>NC_136416.1:165998067-166388067 GCF_051521515.1 Lactuca serriola | reverse complement strand
CATGTTCCAAGCACGCAGTGGTGTATAGATGCTTGTCTGCCAAGGCGAACATGCATTTTTGGCCTTCGTTCCTTGTGAACATGACTGAGTTAAGCTTTGGGTCGATCCTCCCCGTCTGCATTTTATTCAGTTTGCTTACAGAGCCAACTGGGGAGATGGTGGGCTTTTTCTTGAAAATACTTGCGATCTCCTGATCCATCTTGGCGACCTCCATGATGTAGCAGACTAGCATCCTTTTGAAGTGATCTATGATTGGCCCATATTCAGCTTCGTTGGTAAGGAGGATGTTGTGCAAGATGATCCAATCATGTGGATTCAGGTTAGAAAGATAAGCAAGTGAAATAGCATGTTCTGTTTTAGCAGACCCCACCAGCACTTTGAACCGAACATTTGTGAAGTTTCCCTCCCGAAAGGGTTTGAGGACCCGAACGTTTATGATCTTCTGAGCACTCCATGTCTGATACTGAGGCTGAGCAGACCTCAGATAGAATTCAAAGAGTTCCCTATCAACCTTCGGGTGAGGATGGGAGAATGCATGAAATATGAAGGCCTTTCGGGTCAAGGGCATGTCAAACTAAGAGTCTACAGAATTTACCCTATCCAAGGAAATCACCGGTTCGAGCCATAGGATACTGGGAGTATCAATAGCTTCTTTGATAAGCTTGTCGAGAGTCCACGGAGGAAATAGAGTTTTTTTTTACTCTCAAGGAGATCGTGAGCACCCTTCATTTTTCTTTCGTTCGCCTCTGCCTCTTTGGCAACACGAGCACTCATGTCTGAATCCTTTTCCCGACCTTGTTTCTTCAAGAGATCAGCAATGGTCTCTTTGTCATCATCACCATCACTGTCTTCAAGAATCTTTTTCCCTTTATCTTTAGCACCCGAACATGAAGCTTGACCTTTTGTTGGAGGTTCGGTTGCTTTAGTTGATGTATAAGAAGGAGGTGGTTGAGATTGATTTTTGGCCTTTGACTCACCTTCTCCCCCTTGTTTTGGATGGGCCACGAACTCCAGAAGCCCTTCAATTTTGCTGAGCAGGTCAAGGGAGGGAGCAAGCTTCTCAGCTAGATTTCGCCTCACGGAGTAGTTTAGGATTGGATCATGCGCTTCAATAATGTTGGAGAGGGCGGCGTGGACATCCGAAACACACGTGGAAATGACCGCTCTCTCAGATCGGAGAGACGCAACCTCCTTTTCTGATTGGAAAAGTTGAAGACTCTTGACCTTTAGAGCAGTGGTTTTGCGAGCAAGAGCATCCATCACGGAGTTCTCTGAAGCGAGATCTTCTTGCAGCTTTGTCAAGCACTCCTCAAAAGTCGCCTGGAAGGTTTTATTGTCAGCGACAAGAGACTGACGAAGACTGGAAAAGAATTGTTGTTCTAATGCGAATGAAGTAGCCAGCTTCTCGACAAGAGAGTCAACCTTCGCTGCATTGGATTCAGCGCCCCCCTGTAAAGACTGTAAAAGACTGTTAGCATCGACAAATAGTTTTTCGACTTTTTCGGTTGCAGCAGCACACGCCTTGGTAGATGCGTCCATAGCAGCAGTGGCGTAGTTGATTGGGGCTTCATGTGCCTTGGTGAACAAATCAACTAGCCCCTGAATGGCAGCCTCTGAGATATTGGACCGAGATGAGGAGGAGGAAGAGATGAGACTATCGATTTTCTCATGAAGTTCCTTGAGATGCTTTTTAGTGACAGGAGCATCATCTTCATCATCGCTTTGAACCTGGTACGGACTATAGTAGACAAAGTCAAAAGTCATGTCTTCTCCTCCAAGAAAAGTCTCGTCATCTGCTGAGCGATTAGGAGAGGAAGGCGAAGGTGTAGGTTCGGTTGTGGGAGTAGGTTCGGGTGTGGAAGTATGTTCAGTGGCGAGTGTGTGTTTGGGTTCTGAAGTATGAGCCCCCGTATCAGATATGTTGGTTCAAACTCCAGTGGTGGTTGTTGTTGTAGCTTTTGAGAAAATAGGAGGTGGTACATGGATAGAGGTGGGTGGTATATGAGTAGTGGAGGTTATGGGGGGAATGGAAATAGAGATGGAGATTGGGGGAGGAGAGACAGGTTTAGATGAAACGGGTACCTCAGGTGAAGGCGAATGGGGAGGAGTATCACCACGAAGCGACTCTTTTGAGTCTGAACTCTCATCCTCTGATTCACTGGAGGAAGAGGCAAGAATGAGTTTGCGCCTGGTCTGGGTTTTCCTCTTCTTTGGTGGAGGTGATTGAGTTGCCTTCGAAAGTTTTCGCTTCTTTGGAGAAGGACCTTTCGCTCCTTTGACAATCTTCTTGTCTTTCCCCTTTTCTGGTTTCTTGCCCCTGGGAGCAGGCTTGTCAGCGTCATGGATAGATTGAATCATCTCTGGAGTGAGCTCTCTGGGGCCTGAACGAAGAAAATCCTTGTAAGTATTGATGATATGACTATCCCTTGGAACACACGCATACATTGACTCAGGAATTGAGCCAACGAACTGAAACTTGGAAGGATCAGTCACGATGATCTTCGTTGTGTGGAAAACGCCGATCGAGGAGAGTGTAGAATTAGCTACTACAGGGACATGATACTTGTCCATTGCCCACTTGGTGACCAATGTACAGAATCTGGCATATGAAATTTCAGTATGGTGAGAAGTAGAGGCAAGACTTTGGATCAACTGCTGCCATAAAACAGAGCCATAGTCAAGATTAACGCCATGGTATAGCCTGTAGAGAATCGTCATGAACAGACGGCTAGCCCCGTCAGAACCTGCACTTCTTTCTGATAAACCCTTGAACAGTACCGTGAAGAAGCCATTCCACTGAGGAGGAAGACAGGATTTCTTGAACTTTGTAACAGTCGTAAGAATCTCAGTATATCCCATGTTGTAAAATATGGAGAACAACTGTCCCACAGGAATAGACTCAGGGTTAACCCTTGACTCATCAGGTTCGAACCCTAGAAGCGAGCAGAATCGTTGTTTGGAGATGGAGGTTTTGGTATCAAGAATGTCGAAGAAAATGTGATCGACATACTTGTCATAGTGGGAAGTTGAGAAAATCTGTGACAAACACTCCATAGGAACGATTTCAACCTTGGTTAATGCTAGAACCAGTGGAGAGTGTTTAAGACACTCCACAATAGGGAACATGAAGGCGTCGTAGGCATGTGGGGTGAGATCAATGATCAGGCTTTGTTGAGGCCGGATAGGGAGAATGTGGGAGGTTTCATGAACAGAATAAGAATCCGCCATTGAAGAGTATTTCGAAGAAGAAGATGAACAGTGGGAGAAAATAATCGTTTCTTGCTCTCTGAATTTTGGGTGCAGTAAAGAGGTAAAAGAACTTAGGGTTTACCCTTTATATCGTGTGTAGAGGAGAGAGAAAAATCCGCCCCCAAATCTTCTCGAAATACGAAGCGTTTTGGAGTTGATTGATGCGTGACAGATAGCAACCCCTATGATTACGCATGAGAGAGAAAAACTCTTCCGTTTTGCACACCTTCCCACCAAATGCCTTTTTGAATTCCTAAACCGATAGTAACCCGACTGAGACATCAGCTTATCCTTAAAATGAGCTGTCTTCACTAAATAAAAGCGAACACGTGTAGCAACCCGGAGCCATAAAAATAACTTGTAGTTAACCAAACCAGATTTTTGGAAAATCAAAAAGATTTTCGTGCATAGAGTGTCAAAGATAAAGAAATAAAGCAACATATATATATATATATATATATATATATATATATATATATATATATATATATATATATATATATATATATATATATATATATATATATATATATATATATATATGGGAATTTGTGGTGTCAAATAGAGACACGAAACTGTGGATCCCGGGCACGAATCTCTTCCTTCAAAGTCAAGAGAGACTTTGAAGTGCCTGTGTGATTTCCCGTTGAATTACGATCAATCACTTGTTAAGAAGTGTTGAAAGGCATCTTTTAAGGAGGCTTATTTGGGAGGCTTTCGCTTCAGTTCAGAATTCTTGATCTTGACAAAAGACAGAAATCGAATGAAGTACTTGTGAGACCAATGTGGTCTGTTGAACAAGTAGGTTTGGACAATGTGTTAGTGACTTGTTGAAAATACTGGGTGTGAAATCTCAAGAAAATTTAAAACTGGATTCTAAGGGAAGAAATGTTATGGTATGTAACAATTTCATAAGAATCACACAAAGAGAAAATTAGAGATTTCATGGTACAACCACTTGGGTGGATTCGTTAATTCATGAGTGAAAACTAGAGCAAATTTAATTGTTCACCGTCAATGCGTAGTAGGTATTGAATTCTGGGTTTCACTTAGCACGTAGTGACACGAAGATAAGATCACAAACACAGAGATTGTATAACCATAAACCTCAGTGGTAATTTATGAGAGTCTCAAGGGTTACATGTATGAAGCGAATATGATGGAGAAAAATATTTGAGGTGGTGTAAGGAAACCAAAGTACCTTTGCTATGAAAATAGTGACTAAGCAGAAAACACTTATCTCATATGAGAAAAGAGTAAGGTAGCTCATGATTAGAATAAATGTAGTAGCCTAATTGGGAAGACAAGGTTTGTATATACCAAGTCAGTAAAGCTTTATTCAGAATCAGTTGAGGCTTTGGACAACATGGATCAACATGCTTCTAGGGACATTTAACTAAGAGAAAGGTGTGAGAATGATACATGCCCCATTGATAATCCATAAACTATAAATATCAACAAAAGTAGAGACAAAAAGAAAAAGAAAATATTTTTGGAATTTTTGATAATTTGGTAAAAAGAAAAATAAAACCAAAACAAACGAAACAGAAAATTTTTTTTGTCACCGAACCCGAAATGGACCGAACGCTCGGTTCATTTCGGTTCCTTAAAAAAAATATTTTTGGAATTAATTTTTTTTTGGAAAAGCTATTGTACAAAAGTATACACCCAAAGATATCACCTTTTTGAGATAAGCGAAAACAAGTGCAATGGGACCGAACCCGAAATAGACCAAGCGTTCGGTTCATTTTGGTTCCCATGTGAACCGAACTCGAAATAGACTGAGCGTTCGGTTCATTTCGCTTCCAACTTTTAGTTTTGAGAAGGTGTTTTTGGTACTGACTCCGATTCCATCATACCTAGTCCTTGTAGAATTTTATTGAAACTTGCTTCAGGAAGGGCTTTGGTGAAGATGTCGGCCAGTTGATCAGTAGTTCGAACAAAGTGAATCTCTATATTTCCATCTTCCACATGATCCTTATTAAAGTGATACCGCAGTGCAATATATTTGGTCTTGGAGTGTTGCACTGGGTTATGACATATCCTGATTGCACTTTCTGAGTCGCAATATAGAGGGATCTTTTTCATATTGAGTCCATAGTCCCAGAGTTGGCTTTGGATCCAAATCACTTGAGATGTGCAGGAGGCAGCGGCAATGTACTCTGCTTCGGCTGTAGACAGAGAAACACATGTTTGTTTCTTAGATTGCTAGCTCACCAACTTCCTGTCGAGGAATTGACAGCCTCATGTAGTGCTTTTCCTGTCTAAACCACATCCTCCTAGGTCTGCATCTGAGTAAGCTTGAACAAAGAAACCTGATTTTGAGGGATACCAGAGACCGAGAGAGGTGGTTCGCTTCAAAAATCGAAAAATATTCTTCACTGCCAGCATGTGTGGTTCACGAGGATTTGCTTGAAACCTGGCACAATAGCACACAGAAAACATTATATCAGGCCTGCTAGCTGTGAGGTACATCAGGGAACCGATCATTTGGCGATATAGCGTTAGGTCAAGTGCCGGTTTTTCCAAAGATGGTGTCAGCTTGGTACCGAACGCCATAGGGACTTTGACCTTTGAATCTCCCATCATGCCGAACTTGGCAAGAAGAGTCTTGGTATATGCTTCCTGCTTGATAAAGATGCCTTCGGGTCCCTTTGTAATATTTAAACCAAGGAAAAAGTTAATCGGACCCATTGAGCTCATTTCAAATTTAGTCTCCATCAGCTTTCTGAATTCAGCTGTTAGGCTAGGATTCGTTGAGCCAAAGATGATATCATCGACATAGATTTGAACTATCATAAGGTGGTTACCTTCCTTTTTACGAAAGAAGGTTGGGTCAACCGAACCTTGTTTGAATTTAGACATCTTTAAAAACTTGGTTAGTGTTTCATACCATGCCCTAGGTGCTTGTTTCAGACTGTAAACCGCCTTATCCAAGATGTAGCAGTGATTTGGATACTTTTCATTCATGAAGCCAGGAGGTTGCTCCACATATACTGTTTCTTCAAGTTCCCCATTCAGAAAGGCACACTTCACATCCATCTGGTAGACCTCAAAATTCTTGTGTGCAGCATAGGCAAGAAATAGCCGAGCCTTATTCCGGATTACATTCCCCTCCTTGTCCATTTTGTTCCTGAACACCCATTTGAGACCGACAACCGAGGCATCTTTTGGTGTTGGAATGAGTCTCCAGACTTAATTTCTTTCAAACTCATTGAGTTCGTCTTGCATTGCCTGGACCCAATCAGAATGATCTAGAGCAATATTGACGGTCTTTGGCTCAATTTTGGATACGAAAGAATTAAACATGCAGAATTCTACTTTGGAGAATAAAGCAGTTTATTTCGCCTTCAGTTGTGAACGTGTAAGAACTTTTTCTGATGCGTCACCCACTATTTGAGATACAGGATGATCTCTGGTCCATTTGGTGAGAGGAGGATAATTTGGGTCACAGGATGGATCCAACTCAGCATTCACCATTTCTTCTAATTCTGATTGAATATCATCGTCATAGAGCATATCAGAATCCTCCCCCTCGACAGATGACGAATCATTTGGATTTGACCAAAAAATTCTTTCTTCAACTGGGCTTTCGGTCTGATCTGAACTTTCGGTTGTCACTGGACTTTCGGGTGTAGTTGGGCTTTCAGGTGCTACAGGACTTTCGGGTGTAGCTGGGCTTTCGGGTGCTATAGGACTTTCGGGTGTAGCTGGGCTTTCCTGTACTACAGGAATTTTGGGTCCATCAAAGATTGGATTCTCCCCCTGAATATGTGAGTCTTGTTGATTTGAAGAGAATTGATTCTCCCCCTCGATCGAGGTACTTCTCTGGGGAGGTTCGTTTCGAACTGGTTCTCCTTCTCCCACTTGTTTGGCTGCATCTTTGATAATCTGCTTAAGGTGATCGATTTTGTTGTCTGCTGCCTTGGCTTCCGAAAGAGTGGCTTTCTCAGGTTCATCAAATAAGTCTAGGAACTGGTCAAATAAATTGGCAATTGAGGCTGTGACTCGACCTGTTTGAGAGAAAATCTCTCTAATTGCTCCTTCAGTAGACTTTAACTTCTTGACGTAATTGTCATCAAACGTCACATAATAGGTTTCTTCAATTCTTTTAGAATGATTATTCAAAACCCTGTTTGCTTTTGAAGTAAGAGAATATCCCAGAAAGATACCTTCATCAGCTTTGACATCAAACTTGTTGCGATGTTCTTTGGAGTTGAAGATGAAGCACCTTGAACCAAACACGTGAAAGAACTTGACATTCGGCTTCCTGTTGTTGATTATCTCATAAGGAGTGAAAGAGAAACGCTTGTTGAGATAAGACCTGTTCTGAGTAAAACAAGCTGCAGCAATAGCGTCAGCCCAGAAATATAAGGGAAGGGAAGCAAAACTTAGCATGGTTCGAGCCGCCTCGCACAGGGATCGGTTTTGCCTTTCGACAATTGTGACTGGTGCCTTTTTCTGTCAAGAAATCTTCAAATTCTTTGTTCTTGAATTCTAGTCCATTGTCGCTCCTGATGTTTCGAACGACTTTCCTCAGTTGCACTTCGACTTGCTTGATAAAGATCTTTAGCTTGGGAGTCGCTTTAGATTTGTGCTTTAGAAAGAATACCCAAGTAAAATGTGAGAAGTCATCAACAATAACAAGGATATACTTGTTACCGCCAATGCTCTCGATTGATGATGGACCACATAAGTCGATGTGAAGCAACTCAAGTGGTTCAACAACTTTGGTGTTTATGATGGTTGGGTGACTTTGACGACTTTGTTTCCCCATTTCACATGCATCACATAAGTGTTCTCGATCGAACTTAAGCAATGGAAGACCCCGAACATGACCACCGGTGACAAGCTTATTGATATCTTTGAAATTGAGATGTGAAAGCCTTCGGTGCCATAACCAACTTTCGTCTGAATGAGCTTTGGACAAAAGACATATGGATGGATTCCCTTTGATTGGTATGAGATTCAGAGGGAACATTTCACATTTTCGATCTGACTTGAGAATGACTTTGTTGGATTTCTTCTCTATAATCTCTGAACCTTCGTCGTCGAACGAGACTTTGAGACCTGTACCTCCCACCAGTTGAGATACACTAATGAGGTTATGCTTCAACCCTTCTACATACGCCACCTTCCTTATTGTAAAGTCCCTATTGGTTATCATCCCATAACCCTTTATTGTTCCATAAGAGTTGTTACCGAACTTGACATTGCCACCGTTTTGAAGTGACCGATACTCCCTTAGCTCTTCCTTCTTTCCTGTCATGTGACGTGAGCAGCCACTGTCTATGTACCATTCATCGTCAAACTGCTCGTCACTAATAACCTGCAAAAATTAAGCAGATTTAGGAACCCAAAGTTTCTTGGTTCCACGTGAGCCTTTTACAAAAAATAGGAATAGTAAGAGAAACATCAACAAGATATGTTCATTTTATTATGGTTGTTTCATCTTTCCTCTTAATAGTAAACACTTTGATTTTATTGGAGTTAGATGCAGGTATTTTGGATTCAGGTTCTGGCGTTTGGACTTTAGCTTGCTTTCGGTCTTCATTAGCTGAGGAAATCTTCCTTTTTCCTTTCAAATCCTTTGATGATTGTGAGTTTGGTGTAGGACCAGAATTAGGCTTAGAAGAAGAATGAGAACGAGAAGAATTAGAGGAAAAGAAATTAGAATGAGAATCTTTCATGACTTGAGGTTCGAAATGACCCTTTCGGTCTTGGACATTTGAGGGACCAAACCTGGACCTTCGGTTGCTGTTTAATGATGGACTGAATCTGGGTTTTCGGTTGTTGTAGGTTGCTGGCCCGAAACTAGTTTTTTTTACTATAAAAGCTTGACGGGCTGAACTCTGGTCTTTGCCTGTTGTTGTTTGGTGGACCGAAACCAGCTTTTTGGTTGTTGTTGCTTTCAGGACCGAACCTATCCTTTTGGTTTTGTTCTTCCTGTGGTCCAAAAGTCTTCCTTTGGTTCTTTTGAATTGATGGATCGAAGCTCCTTTTACTCTTGTTTTCTTCTCCTTTTGGCTTAGAATTTCTGTCAAAGTGAGAATAGTGAGGATTTTGGGAGCGCCAAAACTGCTTTCTCTCTGAGAGATTTTTCTTGTATCGCAAGTTTCTCTGCTGCTTTTGATTTTTCACCTGTTTTGGTTGTCTGTGAATATTTGCCTTCTGTTTCGGCTTCTTAGCAACAGGTTCACTCTTCATGGAAAAAGTTTCGCTAGTTGAGGTGACATCTTCCACTGGAATTTCTTTTGTGCCGCTGGAACTTGGTACGTCAAAGTTGGTAGGTTTATTCAGAGGTTCTGGCACATATCTACCTTTGGCCTTCCATGATGTTCGCTCCGACAAACCAACTGTTTCATCTGCGTTGTCTATCGGTGCAGACCAGAAAAACTCATCACAGCCATCTGCATTATCATTGTTCACTATGGTAGTGAGTTTGGCTGTCTGATGTTCAGTTACTCCTGTGACCTTATAAACCTGATTGGGAGTTGATCTAACCTTTTGATACACAACGACCTTTTCTTTAAGGATTGGGGACTTATTTTTGGACAAACGACCGAATTCCACAGAATTTTCAGAAATCAGGTTTTTGTGGTTTTCAGGTTCGCTCCTAATGAACTCGGAACAGTCAACCTCATCAATTTTATTTTCTGAACTTAATTTGGTACTCAATGAGTCAAATTTTTGTATAGTTTCGGCCCTGAGTTTCAACTTATCATTTTCATCCAAAAGATTTTTAAGCATGTCCTTATGGTCTTTGGACTTTATAAAAGATTCAATTTTGTCCAGTCCATACATATAAGTGGGATTGACATCATCTGAAGATACAACATTTTGACAGTTGTATGCTTCGGCATCCATTTCATCCTCCTTAAACTCAAGGAATGGTAAAATCATGTGATGTATCTTCTGCCCTATTTCACAGTTTAAATGCAGCTGAGTAATGTTAGTATAAAGACTTTTGGCAATTAAACAAAAAACATTCCTTTGTTTTAATAATTTGAGATTGTCTCTTTGCAAATAAATGTTCTCATCCCTAGACTTAACCAACTCCAACTCCTTCTGCTCTATCCATATCCTTTGCTCCTTACTCTTGGGTGACACCCTGCTTATTTGGTCAGTTAGATTAGAATTTGTGACCCGTGTTTGAGTTAAACAACTATCTAGATTTGATATTCTTGAATTCAAGTTATTTAATTCCTTTTCATATGATGTTTGTGGAATTTTAAATGAAATGAAAATGGATTGTACCTTCTTGATCAGTTCATCTAGCTCATTGATCTGCACACTGAGGCTTCGTTGTAAAGCACACATCATCTTGCTCCTTAGCCACTTCGTTTCCACCATCGGTGTTGTATCCTCTCATCTGAGATACATCAGTCACCATCAGACATCTTCCGTCAGCGTCACCACTCTTTGCCACATAAGCCTTTCCATGAGAAGGCTTTCTCACTTCATCATCTTCTGAGTCAGTTGACCACACCTGCACGCCACCGAACTCATCATCATCTACCGAACCCTGCACAATAAGAGCATTCATAGAGGGATTAGTAGCGGCTTTCTTCCTCTTAATCTCCTCCAGTCTTTTCAGGAGACTTGCTTCTTCATCCTTCTCTTCATCTTTCTCTGCCATCTTCTTCAACACGCAATCTTTTGCGTAGTCATTTTTCCCACCACAATAAAAGCGACTGACACCAGAGTCAGCTTCACCCTTCGCTTCTCTCTTTGATTCTTCAACATTCGGCTCCTCTTTCACCTTTTCAAAGCTATAGCTTCCCTGCCAATTTCGATTTTTGTTGATAGGGAACTTCTTCTTAATGAACCTTCTGGGATTTGACACCATCATAGCATAGTCTTCAGCTATCAAATCATGGTCTCCAAGATTTAAATCTTCTTCTTCTGCTGCTGCACTCTTACCTTTGGACAAAAGCGCCAAAGACCCCAAATTTGAAACCACGCTTTTCTCTTGTAGCACTGTCTTTTCCTGGTATTTCAGAATCCCCACCAGTTTTTCCAAAGAGTACGATTTGAACTGCTCATGTGCTTTAACCGTTGACACAACAGCTCTCCATTCGGGCCTTAGGCCATTCAGGAAAGTGACCTTCTGTTCGATGAGCTTCCTTTCAATATCATGTTTGATCATCTTGCTGAGAAGATGATTGAAACGATCAAATGTTTGTGTAACAACGTCTTCTGGCTTCTGCTTGAACTCTCCAAATTCAGAGAGAAGTAGGGTCTGAATTGAGTGCTCCAGATCTTCATTTGTTGAATACAGCTCTCGCAGCCGATACCAGATTTCCTTTGTTGTACTACAAGAACTCACTAATCGAAACGTGTCGGATTGAAGAGCGAATCGAATTAGTCTTAATGCCTTAATGTTGCATTGAAACTTCTCCTTTTCATCTTGAGCGACGTCTTTCACATCTTTCAATAGATCATTGTACTCCTTTTGAGTTTTAATAATTCTAGAAGTGTCTGAATGAGCGAAAGAGCCAGATATAATAGCTTCCCATATCAGATACCCATTATCTTCAGATCCAATAACATAATCTTCAAAGTGGTGCGTCCACACTTCGTAGTCTTGAGTGTAGAGAATTGGAATCTTGGGTGTTGATCCTATACTGTTAGAGATGTTAATAGGATTGGATTGAGAATCGTCCATGCTTGATCGTTTAACCTGTTATAAGATCAGACTTTGTAATACATAATATTAGGGCAAGATGAATAATTAATGAGATACGTCAATTATGGAGTGACGGCTCAATAAATATCAATGAATGCGGAATAAACCCTAATCACTTCTTTCATAGAAGATATGTGTATGAATTACAGAGTCTCATGCTCTGATACCAATTGAAGAGTTGCGAAACTCTTTGATCGTTTAGATCTTAAACAAGTTAATCAGAAAAATACTAACAGAAATATCAAACACAAGAATGAATCAAATATGCTGAATGATTCAATAGATTCACGCCTCAGCAGAGCTCGACAAAGAACTTCCGCTGTAGAGGCTGTTTAGGGTTACAAAAGTATTCGCTGTGAATAATTAACTCAAAATCTTACCTACTAAGATGCATGCAAGCATCTATAAATACTAAACCCTAGAAAATAACTCACGGAAGGACAGGCCCAATCCGGAAACAAAATTGGACTAATAAACGAGCCCAAGACGCAACACATATCGAACCTTACACTTGGCTCAATTAGAAAGTTATAGATTCATTACTCTCACATCCTAGCATCAAGTCCTAAGTGTACGAGGCTTAAAAACTCACAGAATAACCCTTAGCACGGATAAAAGGTAACAAATACAAGTCTGACTTTGATTGAATGGAATGGCTTTACAAGATAGAAATTTTGGGTTGTCACAAAGAGTATTGTTTTAATGCTTATATAATAGTAATAATAGCAAGACTATTAATTAGTCTTGGTGAACGTTAGACTAAAATCTAGTGGTAATGATACTAGGTTTTGTTGAAGGTAATTGTTTTAAGTAAACAAAGCGCTATCCGAGTAAATAATCACCACCTTTACAGGTGAGTGCATAGTTACTTTCATTTTACTCAGATATGAAGTATTTTATATAAATTACGTGTTATGTGTGCATATTGTCTGAATACTTGCTGTATATGTTGAATGAAAGGTTTTATACAAAAATATGTATTTTATATCTACAAAATATGTTGGGTAAAACATGAGTAGATGAATGATGAGTCATGAAAGCTTATATAGAGGAACGTTGGTGACTATGGACTTAGTGTCTGTTGTATAAACCCTAACGACTATAGACTTAGTGCTTAAAGCTTGGCGACTATGCAGACTTAGTGCCTAAACGCTGGCGACTATGCAAACTTAGTGCATGTTGTAAAAAACCTGGCGACAATCCAGACTTAGTGCCTAAACCCTGGCGACTATAAACTTAGTGCCTAAACGCTGGTGACTATGGACTTAGTGTCTGTTGTATAAACCGTGGCGACGATGGACTTCGTGCTGATTCCTTAGGATAATCCTTAGGAATGAATGAACGAGGAATAACTTATTCTTAGGGTAGATCCTTAAGAGTAAAGAAATATTGGGGCTGGGTATTTTGGTTTATTGTTTGATGTTTAAACATAATAACTATATTATTGTGGGTTGAAAACCCTATGTACTCACCAGGTTTCCCAACTTGACCCACTCAAGCTTATTTGTATCACATCTGTCGATATGAAGCTACTATACACTAAGAGATTTAAAAGAGATGTAAATCACAAGTGTAAATGAATTTAAGTTATGTTTATTCTTATGTTTCTGTACTGACGATGACATCCCAAATGTTTTAAAATGAATAAAAATACATTTCTTCGGAAATGATTTGATAACGTATTTATCATGTTTTCTGGGAAAAAATTCCACAACATTTGTATTAAAAAAAGGTACTCTGATTTTTATAAAGCATAAACAAAATCGGACTTTTCTGGCTGTGAAAATATGGATGTTACAATATATATGTTTTTATGCACTGGAGCAGGTTTGGAGAAGTGGATGTAGAGGGATTATACACTTGGATTGTTGTTTTTTTAAAAGGAATGTGTAGCGGTTAGCTCTTATGTGTTGTTGGGAGGGATGGAAACAATCATATATGCCTAATAGCTTGGGCTATGGTAGCTGTGGAAAATAAGGAAAATTGGAAATGGTTTCTACGAAATCTGAAAGAAGACCTGCATCTTGAATCTGAGTATGGTAGGACATTGATGTCAGACCAACATAAGGTATGGTTTGTGAATTATCCATTAATAATTATGATTTTGTTCTAACTATCCATATGATGTTAATACAAGGGTTAACTGAGGCAGCGAAGGATTTATTCCCAAACACAAAACATAGGCAATGTGCCAGACACTTTTTGTCCAACATCAAGAAGAAATATCCTGGTGCTCATTATGAGAAACTATTTTGGAAGGAAAGTAAGGCATCAACCGAGCCTTTTTTCAATGCTACAATGAAAAAGGTTCAAATGTTGAGCCATGGTGCATATGTGCATATTATGGGAAGGATTCCAAAGTCATGGTCTAGAGCATTCTTTCAGGAAGGAAAGGGAAGTGATGCTGTTGAGAATGGCTTATCTGAGAGCTTTAACAATGTGCAATTAGATGCAACGAAGAAGCCTATTATCACTATACTGGAGGATATAAAGCTTTATGTTATGTAGAGGATGTGTAGTTCTAGATTGAAAGGCATTGGATGGGGACGATTTGATGTATGTCCAAACATAAGACTTGCCATAAATGAATTGAAGATCCACCTAAGGTTTGTTCAATTATTTACACTATCATATATCAATAATTTTTTCCATACTAACCGTGTTTATGTTTTAGGTATTGCCAAGTGCTGCCTAGTGGATTTAATACCTTTGAGACAAGAAACTTAGGAGAAGCATATGGTGTTGACTTAGAAAAAAAACATGTACATGTAGGGTATGGCACCTGAATATATATGGTTGTGAACATTCACTAGCAGCCATATCTTATGCAAATAGGAATGTAAAGGCCTTTATGGATCCTTTGTATCGTGCAACCATATATATGAACACCTATAAGTACTCCATAGGAAGAATGAATGGGAGTGAAATGCCACCAACAGACTACATAACATCATTGCTACCATTAAAATAGAAAATGCCAGGGAGACCGACTATTAAGGGGAAGAGGGGCATTATAAAGGTCAGTGGATCACACGGAGTGTCAAAGGCAGGAAAAAAGATTGCTTGTGGTGTTTGTAAGAAGCTAGTTCACAAAAATTTCGACATGTGATGTAGTTGAAAGACCCCTAAAATTAAAGGTAAAAAGATAGAAGGGTCAAGATACATGTGGAAGTGGTATGAAGAGGAGGAAGATACAAGATGAGGGAGAAAATGGTGTTAAAATGGGAAGGCAAAGGATGAGGTTGGAAGTGGTGTTACAATCATATGGATTAGATGTGTTTGTATTTATGTTGTCATGGTTGTAGGTGATGCTACAGAAAAAGTTGGCAAAAAAGGTGTAAGGAAAAAATAGAGAAGGTGATAATTCAACCACACCAATGGAATTGGATTAGATGTGTTTGTATTTATGTTGTCATGGTTATGTTAAGATGTGTATGTGTGTGCTTCAGACACAATTTAAAGAATAAAACCATGTACTTTGAATGCTGACAATTACAAGGTCTGAAAATAGCCTTGTACTTTGAAAGATGATTGTACTGCGTTTTTATGTTCTTTAACATGTTTGTTTTGTACTTTTTTCTGTTGTCAATTGTGCACCTAAGAATTCACCTAAAATAGTGTTGGGCTTTCACATGTATCATCTTTTAACCTGAACACAAAACCTTTAACACGATGCATCCACCATTGCTGCAACAAGTCAACATCTGTTTTGAAATGCATTAAAATTGTTATGACAAACATCCAAAATATAAGTCCCTAATATATAATATGAAATATTTTTCATTAACATTAAAACCACTTTTTGGGTACACTAATTGATTCATGAACAATAGTCAGGGTATTCGTCTAATCGATACCCCGAAAACACCATTACATCGTTGTAATCATACGAAACCGATAATACCCCCAAAATAAGTTATCATAAACACACAAACTAACCAAAATTATATATACTAAACACACTAACACCATTATCACTAGAATCAAGACAAACCCAACTAACGTTAGTACCTAATAAGACATCCACAAAATGATTTCGGTGGTCCATGATCCCACATAACTTCGAGGATCAACAAATCTAGCTTAAAGCACACCCACTCCAAGACTTAAAATCCACACATTGAAATTGATCTTCTTTTGCATCACTGCCATCGCGTCCTTAATTTCGACGAGCTCCAAGGTGAAGTTGTCTCTCATGATTTCCATTTCGACCTGCATCTTCATAGCTGCATCGTCATAGCTAATAGCTCGTTATCAGTGGGGATGCCTAAGTCTGACGCGTGGAATCCTCCGTACGAAAAGCTATTTGTTGAAGCCTTTATTGTTGGTAGGGATGGAAGTTATAAAGAGGGATGGAAGACAAAGGGTAGACAACTGGTGCTTTGTAAGGGTAACAAACATAGTATGTTTAACCTATAAAGGTAATACTGGTTTATATATAGGACTACAGACCAGATAAGAACTCTTGCTCCCCAAGGGTTGTACTGTTCATGACACGTAATACTCCAATTGAGCTGGGGTATCCTGCGTGTAAGTCCACATCACCAATATTTTTAATTCGTGTCAAAGTAACCTAATGTAAAGGGTTAAAGGAGATTTCAAAACGGTCATACATGACTTTATTACCATTTTGTAACAAAAAATAGCTGAGTGACATTTTAAACAAAAAATGAAAAATTTAATGGGCTAATATGACATTTTCCCTAAAAGATATATAGTAGAAAAATTAACAACTATCTTAGAAAAAAAAAAGACCTATCTTGAGTTCAATTTTTTAAAATAAGTTACTAAGGAAAATTTAAAAGGAGAAAAAATATAACTTACTATGGGAAATATGTTATTTTAACTTATAAGATTGATAACAAAAAGTTAACAACTTTTAGCAGACATTTTCAAAATATCAATAAATAAATAAATTGATGTAATAAAAAGAAGCATGCATGCCAAAGACTCCTACTTTCGTTTGCCTCTTTGTCATTGAATTTATTTTTATTTTTATTTTTATTTAAAACGGCAAACTAACTAATTAATCTACTCCTAAATAACCACCTAAGTCTCCAAAGAGACTTGAACCCATGACCTCTAAAATGAGAGAATCACTCCGTACTACTAGGTCATTGAACTAGTTTTTCATTAAACAATATGGGTTTTTTTTCAGTTATATTTCATTCGTTTTTTTTTAAAATTTTGGTCGATGGTGCCTGATTGGTTATAATCGGTTGGCCCATCACACACACACAAATGTTGTTGACTTTTATATTGGCTTCACTTATTTCAGAAACCATAAATTTTTTTGTTCTAAATTCGCCACCGATTTGCTCCTCTAGTTAGATTCACCATTCTTTTTATTAATATTTTTAATAACCATATGATCTTTCATGCTTTTATTTAATTTTGTGTCATCATTGTTTTCTTAAATCTCAAATGTATTTTCATTAATATTTCCATCTTAATTAGTATTCATACATATAAAAACGACCTATTAAATTAATTATAATTAAAATATTATATCATTATGATTATGATTATGATTCATTAAAACAATATATATTATGGATACACATATATTTAAAAATGCTATCACACAATATGATATTTCGCTTTATATAATATATACTTTTATCGAAGTTTATTCATTATTGAGAGTCAAAGTATAACTAAATAATTAAATACCAACAAATCCACCATGAACAAGAGGAACAAACCCACCTTCGCCGGTAGTTCTTCTAAGCAATGGAAAGACACAATCGAAACTGAAGACACTACAAGCAGCAAAGCAAAGGAAGAAAAAATCGAAGAGATTGAATTGGGAAACATTGAAATAATGCAGGAGATTCTTTCTTACAGAAATCGGAGAGGAGTGTGGCCAGGGGGAAAACCCATATGATTTGCAAAGATTCTGCTTTCCTTATATTCATGTGGGCATTGGGAATGAAGGTGGGTGGTTAAAGAAAATTGAAGAGATGAAGAACAAATTCAACGATGAGAGTGCTCCAATGGAGGATGTTGATAAGAAGGAATTCAAATTGTGGAAGAAGATTTGGGGGAATTAACCAAATGGAGATATTGATGATGACTCTATTTTGGTTTCATATAAATAAGTTTTCTAACATTTTTTTATAGGTTTTAATTTTATATGTAGATGATGATTTTTTATCTCAAAAAACCCAATAGTGGATTAAGAAAGTGCATGGTAAATAAAGCTTTATAATTTAAATCCAAATTATATATATATATATATATATATATATATATATATATATATATATATATATATATATTTATATTGAAGCTAGGAAGCCCGACTGAGCACTAGGGATGAAAGTGGATCTAAAATCGGACCGGTTTACCCGGACCCCGAAATCCCAGAACCCAGAATCAATGCATTATAAGAACCGAAAACCGGAGCGATATACGTTAATCGGTTTCGGTTCAATTCCGAGTATCAAACCAGGTATAGTGGGTATGGATCTGGTTGGAACCAGAAATTAATAATTGGAAACGGGTTCAAGTATTAGACCCGGAAATAACCGAAAATCTGGAAATAGAACTTTCGTAATTTTGGAACTATATATATATATATATATATATATATATATATATATATATATATATATATATATATATATATATATATATATATATATATATATATATTAGTCCGTAATACTTGTAAATAACATATGAAAACAACCATTGATTAACATCTACTTAAAACCATTTTAACAGATAAAAAAATAATAAATGCCACTTGATTTACAAAAATCTAATGTTAAATCGTATATGTATCACATTAATTAGATATATAAATTTTATGTGGAGCTGTTTGCAAATTGTAATCTTGAAACTTGGCTTACCCCACACCCACAGTATTAGTGTTGCAATTTAATGTGAATGTTTTTGGTTTCGATTGAGATTTTGAAGTAAAAGATTGGTTTGTTAGATCTTAAAGAGCTAAAGTTAAATTGTATTTTATTTTTCCGTAATCATGGGTAATTACTAAATAGGTTGTAGTAAGGTTGTACTAACTACTTCTTGAATTCAATAATCTTCAATAATCTTATTACTGAAATATAACTCTAAACATGTATTTTCAGTTAAGTATTTAGACGTCAAATTGTGCATGTAAGTCAAAATATTCTAATACAATTCTTATCGATAGGGGTATTATTTAATGACCCTTCAATTTTCCGGTTTCTTGGCTCATTAAACCGGTTTCGGTCCATTAAACATGGATCCGGTTTTTTTTACAAATTTTGTTCTAAAACCCGAAATACCCGGATCCGTTGGATCCGTACCCGGAATACCCGGAACCCGGATAAAAATAATTTTTAAACCCAATACCCGGATAAAAATAATTTTTCGGGTTTCTTGTCTCATCCATATCTGATCCATCCTATCTTGTAAAGCTCGTTAACCAACAAACTCCCAATGTTCAAAATCTGAAAACTCTAACAATACTTACACTTGATTTTAGATTTTAATTTTGGGTACTTCATTTTGATTTAAATCTGAAAACTCTTTAAGTTATGAAGTAAATTGGATGAATCGGTTCAAAAATGAATCAATAGTTCAAATTGATGGTAGGAGGCTTACCATAATCGAACAAATGATTGATTTGAGAAGAGAATGCAACCCGTTAACAAGGTTTTGAAGGATCATAACCCGTTAACAAGGTTACCAATATTTTAGAGGAAAAAACCCAGAAATCGAGGGGAAAAGCAATCCCTCTCCCACCCTTTTGAACTGCTAAAAGAGAAGCAACCTACAAATCATCATAAACTAAACCTAATGTAGAAATTTAATAGAAGAGATAGAGAGAGGTGAAGCAAAAAAATCAACGATTACCTTCATGAGAAACAAATAATATGGTGAGATGGGGGCGTCCATGCCATCGATTCTGACAAAATAAGGAGAAAAAAATATGATAGTTTGGGAAAATAGAAAATATGAAATAGCGTTCCAAAATTAACATAAGCTCTTTAGAACATATAAAGCAGTATCATGAAGAGAAGACTTCCGGCAACAGAGGTAAAATATAAAAAAACGATTAAAAACTAAAAACTACATTGTTGAAAGATTAAAGATTGATGAATTGTTTTATTGTTCCCAGAGATAACAAAAAACTCAGCCACAAAGATACTTCCACCACATGCGTATCTTACCGCTTTCAACTTTCCATGATCCCTATCCCAAAATCCCTAAATCAAAATTCTCTAAACAATCATCTTTTAAGTAAGTTTTGCTAATTTCACTAACGACTGATGCTCTCCAATAAATCAACCGGGAAAATAGAATTAGAGCTACGGATATGAAAAGAGAAATTGGAGAATCATTGACCTTAAATATATAATAACATGGATTCGACATGAAGAGGAAGTCTAGAGAGTGACTCAGCCGCAATCAACGGGATGTGGCGATAAAAGGGGATCCAAGAGTGGCAAGCAGCTTTGGGGGAAACGCCGCTAAGAAAGAAACCCTAAGGCCAAAGTCTTCTACCGGATCCAAGAATGTTTGGTAGTAAGCTGCTCGTCGACGTAGGGCTGAGGGAAGGATGAAGGAGACATGCAAGCAAGTTGGTGACGAGGTGAAGCAGGTCATCGACGTAAATAGCGTTATCATCCAAAAGAAGGTGAAGCAGTTGAATGAAAACGAATTATTATTTGGGTGGTTTGAATCGTATTTTAGTTTAACTTATATTCGAATTTATATTTTATAAACCATAATCAAATTTAATTCACTCCGAGATCTGATTATATGTCCCTAAGCCTACTTGTGCTGTCCAACAACCACAATACTTTTGAGCTATTCTAGTATCACACTGATTTTAGTATGAATGCATGTATGTATACTTTGGTTAAATATTTTATTATTTAAAAGTACACACTCTTGGTCAGAGTATTTTAATCCCGATGTGTTTATAGTTGTATATCTTTTATGGGTTGATATACTTAATTCAGTATAAACAAAGCTCTGATACCAATCTATGACATCCCAAACCAGAACGGCGGCAACGTTCGGGGGCGGAGGACATCATGTTCAATATCATAACAATGCACAATAGAAAACACAAGCAACAACATCATCAATTGCATTAATAATATAGTTAATACAAGTGTGTTCTGAATGTATTTGTAAGACACCAAATATATATATATATATATATATATATATATATATATATATATATATATATATATCAAAATAAAAGACGAATCTTGAACACGCTCCGTCTTCTCAAAAACCTGGTACAGTGTACCTGTCTACACGGTCTACTGGTGACTTGAGAATACAAGTTATTTTGAAAGAGTAGATCAGCATTAAAGTTGGTGAGTTCATAAGTATTTTAGTGTCAAATGTTTGTATAAGTTTCAAGAAAGTGTTTGTAAGTGTTTGATGTAAAGTTTGTAAATGTTTGATGTAATGTTTGTAAGTGTTTGTTGTAAAGTTTGTATACTTCCTCGAAAATCCTATATTTTCTACTAAAATGGAGAGTAGTCTTCTACCAAGACTCGACTATTCTGTATGTTAGTTCTTTTGTAAAAGTGAGTGTTTTGCCAAACATATGATTATTATTACCAGAAAATATTTTACATTACCTTTTATGTGAGAATATCACTATATGAATGTAATGGAAAAATGACAGTGTACAGTAATGTTGTAATAAGTAACTACTGAAACACTAACTACCTTAAAACCAATTTGTTTATTTGTTTTGTACCTTTTTCTGTTGTCAATTGTCCACCTAAGAATTCACCTAAAATAGTATTGTGCTTTCACATGTACTATCTTTTAACCTGAACACAAAATCTTTAACACGATGCATCCACCATTGCCGCAACAACTCAACATCTGTTTTGATATGCGTTAAAATTGTTATGAGAAACATCCAAAATATAAGTCCCTAATATATAATATTAAATATTTTTCATTAACATTAAAACAACTTTTTGGGTACACTAATTAATTCATGAACAATAGTCAGGGTAATCGGCTAATCGATACCCCCAAAACACCATTACATGGCTGTAATCATACGAAACCGATAATACCCCCAAAATAAGTCATCATAAACACAAAAACTAACCAAAATTACATATACTAAACACACTAACACCATTACCACCGCAATCAAGACAAACCCAACTAACATTAGTCCCTAATAAGACATCCACAAAATGATTTCGGTGGTCCATGAACCCACATAACTTCGAGGATCAATAAATCTAGCTTAAAGCACACCCACTCCAAGAATTAAAATCCACACACTGAAATTGATCTTCTTTTGCATCACTGCCATCGCGTCCTTAATTTCGACGAGCTCCAAGGTGAAGTTGTGCCTCAAGATTTCCATTTCGACCTGCATCTTCATAGCTGCATCGTCATAGCTAATGGCTCGTTATCAGTGGGGATGCCTAAGTCTGACGCGTGGAATCCTCCGTACGAAAAGCTATATGTTGAAGCCTTGATTGTTGGTAGGGATGGAAGTTATAAAGAGGGAAGGAAGACAAAGGGAAGACAACTGGTGCTTTGTAAGGGTAACAAACTTAGTATGTTTAACCTATAAAGGGAATACTAGTTTATATAAAGGACTACATACCAGATAAGAACCCTTGCTCCCCAAGGGTTGTATTGTTCATGAAACGTAATACTCCAATTGAGCTGTGGTATCCTGCATGTAAGTCCACATCACGAATATTTTTAATTTGTGTCAAAGTAACCTAATGTAAAGGGTTAAAGGAGATTTCAAAATGGTCATACATGAGTTTATTACCATTTTGTAACAAAAAGTAGTTGAGTGACATTTTAAACAAAAAGATGACAAATTTAATGGGCTAATATGACATTTTCCCTAAAATATATATAGTAGAAAAATTAACAACTATCTTAGAAAAAAAAAGAACTATCTTGAGTTTGTTTTTTTTAAAATAAGTTACTAAGGAAATTTTAAAAGGAGAAAAAATATAAGTTACTATGGGAAATATGTTATTTTAACTTATAAGATTGATAACAAAAAGTTAACAATTTTTAGCAGATATTTTCAAAATATCAATAAATAAATAAATTGATGTAATAAAAAGAAGCATGCATGCCAAACTCTCCTACTTTCGTTTGCCTCTTTGTCATTGAATTTTATTTTTTATTTTTATTTGAGACGACAAACTAACTAATTAATCTACTTCTAAATAACCACCTAAGTCTCCAAAGAGACTTGAACCCATGACCTCTCAATTGAGAGAGTCACTCCGTACCGCTAGGCCATTGAACTAGTTTTTCATTAAACAATATGGTTTTTTTTTTCAGTTATATTTCAGTCGTTTTTTTAAAAGTTTTGGTCGATGGTGCCGGATTGGTTATAATCGGTTGGCCCATCACACAGACACACACAAATGTTGTTGACTTTTATATTGGCTTCACTTAATTCAGAAACCATAAAATTTTTTGTTCTAAATTCCCCACTGATTTGCTCCTCCGGTTGGATTCACCATCCTTTTTATTAAAATTTTTAATAACCATATGATCTTTCATGCTTTTATTTAATTTTGTATCATCATTATTTTCTTAAATCTCAAATGTATTTTCATTAATATTTCCATCTTAATTAGTATTCATGCATATAAAACGACTTATTAAATTAATTATAATTAAAATATTATATCATTATGATTATGATTATGAATCATTAAAACAATATATATTATGGATACACATATATTTATAAATGCTATCACACAATATGATATTTCGCTTTATATAATATATACTTTTATCGAAGTTTATTCATTATTGAGAGTCAAAGTATAACTAAATAATTAAATACCAACAAATCCACCATGAACAAGAGGAACAAACCCACCTTCGCCGGTAGTTCTTCTAAGCAATGGAAAGACACAATCGAAACTGAAGACACTGCAAGCAGCAAAGCAAAGGAAGAAAAAATCGAAGAGATTGAATTGGGAAACATTGAAATAATGCAGGAGATTCTTTCTTACAGAAATCGGAGAGGAGTGTGGCCATGGGAAAACCCATATGATTTGCAAAGATTCTGCTTTCCTTATATTCATGTGGGCATTGGGAATGAAGGTGGGTGGTTAAAGAAAATTGAAGAGATAAAGAACAAATTCAACGATGAGAGTGCTCCAATGGAGGATGTTGATAAGAAGGAATTCAAATTGTGGAAGAAGATTTGGGGGAATTAACCAAATGGTGATATTGATGATGACTCTATTTTGGTTTCATATAAATAAGTTTTCTAACATTTTTTTATAGGTTTTAATTTTATATGTAGATGATGATTTTTTATCTCAAAAAACCCAATAGTGGATTAAGAAAGTGCATGGTAAATAAAGCTTTATAATTTAAATCCAAATTATATATATATATATATATATATATATATATATATATATATATATATATATATATATATATATATATATATATATATATATATATATATATTGAAGCTAGGAAGCCCGACTGAGCACTAGGGATGAAAGTGGATCTAAAATCGGACCGGTTTACCCGGACCCCGAAATCCCAGAACCCAGAATCAATGCATTATAAGAACCGAAAACCGGAGCGATATACGTTAATCGGTTTCGGTTCAATTCCGAGTATCAAACCAGGTATAGTGGGTATGGATCTGGTTGGAACCAGAAATTAATAATTGGAAACGGGTTCAAGTATTAGACCCGGAAATAACCGAAAATCTGGAAATAGAACTTTCGTAATTTTGGAAATATATATATATATATATATATATATATATATATATATATATATATATTAGTCCGTAATACTTGTAAATAACATATGAAAACAACCATTGATTAACATCTACTTCAAACCATTTTAACAGATAAAAAAATAATAAATGCCACTTGATTTACAAAAATCTAGTGTTAAATCGTATATGTATCACATTAATTAGATATATAAATTTTATGTGGAGCTGTTTGCAAATTGTAATCTTGAAACTTGGCTTACCCCACACCCACAGTATTAGTGTTGCAATTTAATGTGAATGTTTTTGGTTTCGATTGAGATTTTGAAGTAAAAGATTGGTTTGTTAGATCTTAAAGAGCTAAAGTTAAATTGTATTTTATTTTTCCGTAATCATGGGTAATTACTAAATAGGTTGTAGTAAGGTTGTACTAACTACTTCTCGAATTCAATAATCTTCAATAATCTTATTACTGAAATATAACTCTAAACATGTATTTTCAGTTAAGTATTTAGACGTCAAATTGTGCACGTAAGTCAAAATATTCTAATACAATTCTTATCGATAGGGGTATTATTTAATGACCCTTCAATTTTCCGGTTTCTTGGCTCATTAAACCGGTTCCGGTCCATTAAACATGGATCCGGTTTTTTTTACAAATTTTGTTCTAAAACCCGAAATACCCGGATCCGTTGGATCCGTACCCGGAATACCCGGAACCCGGATAAAAATAATTTTTAAACCCAATACCCGGATAAAAATAATTTTTAAACCCAATACCCGGATAAAAATAATTTTTCGGGTTTCTTGTCTCATCCATATCTGATCCATCCTATTTTGTAAAGCTCGTTAACCAACAAACTCCCAATGTTCAAAATCTGAAAACTCTAACAATACTTACACTTGATTTTAGATTTTAATTTTGGGTACTTCATTTTGATTTAAATCTGAAAACTCTTTAAGTTATGAAGTAAATTGGATGAATCGGTTCAAAAATGAATCAATAGTTCAAATTGATGGTAGGAGGCTTACCATAATCGAACAAATGATTGATTTGAGAAGAGAATGCAACCCGGTAACAAGGTTTTGAAGGATCATAACCCGTTAACAAGGTTACCAATATTTTAGAGGAAAAAACCCAGAAATCGAGGGGAAAAGCAATCCCTCTCCCACCCTTTTGAATTGCTAAAAGAGAAGCAACCTACAAATCATCATAAACTAAACCTAATGTAGAAATTTAATAGAAGAGATAGAGAGAGGTTAAGCAAAAAAATCAACGATTACCTTCATGAGAAACAAATAATATGGTGAGATGGGGGCGTCCATGCCATCGATTCTGACAAAATAAGGAGAAAAAAATATGATAGTTTGGGAAAATAGAAAATATGAAATAGCGTTCCAAAATTAACATAAGCTCTTTAGAACATATAAAGCAGTATCATGAAGAGAAGACTTCCGGCAACAGAGGTAAAATAGAAAAAAACGATTAAAAACTAAAAACTACATTGTTGAAAGATTAAAGATTGATGAATTGTTTTATTGTTCCCAGAGATAACAAAAAACTCAGCCACAAAGATACTTCCACCACATGCGTATCTTACCGCTTTCAACTTTCCATGATCCCTATCCCAAAATCCTTAAATCAAAATTCTCTAAACAATCATCTTTTAAGTAAGTTTTGCTAATTTCACTAACAACTGATGCTCTCCAATAAATCAACCGGGAAAATAGAATTAGAGCTACGGATATGAAAAGAGAAATTGGAGAATCATTGACCTTAAATATATAATAACATGGATTTGACATGAAGAGGAAGTCTAGAGAGTGACTCAGCCGCAATCAACGGGATGTGGCGATAAAAGGGGATCCAAGAGTGGCAAGCAGCTTTGGGGGAAACGCCGCTAAGAAAGAAACCCTAAGGCCAAAGTCTTCTACCGGATCCAAGAATGTTTGGTAGTAAGCTGCTCGTCGACGTAGGGCTGAGGGAAGGATGAAGGAGACATGCAAGCAAGTTGGTGACGAGGTGAAGCAGGTCATCGACGTAAATAGCGTTATCATCCAAAAGAAGGTGAAGCAGTTGAATGAAAACGAATTATTATTTGGGTGGTTTGAATCGTATTTTAGTTTAACTTATATTCGAATTTATATTTTATAAACCATAATCAAATTTAATTCACTCCGAGATCTGATTATATGTCCCTAAGCCTACTTGTGCTGTCCAACAACCACAATACTTTTGAGCTATTCTAGTATCACACTGATTTTAGTATGAATGCATGTATGTATACTTTGGTTAAATATTTTATTATTTAAAAGTACACACTCTTGGTTAGAGTATTTTAATCCCGATGTGTTTATAGTTGTATATCTTTTATGGGTTGATATACTTAATTCAGTATAAACAAAGCTCTGATACCAATCTATGAGATCCCAAACCAGAACGGCGGCAACGTTCGGGGGCGGAGGACATCATGTTCAATATCATAACAATGCACAATAGAAAACACAAGCAACAACATCATCAATTGCATTAATAATATAGTTAATACAAGTGTGTTCTGAATGTATTTGTAAGACACCAAATATATATATATATATATATATATATATATATATATATATATATATATATATATATATATATATATATATATATATATATATATATATCAAAATAAAAGACGAATCTTGAACACGCTCCGTCTTCTCAAAACCTGGTACAGTGTACCTGTCTACACGGTCTACTGGTGACTTGAGAATACAAGTTATTTTGAAAGAGTAGATCAGCATTAAAGTTGGTGAGTTCATAAGTATTTTAGTGTCAAATGTTTGTATAAGTTTCAAGAAAGTGTTTGTAAGTGTTTGATGTAAAGTTTGTAAATGTTTGATGTAATGTTTGTAAGTGTTTGTTGTAAAGTTTGTATACTTCCTCGAAAATCCTATATTTTCTACTAAAATGGAGAGTAGTCTTCTACCAAGACTCGAGTCTTCTGTATGTTAGTTCTTTTGTAAAAGTGAGTGTTTTGCCAAACATATGATTATTATTACCAGAAAATATTTTACATTACCTTTTATGTGAGAATATCACTATATGAATGTAATGGAAAAATGACAGTGTACAGTAATGTTGTAATAAGTAACTACTGAAACACTAACTACCTTAAAACCAATTTGTTTATTTGTTTTGTACCTTTTTCTGTTGTCAATTGTCCACCTAAGAATTCACCTAAAATAGTATTGTGCTTTCACATGTACTATCTTTTAACCTGAACACAAAATCTTTAACAGGATGCATCCACCATTGCCGCAACAACTCACATCTGTTTTGATATGCGTTAAAATTGTTATGAGAAACATCCAAAATATAAGTCCCTAATATATAATATTAAATATTTTTCATTAACATTAAAACAACTTTTTGGGTACACTAATTAATTCATGAACAATAGTCAGGGTAATCGGCTAATCGATACCCCCAAAACACCATTACATGGCTGTAATCATACGGAACCGATAATACCCCCAAAATAAGTCATCATAAGCACAAAAACTAACCAAAATTACATATACTAAACACACTAACACCATTACCACCGCAATCAAGACAAACCCAACTAACATTAGTCCCTAATAAGACATCCACAAAATGATTTCGGTGGTCCATGAACCCACATAACTTCGAGGATCAATAAATTTAGCTTAAAGCACACCCACTCCAAGAATTAAAATCCACACACTGAAATTGATCTTCTTTTGCATCACTGCCATCGCGTCCTTAATTTCGACGAGCTCTAAGGTGAAGTTGTGCCTCAAGATTTCCATTTCGACCTGCATCTTCATAGCTGCATCGTCATAGCTAATAG
Source organism: Lactuca serriola (assembly GCF_051521515.1). Classification (NCBI taxonomy): domain Eukaryota; kingdom Viridiplantae; phylum Streptophyta; class Magnoliopsida; order Asterales; family Asteraceae; genus Lactuca; species Lactuca serriola. The sequence goes on along the minus strand of NC_136416.1, from coordinate 166,359,539 downwards.
CTCGTTATCAGTGGGGATGCCTAAGTCTGACGCGTGGAATCCTCCGTACGAAAAGCTATATGTTGAAGCCTTGATTGTTGGTAGGGATGGAAGTTATAAAGAGGGAAGGAAGACAAAGGGAAGACAACTGGTGCTTTGTAAGGGTAACAAACTTAGTATGTTTAACCTATAAAGGGAATACTAGTTTATATAAAGGACTACATACCAGATAAGAACCCTTGCTCCCCAAGGGTTGTACTGTTCATGAAACGTAATACTCCAATTGAGCTGTGGTATCCTGCATGTAAGTCCACATCACGAATATTTTTAATTCGTGTCAAAGTAACCTAATGTAAAGGGTTAAAGGAGATTTCAAAATGGTCATACATGAGTTTATTACCATTTTGTAACAAAAAGTAGTTGAGTGACATTTTAAACAAAAAGATGACAAATTTAATGGGCTAATATGACATTTTCCCTAAAATATATATAGTAGAAAAATTAACAACTATCTTAGAAAAAAAAAAAAGAACTATCTTGAGTTTGTTTTTTTTAAAATAAGTTACTAAGGAAATTTTAAAAGGAGAAAAAATATAAGTTACTTTGGGAAATATGTTATTTTAACTTATAAGATTGATAACAAAAAGTTAACAATTTTTAGCAGATATTTTCAAAATATCAATAAATAAATAAATTGATGTAATAAAAAGAAGCATGCATGCCAAACTCTCCTACTTTCGTTTGCCTCTTTGTCATTGAATTTTATTTTTTATTTTTATTTGAGACGACAAACTAACTAATTAATCTACTTCTAAATAACCACCTAAGTCTCCAAAGAGACTTGAACCCATGACCTCTCAATTGAGAGAGTCACTCCGTACCGCTAGGCCATTGAACTAGTTTTTCTTTAAACAATATGGTTTTTTTTCAGTTATATTTCAGTCGTATTTTTAAAAGTTTTGGTCGATGGTGCCAGATTGGTTATAATCGGTTGGCCCATCTCACACACACACACAAATGTTGTTGACTTTTATATTGGCTTCACTTCATTCAGAAACCATAAAATTTTTTGTTCTAAATTCCCCACTGATTTGCTCCTCCGGTTAGATTCACCATTCTTTTTATTAAAATTTTTAATAACCATATGATCTTTCATGCTTTTATTTAATTTTGTATCATCATTATTTTCTTAAATCTCAAATGTATTTTCATTAATATTTCCATCTTAATTAGTATTCATGCATATAAAACGACTTATTAAATTAATTATAATTAAAATATTATATCATTATGATTATGATTATGAATCATTAAAACAATATATATTATGGATACACATATATTTATAATTGCTATCACACAATATGATATTTTGCTTTATATAATATATACTTTTATCGAATTTATTCATTATTGAAAGTCAAAGTATAACTAAATAATTAAATACCAACAAATCCACCATGAACAAGAGGAACAAACCCACCTTCGCCGGTGGTTCTTCTAAGCAATGGAAAGACACAATCGAAACTGAAGACACTGCAAACAGCAAACCAAAGGAAGAAGAAATCGAAGAGATTGAATTGGGAAACATTGAAATAATGCAGGAGATTCTTTCTTACAGAAATCGGAAAGGAGTGTGGCCGTGGGAAAACCCATATGATTTGCAAAGATTCTGCTTTCCTTATATTCATGTGGGCATCGGGAACGAAGGTGGGTGGTTAAAGAAAATTGAAGAGACGAAGAACAAATTCAACGATGAGAGTGCTCCAATGGAGAATGTTGATAAGAAGGAATTCAAATTGTGGAAGAAGATTTGGGGGAATTAACCAAATGGTGATATTGATGATCATTCAATTTTGGGTTCATATAAATAAGTTTTCTAACCTTTTTTTATAGGTTTTAATTTTATATGTAGATGATGATTTTTTATCTAAAAAAACCCAATAGTGGATTAAGAAAGTGCATGGTAAATAAAGCTTTATAATTTAAATCCAAATATATATATATATATATATATATATATATATATATATATATATATATATATATATATATAGTGAAGCTAGGAGGCCCGGCTGAGCACTAGGGATGAAAGTGGGTCTAAAATCGGACCGGTTAACCTGGACCCCGAAATCCCAGAACCCGGAATTAATGAATTATAAGAACCGAAAACTCGACCGATATACGTTAATCGGTTCCGGTTCGATTCCGAGTATCAAATCAGGTATAGTAGGTATGGAATTGGTTGGAACCAGAAATTAATAATTGGAACCGGGTTCAAGTATTAGACCCGGAAATAACCGAAAATCTGGAATAGAACTGTCATAATTTTGGAACTATATATATATATATATATATATATATATATATATATATATATATATATATATATATATATATATATATATATATATATATATATATATATATTAGTCCGTAATACTTGTAAATAACATATTAAAGCAACCATTGATTAACATCTACTTTAAACCATTTTAACAGATAAAAAATAATAAATGCCACTTGATTTACAAAATCTAATGTTAAATCGTATATGTATCACATTAATTAGATATATAAATTTTATGTGGAGCTGTTTGCAAATTGTAATCTTGAAACTTGGCATACCCCACACCCACAGTATTAGTGTTGCAATTTAATGTGAATGTTTTTGGTTTCCATTGAGATTTTGAAGTAAAAGATTGGTTTGTTAGATCTTAAAGAGCTAAGGTTAAATTGGATTTTATTTTTCTGTAATCATGGGTAATTACTAAATAGGTTGTAGTAAGGTTGTACTAACTACTTCTCGAATTCAATAATCTTCAATAACCTTATTACTGAAATATAACTCTAAACATGTATTTTCAGTTAAGTATTTAGACGTCAAATTGTGCATGTAAGTCAAAATATTCTAATACAATTCTTATCGACAGAGATATTTTTTAATGGCCCTTCATTTTCCGGTTTCTTTGGTCATTAAACCGGTTCCGGTCCATTAAACATGGATCCGGTTTTTTTACAAATTTGGTTCTAAAACCCGAAATACCCGGATCCGTTTGATCCGTACCCGGAACACCCGGAACCCGGATAAAAATAATTTTTAAACCCAATACCCGGATAAAAATAATTTTTCTGGTTTCTTGGCTCATCCATATCTGATCCATCCTATCTTGTAAAGCTCGTTAACCAACAAACTCCCAATGTTCAAAATCAAAAAACTCTAACAATACTTATACTTGATTTTAGATTTTAATTTTGGGTACTTCATTTTGATTTAAATCTGAAAACTCTTTAAGTTATGAAGTAAATTGGATGAATCGGTTAAAAAATGAATCAATAGTTCATATTGATGGTAGGAGGCTTACCATAATCGAACAAATGATTTACTTGAGAAGAGAATGCAACCCGTTAACAAGGTTTTGAAGGATCATAACCCGTTAACAAGGTTACCAATATTTTAGAGGAAAAAACCCAGAAATCGAGGGGAAAAGCAATCCCTCTCCCACCCTTTTGAACTGCTAAAAGAGAAGCAACCTACAAATCATCATAAACTAAACCTAATGTACAAATTTAATAGAAGAGATAGAGAGAGGTTAAGCAAAAAAATCAACGATTACCTTCATGAGAAACAAATAATATGGTGAGATGGGGCGTCCATGCCATCGATTCTAACAAAATAAGGAGAAAAAAACATGATAGTTTGGGAAAATAGAAAATATGCAATAGCGTTCCAAAATTAAGCTCTTTAGAACATATAAAGCAGTATCATGAAGAGAAGACTTCCAGCAACAGAGGTAAAATAGAAAAAACGATTAAAAACTAAAAACTACATTGTTGAAAGATTAAAGATTGATGAATTGTTTTATTGTTCCCAGAGATAACAAAAAACTCAGCCACAAAGGTACTTCCACCACATGCGTATCTTACCGCTTTCAACTTTCCATGATCCCTATCCCAGAATCCCTAAATCAAATTTCTCTAAACAATCATCTTTTAAGTTAGTTTTGCTAATTTCACTAACGACTGATGCTCTCCAATAAATCAACCGGGAAAATAGAATTAGAGCTACGGATATGAAAAGAGAAATTGGAGAATCATTGACCTTAAATACATAATAACATGGATTCGACGTGAAGAGGAAGTCTAGAGAGTGACTCAGCCGCAATCAATGGGATGTGGCGATAAAAGGGGATCCAAGAGTGGCAAGCAGCGTTGGGGTAAATGCCGCTAAGAAAGAAACCCCATTGCCAAAGTCTTCTACCGGATCCAAGAATGTTTGGTAATAAGCTGCTCGTCGACGTAGGGCTGAGGGAAGGATGAAGGAGACATGTAAGCAAGTCGGTGACGAGGTGAAGCAGGTCATCGACGTAAATAGCGTTATCATCCAAAACAAGGTGAAGCAGTTGAATGAAAACGAATTATTATTTGGTTGGTTTGAATTCACTCCTAGATCTGATTATATGTCTGTAAGCCTACTTGTGCTGTCCAACAACCACAATACTTTTGCGCTATTCTAGTATGACGCTGATTTTAGTATGAATGCATGTATATATACTTTGGTTAAATAATTTATTATTTAAAAGTACACACTCTTGGTCAGGGTATTTTAATCCCGATGTGTTTATAGTTGTATATCTTTTATGGGTTGATATACTTAATTTAGTATAAACAAAGCTCTGATACCAATCTATCACACCCCAAACCAGAACGGCGGAAACGTTCGGGGGCGGAGGATATCATGTTCAATATCATAACAATGCACAATAGAAAACACAAGCAACAACATCATCCATTGCATTAATAATATAGTTAATACAAGTGTGTTCTGAATGTATTTGTAAGACACCAAATATACATATATATATATATATATATATATATATATATATATATATATATATATATATATATATATAGATATATATATATATATATATCAAAATAAAAGACGAATCTTGAACACGCTCCGTTTTCTCAAAAACCTGGTCCAGTGTACCTGTCTACTGGTGACTTGAGAATACAAGTTATTTTGGAAGAGTAGATCAGCATTAAATTTGGTGAGTTCATAAGTATTTTAGTGTCAAATGTTTGTATAAGTTTGAAGAAAGTGTTTGTAAGTGTTTGTTGTAAAGTTTGTATACTTCCTCGAAAATCCTTTATTTTCTACTAAAATGGAGAGTAGTCTTCTATCAAGACCCGACTATTCTGTATGTTAGTTCTCTTGTAAAAGTGAATGTTTTCCCAAATATATGACTATTATTACCAGAAAATAGTTTACATTACCTTTTATGTGAGAATATCACTATATGAATGTAATGGGAAAGTAACAGTGTACAGTAATGTTGTAATAAGTAACTACTGAAACACTAACTACCTTAAAACCAATTTGTTTATTTGTTTTGTACCTTTTTCTGTTGTCAATTGTCCACCTAAGAATTCACCTAAAATAGTATTGTGCTTTCACATGTACTATCTTTTAACATGAACACAAAATCTTTAACACGATGCCTCCACCATTGCTGCAACAAGTCAGCATCTGTTTTGATATGCATTAAAATTGTTATGAAAAACATCCAAAATATAAGTCCCTAATATATAATATTAAATATTTTTCATTAACATTAAAACCACTTTTTGGGTACACTAATTGATTCATGAACAATAGTCAGGGTAATCGGCTAATCGATAATACCCCCAAAATAAGTCATCATAAACACACAAACTAACCAAAATTACATATAATAAACACACTAACACCATTACCACCGGAATCAAGACAAACCCAACTAACGTTAGTACCTAATAAGACATCCACAAAATGATTTCGGTGGTCCATGAACCCACATAACTTCGAGGATCAATAAATCTAGCTTAAAGCACACCCACTCCAAGACTTAAAATCCACACATTGAAATTGATCTTCTTTTGCATCACTGCCATTGCGTCCTTAATTTCGACGAGCTCCAAGGTGAAGTTGTGTCTCATGATTTCCATTTCGAACTGCATCTTCATAGCTGCATCGTCATAGCTAATAGCTCGTTATTAGTGGAGATGCCTAAGTCTGACGCGTGGAATCCTCCGTATGAAAAGCTATATGTTGAAGCCTTGATTGTTGGTAGGGATGGAAGTTATAAAGAGGGAAGGAAGACAAAGGGTAGACAACTGGTGCTTTGTAAGGGTAACAAACTTAGTATGTTTAACCTATAAAGGGAATACTAGTTTATATAAAGGACTACAGACCAGATAAGAACCCTTGCTCCCGAAGCGTTGTACTGTTCATGACACATAATACTCCAATTGAGCTTTGGTATCCTGCGTGTAAGTCCACATCACCAATATTTTTAATTCGTGTCAAAGTAACCTAATGTAAAGGGTTAAAGGAGATTTCAAAACGGTCATACATGACTTTATTACCATTTTGTAACAAAAAATAGCTGTGTGACATTTTAAACAAAAAATGACAAATTTAATAGGCTAATATGACATTTTCCCAAAAATATAAATAGTAGAAAAATTAACAACTATCTTAGAAAAAAAAAAGACCTATCTTGAGTTTGTTTTTTTTAAAATAAGCTACCAAGGAAAATTTAAAAGGAGAAAAAATACAAGTTACTATGGGAAATATGTTATTTTAACTTATAAGATTGATAACAAAAGTTAACAACTTTTAGCAGACATTTTCAAAATATCAATAAATAAATAAATTGATGTAATAAAAAGAAGCATGCATGCCAAAGACTCCTACTTTCGTTTGCCTCTTTGTCATTGAATTTTTTTATTTTTATTTTTATTTTTATTTGAAACGACAAACTAACTAATTAATCTACTCCTAAATAACCACCTAAGTCTCCAAAGAGACTTGAACCCATGACCTCTCAATTGAGAGAGTCACTCCGTACCGCTAGGCCATTGAACTAGTTTTTCATTAAACAATATGGTTTTTTTTCAGTTATATTTCAGTCGTTTTTTTAAAAATTTTGGTCGATGGTGCCTGATTGGATATAATCGGTTGGCCCATCACACACACACACAAATGTTGTTGACTTTTATATTGGCTTCACTTAATTCAGAAACCATAAAATTTTTTGTTCTAAATTCGCCACCGATTTGCTCATCCGGTTAGATTCACCATTCTTTTTATTAATATTTTTAATAACCATATGATCTTTCATGCTTTTATTTAATTTTGTATCATCATTGTTTTCATAAATCTCAAATGTATTTTCATTAATATTTCCATCTTAATTAGTATTCATTCATATAAAACGACTTACTAATTTAATTATAATTACAATATTATATAATTATGATTATGATTATGAATCATTAAAACAATATATATTATGGATACACATATATTTAAAAATGCTATCACACAATATGATATTTCGCTTTATATAATATATACTTTTATCGAACTTTATTCATTATTGAGAGTCAAAGTATAACTAAATAATTAAATACCAACAAATCCACCATGAACAAGAGGAACAAACCCACCTTCGCCGGTGGTTCTTCTAAGCAATGGAAAGACACAATCGAAACTGAAGACACTGCAAACAGCAAACCAAAGGAAGAAGAAATCGAAGAGATTGAATTGGGAAACATTGAAATAATGCAGGAGATTCTTTCTTACAGAAATCGGAAAGGAGTGTGGCCATGGGAAAACCCATATGATTGGCAAAGATTCTGCTTTCCTTATATTCATGTGGGTATTGGGAACGAAGGTGGGTGGTTAAAGAAAATTGAAGAGATGAAGAACAAATTCAACGATGAGAGTGTTCCAATGGAGAATGTTGATAAGAAGGAATTCAAATTGTGGAAGAAGATTTGGGGGAATTAACCAAATGGTGATATTGATGATCATTCAATTTTGGGTTCATATAAATAAGTTTTCTAACATTTTTTTATAGGTTTTAATTTTATATGTAGATGAAGATTTTTTATCTCAAAAAACCCAATAGTGGATTAAGAAAGTGCATGGTAAATAAAGCTTTATAATTTAAATCCAAATTATATATATATATATATATATATATATATATATATATATATATATATATATATATATATATATATATATATATATATATATATATATATATATATATATATATATATATAGTGAAGCTAGGAGGCCCGGCTGAGCACTAAGGATGAAAGTGGGTCTAAAATCGGACCGGTTTACCCGGACCCCGAAATCCCAGAACCCGGAATCAATGAATTATAAGAACCGAAAACTGGACCGATATACGTTAATCGGTTCCGGTTCGATTCCGAGTATCAAACCAGGTATAGTAGGTATGGAACTGGTTGGAACTAGAAATTAATAATTGGAACCGGGTTCAAGTATTAGACCCGGAAATAACCGAAAATCTGGAATAGAACTGTCGTAATTTTTGAACTATATATATATATATATATATATATATATATATATATATATATATATATATATATAGTAGTCCGTAATACTTGTAAATAACATATTAAAGCAACCATTGATTAACATCTACTTAAAACCATTTTAACAGATAAAAAATAATAAATGCCACTTGATTTACAAAATCTAATGTTAAATCGTATATGTATCACATTAATTAGATATATAAATTTTATGTGGAGCTGTTTGCAAATTGTAATCTTGAAACTTGGCTTACCCCACACCTACAGTATTAGTGTTGCAATTTAATGTGAATGTTTTTGGTTTCCATTGAGATTTTGAAGTAAAAGATTGGTTTGTTAGATCTTAAAGAGCTAAAGTTAAATTGTATTTTATTTTTCCGTAATCATGGGTAATTACTAAATAGGTTGTAGTAAGGTTGTACTAACTACTTCTCGAATTCAATAATCTTCAATAATCTTATTACTGAAATATAACTCTAAACATGTATTTTTAGTTAAGTATTTAGACGTCAAATTGTGCATGTAAGTCAAAATATTCTAATATAATTCTTATCGACAGGGGTATTTTTTAATGACCCTTCAATTTTCCGGTTTCTTTGGTCATTAAACCGGTTCTGGTCCATTAAACAAGGATCCAGTTTTTTACAAATTTGGTTCTAAAACCCGAAATACCCGGATCCGTTTGATCTGTACCCAGAATACCCGGAACCCAGATAAAAATAATTTTTAAACCCAATACCCGGATAAAAATAATTTTTCTGGTTTCTTGGCTCATCCATATCTGATCCATCCTATCTTGTAAAGCTCGTTAACCAACAAACTCCCAATGTTCAAAATCTGAAAACTCTAACAATACTTATACTTGATTTTAGATTTTAATTTTGGGTACTTCATTTTGATTTAAATCTGAAAACTCTTTAAGTTATGAAGTAAATTGGATGAATCGGTTAAAAAATGAATCAATAGTTCATATTGATGGTAGGAGGCTTACCATAATCGAACAAATGATTGACTTGAGAAGAGAATGCAACCCGTTAACAAGGTTTTGAAGGATCATAACCCGTTAACAAGGTTACCAATATTTTAGAGGAAAAAACCCAAAAATCGAGGGGAAAAGCAATCCCTCTCCCATCCTTTTGAACTGCTAAAAGAGAAGCAACCTACAAATCATCATAAACTAAACCTAATGTACAAATTTAATAGAAAAGATAGAGAGAGGTTAAGCAAAAAAATCAACGATTACCTTCATGAGAAACAAATAATATGGTGAGATGGGGCATCCATGCCATCGATTCTGACAAAATAAGGAGAAAAAAACATGACAATTTGAGAAAATAGAAAATATGCAATAGCGTTCCAAAATTAACATAAGCTCTTTAGAACATATAAAGCAGTATCATGAAGAGAAGACTACCAGCAACAGAGGTAAAATAGAAAAAACGATTAAAAACTAAAAACTACATTGTTGAAAGATTAAAGATTGATAAATTGTTTTATTGTTCCCAGAGATAACAAAAAACTCAGCCACAAAGGTACTTCCACCACATGCGTATCTTACCGCTTTCAACTTTCCATGATCCCTATCGCAAAATCCCTAAATCAAATTTCTCTAAACAATCATCTTTTAAGTAAGTTTTGCTAATTTCATTAACGACTGATGCTCTCCAATAAATCAACCGGGAAAATAGAATTAGAGCTACGGATATGAAATGAGAAATTGGAGAATCATTGACCTTAAATACATAATAACATGGATTCGACGTGAAGAGGAAGTCTAGAGAGTGACTCAGCCGCAATCAATGGGATGTGGCGATAAAAGGGGATCCAAGAGTGGCAAGCAGCTTTGGGGGAAACGCCGCTAAGAAAGAAACCCCAAGGCCAAAGTCTTCTACCGGATCCAAGAATATTTGGTAGTAAGCTGCTCGTCGACGTAGGGCTGAGGGAAGGATGAAGGAGACATGCAAGCAAGTCGGTGACGAGGTGAAGCAGGTCATCAACGTAAATAGCGTTATCATCCAAAAGAAGGTGAAGCAGTTGAATGAAAACGAATTATTATTTGGTTGGTTTGAATCGTATTTTAGTTTAACTTATATTCGAATTTATATTTTATAAACCATAATCAAATTTAATTCACTCCCAGATCTGATTATATGTCCCTAAGCCTACTTGTGCTGTCCAACAACCACAATACTTTTGTGCTATTCTAGTATGACACTGATTTTAGTATGAATGCATGTATGTATACTTTGGTTAAATATTTTATTATTTAAAAGTACACACTCTTGGTCAGAGTATTTTAATCCCGATGTGTTTATAGTTGTATATCTTTTATGGGTTGATATATTCAATATAAACAAAGCTCTGATACCAATCTATCACACCCCAAACCAGAATGGCGGAAACGTTCGGGGGCGGTGGACATCATGTTCAATATCATAACAATGCACAATAGAAAACACAAGCAACAACATCATCCATTGCATTAATAATATAGTTAATACAAGTGTGTTCTGAATGTATTTGTAAGACACCAATATATATATATATATATATATATATATATATATATATATATATATATATATATATATATCAAAATAAAAGACGAATCTTGAACACGCTCCGTCTTCTCAAAAACCTGATCCAGTGTACTTGTATACTGGTGACTTGAGAATACAAGTTATTTTGAAAGAGTAGATCAACATTAAATTTGGTGAGTTCATAAGTATTTTAGTGTCAAATGTTTGTATAAGTTTCAAGAAAGTGTTTGTAAGTGTTTGATGTAAAGTTTGTAAATGTTTGATGTAATGTTTGTAAGTGTTTGTTGTAAAGTTTGTATACTTCCTCGAAAATCCTATATTTTCTACTAAAATGCAGAGTAGTCTTATACCAAGACTCGACTATTCTATATGTTAATTCTTTTGTAAAAGTGAGTGTTTTCCCAAATATATGACAATTATTACCAGAAAATAGTTTACATTACCTTTTAAGTGAGAATATCACTATATGAATGTAATGGGAAAATGATAGTGTACACTAATGTTGTAATAAGTAACTACTGAAACACTAACTACCTTAAAACCAATTTGTTTATTTGTTTTGTACCTTTTTCTGTTGTCAATTATCCACCTAAGAATTCACCTAAAATAGTATTGTGCTTTCACATGTACTATCTTTTAACCTGTACACAAAATCTTTAACACGATGCATCCACCATTGCTGCAACAAGTCAACATCTGTTTTGATATGCATTAAAATTGTTATGACAAACATCCAAAATATAAGTCCCTAATATATAATATTAAATATTTTTCATTAACATTAAAACCACTTTTTGGGTACACTAATTGATTCATGAACAATAGTCAGGGTAATCGGCTAATCAATACCCCCAAAACACCATTACATGGCTGTAATCATACGAAACCGATAATACCCCCAAAATAAGTCATCATAAACACACAAACTAACCAAAATTACATATACTAAACACACTAACACCATTACCACCAGAATCAAGACAAACCCAACTAACATTAGTACCTAATAAGACATTTACAAAATGATTTCGGTGGTCCATGAACCCACATAACTTCGAGGATCAATAAATCTAGCTTAAAGCACACACACACACTCCAAGACTTAAAATCCACACATTGAAATTGATCTTCTTTTGCATCACTGCCATCGCGTCCTTAAGTTCGATGAGCTCCAAGGTGAAGTTGTGTCTCATGATTTCCATTTCGACCTGCACCTTCATAGCTGCATCATCATAGCTAATAGCTCGTTATCAGTGGGGATGCCTAAGTATGACGCGTGGAATCCTCCGTACGAAAAGCTATCTGTTGAAGCCTTGATTGTTGGTAGGGATGGAAGTTATAAAGAGGAAGAAAGACAAAGGGTAGACAATTGGTGCTTTGTAAGGGTAACAAACTTAGTATGTTTAACCTATAAAGGGAATACTAGTTTATATAAAGGACAACAGACCAGATAAGAACCCTTGCTCCCTAAGGGTTGTACTGTTCATGACACGTAATACTCCAATTGAGCTGTGGTATCCTGCGTGTAAGTCCACATCACCAATATTTTTAATTCGTGTCAAAGTAACCTAATGTAAAGGGTTAAAGGAGATTTCAAAACGGTCATACATGACTTTATTACCATTTTGTAACAAAAAATAGCGAAGTGACATTTTAAACAAAAAATGACAAATTTAATGGGCTAATATGACATTTTCCCTAAAATATATGTAGTAGAAAAATTAACAACTATCTTAGAAAAAAAAAGACCTATCTTGAGTTTGTTTTTTTTTTAAAATAAGCTACTAAGGAAAATTTAAAAGGAGAAAAAGTATATGTTATTATGGGAAATATGTGATTTTAACTTATAAGATTGATAACAAAAGTTAACAACTTTTAGCAGACATTTTCAAAATATCAATAAATAAATAAATTGATGTAATAAAAAGAAACATGCATACCAAAGACTCCTACTTTCGTTTGCCTCTTTGTCATTGAATTTTTTTTTATTTTTTTTTATTTTTATTTGAAACGGCAAACTAACTAATTAATCTACTCCTAAATAACCACCTAAGTCTCCAAAGAGACTTGAACCCATGACCTCTCAATTGAGAGAGTCACTCTGTACCGCTAGGCCATTGAACTAGTTTTTCATTAAACAATATGGTTTTTTTTTTCAGTTATATTTCAGTCGTTTTTTTAAAAGTTTTGGTCGATGGTGCCAGATTGGTTATAATCGGTTGGCCCATCACACACACACACACACACAAATGTTGTTGAATTTTATATTGGCTTCACTTAATTCAGAAACCATAAAATTTTTTGTTCTAAATTCCCCACTGATTTTCTCCTCCGGTTAGATTCACCATTCTTTTATTAAAATTTTTAATAACCATATGATCTTTCATGCTTTTATTTAATTTTGTATCATCATTATTTTCTTAAATCTCAAATATATTTTCATTAATATTTCCATCTTAATTAGTATTCATGCATATAAAACGACTTATTAAATTAATTATAATCAAAATATTATATCATTATGATTATGATTATGAATCATTAAAACAATATATATTATGGATACACATATATTTAAAAATGCTATCACACAATATGATATTTCGCTTTATATAATATATACTTTTATCGAATTTATTCATTATTGAGAGTCAAAGTATAACTAAATAATTAAATACCAACAAATCCACCATGAACAAGAGGAACAAACCCACCTTCGCCGGTGGTTCTTCTAAGCAATGGAAAGACACAATCGAAACTGAAGACACTGCAAACAGCAAACCAAAGGAAGAAGAAATCGAAGAGATTGAATTGGGAAACATTGAAATAATGCAGGAGATTCTTTCTTACAGAAATCGGAAAGGAGTGTGGCCATGGGAAAACCCATATGATTTGCAAAGATTCTGCTTTCCTTATATTCATGTGGGCATTGGGAACGAAGGTGGGTGGTTAAAGAAAATTGAAGAGATGAAGAACAAATTCAACGATGAGATTGCTCCAATGGAGAATGTTGATAAGAAGGAATTCAAATTGTGGAAGAAGATTTGGGGGAATTAACCAAATGGTGATATTGATGATCATTCAATTTTGGGTTCATATAAATAAGTTTTCTAACATTTTTTGTAGGTTTTAATTTTATATGTAGATGATGATTTTTTATCTAAAAAAACCCAATAGTGGATTAAGAAAGTGCATGGTAAATAAAGCTTTATAATTTAAATCCAAATTATATATATATATATATGTGTGTGTGTATATATATATATATATATATATATATATATATATATATATATATATATATATATATATAGTGAAGCTAGGAGGGCCGGCTGAGCACTAGGGATGAAAGTGGGTCTAAAATCGGACCGGTTTAATTAAATAATGTGTGTGTGTATATATATATATATATATATATATATATATATATATATATATATATATATATAGTGAAGCTAGGAGGCCCGACTGAGCACTAGGGATGAAAGTGGGTCTAAAATCGGACCGGTTTACCCGGACCCCGAAATCCGAGAACCCGGAATCAATGAATTATAAGAACCGAAAACTGGACCGATATACGTTAATCGGTTCCGGTTCGATTCCGAGTATCATGCAAGGTATAGTAGGTATGGAACTGGTTGGAACCAGAAATTAATAATTGGAACCGCGTTCAAGTATTAGACCCGAAAATTGATGGGTTTTAGCCATAAAAACTTTCCTATGTGCGCATGCAAAACCCTAATGCTTGGATCTAGTCTTTCTAATCAAACATGCTTTGAATCCAAGACTTCTAATGACTATTTAGGTGTAATAACAATATTGAAATAGATCTAGCATCATACCTTTGAATTCCTTGTTGATCTTGTTGTCTTGGAGCTTCTAGAGTCATAATTGTCACTCCTCTAATGGCTTACAAACACCAACTAGCAAGGAGGATGATATGGGAGAGAGGAGAGGGGAGGAAATCAGCCAGGGTTCTCTTACTTTGGATGAAGTTCCGATTTCCCTTAGCCATAGGGTCTACTTATACTTGTAGACTCCTTAAGGGTTACAACCTAAACCCTAATTGGATAATCTTCTCTTAAGGCTATGGAAATCCTTTCCTTAGATAAGCAATGGACGATTTGAGCTATCCTTTAGCTTCTAGAATCCGTCCAATGCATATCTATATGGATTTACAGTCTAAAGTTTAACTATCAAACATTTGACAGTTTATACCCTCTTATTTAATTAATCTCTTTAAGTCACCAAATTAATACCAATTAATTCTATGACTTATATTAATCAAATAACAATATATTATTCTTTATATTATTCTCATAATATATTAATAATATTTACTCTCTCTTAATAAATCATCCTATCAAGTTGCTATGGTGAAGGCAACCCAAAAGGACCATGCACAACTGGGTCAAATACTTGCCTAATATAGTTGCAGCCTTAGACACTATTCCAACAGTCTCCCACTTGGATTAGTCTAGTAACTATATGCACAAGTACAATTCGACTTGCAATCGTAGCTCTCAAAGATGCTGTCAAACTCTGATCTAATCAATCTTGTCCTTTAGATAAGGGATCGTACAGTCCTCTGTTAGATATCATGCTGACAATCCTATGGAATGGTTAGTCAAGCATTTAGGTTTCTCGATCTCTGATTTATTTGACATAGAACTTAATCGAACACATCAATTCAGTTCTGACCGGGCCCGACACATAAGTCAAATCAAATCATCGAGCGGCCGAGATATCGCTTCTACCTTCTTAGATAAAAGTTACAGATAAACTTCGACTTATATGCATTTACTTATTCAATAATCAACTGTACACAACAATGCGTTTTATAACATTGAGTTACCAATGCATTTTCGCATTATCAATGTACAATCAATTAGCAAATAATAAACCATATATCTAGGTTTTAAGACTATATGATATTATCGTCTCGCGGTCACCCTTTTATATCATATTCCATAAGGTGATTCCAGCAAGCGCGGGTTTGTTCCAATGCTCAAAACCAGTTCATAAGCACTCATGAATGTCGCAACAATCCTTTGCTATGTCTAATACCATTTAGACAATCTACGCACCGATTCACGACAATCTTCATTCATATCTACTTCCAACATATGAACGATTGTGGACAATTTGAAAAATTCGATTATTCCTAATAAACTCAATTATTCTGGAAGTCAAAACATGCAATGTGAAACAATAGCTAAACAATTAACATAAGATAGTAACATTACTCATAAATAAAACTCCTTTATTTAATCATCAAATGTTAATTACATTTATCTATTACACGTTTCTAATACTATTTAATCTATGCTAATATCATCCTTCAACCTAATACTCCTAGCATGCTGCAAGTGCTTAACCCTACTCAGTCCCTTCGTAAGCGGATCTGCTGGGTTATCTTCTGATGATATCCTCTTCACTACAAGTTGTCCTTCTTCTACACGATGTCTAATGAAGTGATATTTTATGTCGATATGTCGTGATCTACCATGATCCCTCGGCTCCTTGGTCAAGGCAACCGCTCCTTCGTTATCACAGAAAATCTCCATGGGCTCCTTTATGGCAGGTACAACTCCAAGATCACCGATGAAATTCTTTAGCCATATTGCCTCCTTCGACGCTTCGCTCGCTGCAATGTACTCTGATTCGCACGTTGAATCAGCTACGGTTTCCTGCTTGGAACTTTTCCATGTCACTGCTCCTCCATTCAGGGTAAAGACCCAGCCCGACTGTGAACGGTAGTTGTCCCCGTCGGTTTGAAAGCTGGCGTCACTATACCCTCGCACCTTCAAGTCATCACTTCCTCCGAGGACTAAGAACCATTCCTTTGTCCTCCGAAGGTACTTAAGGATATTCTTCACCGCAATCCAATGTGCTCTGCCAGGATTCCCTTTATATCTGCTAACCATGCTCAAAGCGAAGGCTACATCAGGGCGAGTGCAAGTCATAGCGTACATGATTGAGCCAACTGCGGAAGCGTATGGTACTCGGCTCATTTTTGCTATCTCAGCTTCGGTACTCAGACTTTGAGTCTTACTCAACTTGGCATTATTTTGTATCGGTAATTCTCCCTTCTTTGGGTTTTCGATACTAAAACGTTTTAGTACCTTCTCCAAGTAAGTGTTCTGACTAAGTCCAATTAGTCTCTTACTTCTTTCTCTTACGATCCTTATTCCCAAAATGTAAGAAGCCTCTCCGAGGTCCTTCATAGCGAAGCACTTCCCGAGCCAGGACTTAACCTCCTGCAAAGTCGGGATGTCGTTTCCTATGAGTAATATGTCATCGACATATAGAACAAGGAAGCTTACTATACTCCCACTGGCTTTGACATATACACAAGACTCATCTTCGCTTCGTACAAATCCAAACTCTTTGACTTTCTCATCGAAGCAAAGATTCCATCTGCGAGACGCTTGCTTAAGTCCATAAATGGACTTATCAAGCTTACACACTCTATTCGGATGCTTCGGATCCACAAACCCCTCTGGCTGAGCCATGTAAACATCCTCAGCCAACTTTCCATTAAGGAAGGCGGTATTGACATCCATTTGCCAAATCTCATAATCATGAAATGCGGCAATCGCTAGCATCACTCTAATAGATTTTATCTTTGCAACTGGTGAGAACGTCTCATCATAGTCAACTCCGGGAGTTTGAGTAAAGCCCTTCGCAACCAATCGCGCTTTATATGTGTGTACGTTTCCATCCACGTCGGTCTTCTTCTTGAAGATCCATTTGCACCCAACGGTCTTACGTCCGGGCACATAATCAACCAAATTTTAAACTTGGTTATCATACATGGATTGGATCTTGCTATACATTGCCTCTTTCCATTTTGCAGACTCCGGGCATGCCATGGCTTCCTTATAGCTATTAGGTTCATCAAGATTTATTAGTGTACCATCACTAATATACGTGTCCCCTTCAGTAGTAATATGAAAACCATAAAACTAGGGTAGAACTCTAACTCTGTCGGAACGTCTAAGAGGTAAGGATTCGTCAATCGGTTCAACCGGAGTTTCCTCCTCGGGTTGAGTGCCAGCGGTAGAGGTTCCTTCATCTATCGACTCTTGAATCTCTTCAAGCTCGATTTTCCTCCCACTTTCTCCTTGGCCTATGAGTTCTCGCTCTCAGAAAACTCCTCTCCTCGCAACAAAGACAACATTGTCCTTTGGTCTATAGAAGAGATATCCAAAGGATGTCTGCGGGTAGCCGATGAAAATACATCACTCACTTCGGGGTTCGAGCTTTTCATGAGTATCTCGTCTTACGAAAGCCTCGCAACCCCAAACCTTGATATGTGCCAACGAGGGAGCTTTCCCTATCCACATCTCATGAGGTGTTTTGGCAACCGTCTTAGTAGGGACTCGGTTAACGATATGGGCGGCAGTCTCTAAGGCATACCCCCAAAAAAAGATAGGTAGTGAAGCACGACTCATCATAGAGCGAACCATATCCAATAAGGTTCGATTACGCCTTTCTGCCACACCATTCAACTGCGGTGTCCTAGGAGGCGTCAATTTCGAAACTATTCCACACTCCTTGAGATAATCGTGGAATTCAAGACTTAGGTACTCTCCTCCTCGATCGGATCGAAGCATCTTGATTTTCCTGCCCAATTGAATCTCCACTTCATTCTTGAACTCTTTGAACCTTTCAAAAGTTTCTGACTTTTTCTTGATTAAATAGATATACCCATATCTACTATAATCATCGGTAAAAGTCACGTAGAAGCGATTGCCATCCTTCGTGGTTGATCTAAACGGTCCACATACATCGGTATGTATTAAGTCCAATAGACCCTCACCCCTTTCACACGTACTCGTGAAGGGTGATTTAGTCATCTCTCCAAGTAAACAAGACTCGCACGTGTCATCTTCCCTAAGGTCGAATGACTCCAACACTCCATCCTTTTGGAGTTGGGCTATGCGTTTCTTGTTGACATGTCCAAGACGACAATGCCACAAGGATGCTTTATCCATAATAGTGGAAGAATTTGTATTCAAAACATCATTTCCTATGTTATCAACAATCATAACAGTTTCATAAATTCCATTACATGGTATAGCTTCAAAGTAAAAGACACCATTTAGATAAGCCAAAATAGAACGATTCTCATTATTAAAAGAAAATCTAAAACCTTGTCTATATAAACCATGAAATGAAATGATGTTTCTAGCCATTTCTGGCGAATAACAACAATTGTTCAAATCTAAACATAAATTATTCCTAAGCACTAAAGAATACACTCCAATCTTGGTCACAGGCGACGATCTTCTGTTCCCCAAGATTAGATTGATTCTTCCTTGCTCCACATCCCTACTTCTTCTTAGTCCCTGCACATTAGCACAAATGTGATAACCACAACCGGTATCAAGAACCCAAGAAATAGCATGATTAGAATCGTTAGATTTGATTGTATATATACCTGCGAAAGATGGCTTGATCTTTCCTTCCTTGATGGCTTGCAGGTATTCCGGGCAGCTTCTCTTCCAATGTCCTATCTTGTGGCAGTGGTGGCACTCTGCCTCCTTCGGGTTAGGGCAGGGCTTAGCGGGATCAACTTTGGTCCCACTAGAAGAGGCACCATCTCGGGCTTTAACCTTGCGATAGTTCTTAGACGAATCCTCCCTCTTCTTTCCCTTTCCTTGAACAATAGCCAAGACAGGAGCAACGGGTGGATTGGGAGTTGGTGCAACAGACTTGTCTTTGAAGTTGCTCTCAGCGACCCTCAAGAGACCTTGGAGTTTGCTTAGGGTGACCTCCTCTTTGTTCATGTGGTAGGTCATCCTAAATTGATTGTACATCGGAGGCAAAGAGTGAAGCACCATGTCGATCGCCAAGTCTTCCCCAAAGTCAACATTTAACTTGCGAAGGCGGTCGACATACCTTTGCATCTTTTGCAGGTGCACGGTAAGAGATTCTCCATGACCCATCTTAGCGGAAATCATGTTAGTGAAAATCTCATAATGCTCTTGTCTCGCGTTTTGGTGGTATCTCTCCAATAAGTCTTGATGCATCTTGTACGGGTACATGTCCTCGTAGGACTTTTGGAATTCGGAGTTCATGGTGGCTATCATGATGCAATGTACCTTCGTTGCATCTTGCTCATGAGTTTCAAAAGCAGTAATTTCAGCCGGAGTAGCGATTTAAGGGTTGATCTTCTCGAGCTTCTCATCGAGGACATACTCCTTATCCTCATAGCGAGCAATGGTGCGAATGTATCTTATCCATTCGCTAAAGTTCGTTCCATCGAAGGTGACCTTTTGACAAAGGCTCATCAACGTGAAAGAACTAGCAGCAGCGTTGTTTGCGTTCGACATCTACAATTAGAAAAAGGACAACGATAGATTAGAATATGAATCCCTAATTATCACCCAATAAGAAAAATTAGGGCTAGGATCCAACAACAACATTTACATATTAGAAAAGGGATGCCGTAATCTAACATGCAAATAAATTGGAGGTAAGTGAATGACGATTCACTAATTCTCCACCATAAAACCTAACTATTAGTCCTAAATGTATTGAGAATTCCTAGGTTCGTATGAGATTCATTGAAAACTATTCAATGGCATGTTTAAATCTCGATATGCCCCTATTGTTTGTGACTGGGATACCGAGGATCACAAAGCGGGTATGAATTACCATACAAATTCACATGGTGCCTTCATTGTAACGATCACCTATTCGATGTGCCGGTAAACCACACACGCTCCATCAAACTATGATAAACAATGAATCACCCTTTGCCACCTTTGCTTAGAACCAATTAGTGTGCCGGTAAACCATACACGCTCCACTAGCTTCTTAACAAGGGTGCAAAGTGTAATTTCATGGGATTGCATCAATTCACTTTTCCTAAAGTAACTAAGATTGGGAAATTTTAAAATATGTGCAGTTACTTTGTATTACTTATTATACTTTTAATGAGAGGATGAGGTTGCCCTATCCTACCCGTTCGGCTAACGACCCTCCACCAATCAAACAAACGGTGGGTGTGAGTGTACACCCATTAAGCGCCATTTTATAGGCCGCAACCTTTTACCTACCTTATAGATCGGCTTCCTGAATGAGGCCTACTAACGGTAAGACTAGCATTTTAGTTATACATACATACATATATATATATATATATATATATATATATATATATATACATATATATATATATATATATATATATATATATATATATATATATATATATATATATATATATATATATTAATCTTGTAATATTATATTAGTATTGGGTTGTATTTTAAACATTTTAAAATCTAGGGTTTGAAATTTAAATTGTCTAAATTAAAACTTTTAATCACAAAATATAAATTTCAAAACTTGAGGACAAGTTTTAAACATTTAAAACATGGAGGATCAAATAACAAATAATTTTAATTAACAATTAATTTCCTAATTATCTATATTTGATTTATTCAAGATTTCTTACAAGATAATTACCAATTAATCAAAATAATTAATTAATTATCATATAAGGAAATTAAATATTTTATTAGTTGATAAATATCTTTAATTAGATCAAGATTATAGTCATATATATCAAAAAATCGGATTAGGGTTGATCTAATATGATTAAGGTAAGTTTCCATAAGATAATCATGAATAAATCCCGAATCTGGCCATTCCTGACGCTTGGACTCGTCGAGTGCACCAAGGGACTCGCCGAGTCAGGCCAACTCGCCGAGTCCACTATGGAACTCGCCGAGTCCATGACTCAGAAACCCAAAAATCGAATTTTGCAGTTTAGTTTCAGACAATTAAGCAACAATTTAACGAAAACCAAGCTAGGCTCTGATACCACTGATGGGTTTTAGCCATAAGAACTTTCCTATGTGCGCATGCAAAACCCTAATGCTTGGATCTAGGCTTTCTAATCAAACATGCTTTGAATCCAAGACTTCTAATGACTATTTAGGTGTAATAACAATATTGAAACAGATCTAGAATCATACCTTTGAATTCCTTGTTGATCTTGTTGTCTTGGAGCTTCTTGAGCCACAATTGTCACTCCCCTAATGGCTTACAAACACCAACTAGCAAGGAGGATGATTTGGGAGAGAGGATAGGGGAGGAAATCGGCCAGGGTTCTCTTACTTTTGATGAAGTTCCAATTTCCCTTAGCCATAGGGTCTATTTATACTTGTAGACTACTTAAGGGTTACAACCTAAACCCTAATTGGATAATCTTCACTTAAGGCTATGGAAATCCTTTCCTTAGATAAGCAATGGACGATTTGAGCTATCCTTTAGCTTCTAGAATCCGTCCAATCCATATCTATATAGATTTACAGTCTAAAGTTTAACTATCAAACAATTGACAGTTTATACCCTCTTATTTAATTAATCTCTTTAAGTCACCAAATTAATTCCAATTAATTCTATGACTTATATTAATCAAATAACAATATATTATTCTTTATATTATTCTCATAATATATTAATAATATTTACTCTCTTTTATAAATCATCCTATCAAGTTGCTATGGTGAAGGCAACCCAAAAGGACCATGCACAACTGGGTCAAATAGTTGCCTAATATAGTTGCAGCCTTAGACACTATTCCAACAGAAATAACCAAAAATCTGGAAATAGAACCGTCATAATTTTGGAACTATATATATATATATATATATATATATATATATATATATATATATAGTAGTCTGTAATACTTGTAAATAACATATGAAAGCAACCATTGATTAACATCTACTTAAAACCATTTTAACAGATAAAAAATAATAAATGCCACTTGATTTACTAAAATCTAATGTTAAATCGTATATGTATCACACTAATTAGATATATAAATTTTATGTGGAGCTGTTTGCAAATTGTAATCTTGAAACTTGGCTTACCCCACACCCACAGTATTAGTGTTGCAATTTAATGTGAATGTTTTTGGTTTCCATTGAGATTTTGAAGTAAAAGATTGGTTTGTTAGATCTTAAAGAGCTAAAGTTAAATTGTATTTTATTTTTCCGTAATCATGGGTAATTACTAAATAGGTTGTAGTAAGGTTGTACTAACTACTTCTCGAATTCAATAATCTTCAATAATCTTATTACTGAAATATAACTCTAAACATGTATTTTCAGTTAAGTATTTAGACGTCAAATTGTGCATGTAAGTCAAAATATTCTAATACAATTCTTATCGATAGGGGTATTTTTTAATGACCCTTCAATTTTTCGGTTTTTTGGGTCATTAAACCGGTTCCGGTCCATGAAACATGGATCCGGATTTTTTACAAATTTGGTTCTAAAACCCGAAATACCCGGATCCGTTGGATCCGTACGCGGAATATCCGGAGCCCGGATAAAAATAATTTTTAAACCCAATACCCGGATAAAAATAATTTTTCGGGTTTCTTGGCTCATCCATATCTGATCCATCCTATCTTGTAAAGCTCGTTAACCAACAAACTCCCAATGTTCAATATCAGAAAACTCTAACAATACATATACTTGATTTTAGATTTTAATTTTAGGTACTTCATTTTGATTTAAATCTGAAAACTCTTTAAGTTATGAAGTAAATTGGATGAATCGGTTCAAAAATGAATCAATAGTTCATATTGATGGTAGGAGGCTTACCATAATCGAACAAATGATTGACTTGAGAAGAGATTGCAACCCGTTAACAAGGTTACCAATATTTTAGTGGAAAAACCCCAGAAATCGAGGGGAAAAGCAATCCCTCTCCCACCCTTTTGAACTGCTAAAAGAGAAGCAACCTACAAATCATCATAAACTAAACCTAATGTACAAATTTAATAGAAGAGATAGAGAGGTTAAGCAAAACAATCAACGATTACCTTCATGAGAAACAAATAATATGGTGAGATGGGGCGTCCATGCCATCGATTCTGACAAAATAAGGAGAAAAAAACATGATAGTTTGGGAAAATAGAAAATATGCAATAGCGTTCCAAAATTAACATAAGCTTTTTAGAACATATAAAGCAGTATCATGAAGAGAAGACTTCCAGAAACAGAGTTAAAATAGAAAAAACGATTAAAAACTAAAAACTACATTGTTGAAAGATTAAATATTGATGAATTGTTTTATTGTTCCCAGAGATAACAAAAAACTCAGCCATAAAGGTACTTCCACCACATGCGTATCTTAATGCTTTCAACTTTCCATGATCCCTATCCCAAAATCCCTAAATCAAATTTCTCTAAACAATCATCTTTTCAGTATGTTTTGCTAATTTCACTAACGAGTGATGCTCTCCAATAAATCAACCGGGAAAATAGAATTAGAGCTACGGATATGAAAAGAGAAATTGGAGAATCATTGACCTTAAATACATAATAGCATGGATTCGACGTGAAGAGGAAGTCTAGAGAGTGACTCAGCCGCAATCAATGGGATGTGGCGATAAAAGGGGATCCAAGAGTGGCAAGCAGCTTTGGGGGAAACGCCGCTAAGAAAGAAACCCCAAGGCCAAAGTCTTCTACCGGATCCAAGAATGTTTGGTAGTAAGCTGCTCGTCGACGTAGGGCTGAGGGAAGGATGAAGGAGACATGCAAGCAAGTCGGTGACGAGGTGAAGCAGGTCATCGACGTAAATAGCGTTATCATCCAAAAGAAGGTGAAGCAGTTGAATGAAAACGAATTATTATTTGGTTGGTTTGAATCATATTTTAGTTTAACTTATATTCGAATTTATATTTTATAAACCATAATCAAATTTAATTCACTCCCAGATCTGATTATATGTCCCTAAGCCTACTTGTGTTGTCCAACAATCACAATACTTTTGTGCTATTCTAGTATGACACTGATCTTAGTATGAATGCATGTATGTATAATTTGGTTAAATATTTTATTATTAAAAAGTACATACTCTTGGTCAGAGTGTTTTAATCCCGATGGGTTTATAGTTGTATATCTTTAATGGGTTGATATACTTAATTCAGTATAAACAAAGCTCTGATACCAATCAATCACACCCCAATCCAGAACGGCGGAAACGTTCGGGGGCGGAGGACATCATGTTCAATATCATAACAATGCACAATAGAAAACAAAAGCAACAACATCATCCATTACATTAATAATATAGTTAATACAAGTGTGTTCTGAATGTATTTGTAAGACACCAAATATATATATATATATATATATATATATATATATATATATATATATATATATATATATATATATATCAAAATAAAAGACGAATCTTGAACACGCTCCGTCTTCTCAAAAACCTGGTCCAGTGTACCTGTCTACTGGTGACTTGAGAATACAAGTTATTTTGAAAGAGTAGATCAGCATTAAAGTTGGTGAGTTCATAAGTATTTTAGTGTCAAATGTTTGTATAAGTTTGAAGAAAGTGTCTGTAAGTGTTTGATGTAAAGTTTGTAAATGTTTGATGTAATGTTTGTAAGTGTTTGTTGTAAAGTTTGTATACTTCCTCGAAAATCCTATATTTTCTACTAAAATGGAGAGTAGTCTTCTACCAAGACTCGACTATTCTGTATGTTAGTTCTTTTGTATAAGTGAGTGTTTTCCCAAATATATGACTATTATTACCAGAAAATAGTTTACATTACCTTTTATGTGAGTATATCTCTATATGAATGTAATGGGAAAATGATAGTGTACAGTAATGTTGTAATAAGTAACTACTGAAACACTAACTACCTTAAAAACAATTTGTTTATTTGTTTTGTACCTTTGTCTGTTGTCAATTGTCCACCTAAGAATTCACCTAAAATAGTATTGTGCTTTCACATGTACTATCTTTTAAGCTGAACACAAAATCTTTAACACGATGCGTCCACCATTGCTGCAACAAGTCAACATCTGTTTTGATATGCATTAAAATTGTTATGACAAACATCCAAAATATAAGTCCCTAATATATAATATTAAATATTTTTCATTAACTTTAAAACCACTTTTTGGGTACACTAATTGATTCATGAACAATAGTCAGGGTAATCGGCTAATCGATACCCCCAAAACACCATTACATGGCTGTAATCATACGAAACCGATAATACCCCCAAAATAAGTCATCATAAACACACAAACTAACCAAAATTATATATACTAAACACACTAACACCATTATCACTAGAATCAAGACAAACCCAAATAACGTTAGTACCTAATAAGACATCCACAAAATGATTTCGGTGGTCCATGATCCCACATAACTTCGAGGATCAACAAATCTAGCTTAAAGCACACCCACTCCAAGACTTAAAATCCACACATTGAAATTGATCTTCTTTTGCATCACTGCCATCGCGTCCTTAATTTCGACGAGCTCCAAGGTGAAGTTGTGTCTCATGATTTCCATTTCGACCTGCATCTTCATAGCTACATCGTCATAGCTAATAGCTCGTTATCAGTGGGGATGCCTAAGTCTGACGCGTGGAATCCTCCGTACGAAAAGCTATCTGTTGAAGCCTTGATTGTTGGTAGGGATGGAAGTTATAAAGAGGGATGGAAGACAAAGGGTAGACAACTGGTGCTTTGTAAGGGTAACAAACATAGTATGTTTAACCTATAAAGGGAATACTGGTTTATATATAGGACTACAGACCAGATAAGAACTCTTGCTCCCCAAGGGTTGTACTGTTCATGACACGTAATACTCCAATTGAGCTGGGGTATCCTGCGTGTAAGTCCTCATCACCAATATTTTTAATTCGTGTCAAAGTAACCTAATGTAAAGGGTTAAAGGAGATTTCAAAACGGTCATACATAACTTTATTACCATTTTGTAACAAAAAATAGTTGAGTGACATTTTAAACAAAAAAATGACAAATTTAATGGGCTAATATGACATTTTCCCTAAAATATATATAGTAGAAAAATTAACAACTATCTTAGAAAAAAAAAAGACCTATCTTGAGTTTGTTTTTTTTAAAATAAGTTACTAAGGAAAATTTAAAAGGAGAAAAAATATAAGTTACTATGGGAAATATGTTATTTTAACTTATAAGATTGATAACAAAAAGTTCACAACTATTAGCATACATTTTCAAAATATCAATAAATAAATAAATTGATGTAACAAAAAGAAGCATGCATGCCAAAGACTCCTACTTTCGTTTGCCTCTTTGTCATTGAAATTTTTTTATTTTTATTTTTATATTTATTTGAAACGGCAAACTAACTAATTAATCTACTCCTAAATAACCACCTAAGTCTCCAAAGAGACTCGAACCCATGACCTCTCAATTGAGAGAGTCACTCCGTACCGCTAGGCCATTAAACTAGTTTTTCATTAAACAATATGGTTTTTTTCAGTTATATTTCGGTCGTTTTTTTTAAAATTTTGGTCGATGGTGTCTGATTGGTTATAATCGGTTGGCCCATCACACACACACAAATGTTGTTGACTTCTATATTGGCTTCACTTAATTCAGAAACCATAAAATTTTTTGTTCTAAATTCGCCACCGATTTGCTCCTCCGGTTAGATTCACCATTCTTTTTATTAATATTTCTAATAACCATATGATCTTTCATGCTTTTATTTAATTTTGTATCATCATTGTTTTCTTAAATCTCAAATGTATTTTCATTAATATTTCCATCTTAATTAGTATTCATACATATAAAACGACTTATTAAATTAATTGTAATTAAAATATTATATCATTATGATTATGATTATGAATCATTAAAACAATATATATTATGGATACACATATATTTAAAAATGCTATCACACAATATGATATTTCGCTTTATATAATATATACTTTTATCGAACTTTATTCATTATTGAGAGTCAAAGTATAACTAAATAATTAAATACCAACAAACCCACCATGAACAAGAGGAACAAACCCACCTTCGCCGGTGGTTCTTCTAAGCAATGGAAAGACACAATCGAAACTGAACACACTACAAGCAGCAAACCAAAGGAAGAAGAAATCGAAGAGATTGAATTGGGAAACATTGAAATAATGCAGGAGATTCTTTCTTACAGAAATCGGAAAGGAGTGTGGACATGGGAAAACCCATATGATTTGCAAAGATTCTGCTTTCCTTATATTCATGTGGGCATTGGGAACGAAGGTGGGTGGTTAAACAAAATTGAAGAGATGAAGAACAAATTCAACGATGAGAGTGCTCCAATGGAGGATGTTGATAAGAAGGAATTCAAATTGTGGAAGAAGATTTGGGGGAATTAACCAAATGGTGATATTGATGATCATTCTATTTTGGGTTCATATAAATAAGTTTTATAACATTTTTTTATAGGTTTTAATTTTATATGTAGATGATGATTTTTTATCTCTAAAAACCCAATAGTGGATTAAGAAAGTGCATGGTAAATAAAGCTTTATAATTTAAATCAAAACTATATATATATATATATATATATATATATATATATATATATATATATATATATATATATATATATATATATATATATATATATATATATATATATATATATATATATATATATATATATATATATATATAGTGAAGCTAGGAGGCCCGGCTGAGCACTAGGGATGAAAGTGGGTATAAAATCGGACCGGTTTACCCGGACCCCGATATCCCAGAACCCGGAATCAACGAATTATAAGAACCAAAAACCGGACCGGTATATGTTAATCGGTTCCGGTTTGATTCCAAGTATCAAACCAGGTATAGTGGGTATGAAACTGGTTGGAACCAGAAATTAATAATTGGAACCGGGTTCAAGTATTAGACCCGGAAATAACCGAAAATCTGGAAATAGAACTGTCGTAATTTTGGAACTATATATATATATATATATATATATATATATATATATATATATATATATATATATATATATATATATATATATATATATATATATATATATATATATAGTAGTCCGTAAGACTTGTAAATAACATATGAAAGTAACCATTGATTAACATCTACTTAAAACCATTTTAACATATAAAAAATAATAAATGCCACTTGATTTACAAAAATCTAATGTTAAATCGTATATGTATCACATTAATTAATTATATAAATTTTATGTGGAGCTGTTTGCAAATTGTAATCTTGAAACTTGGCTTACCCCACACCCACAGTATTAGTGTTGCAATTTAATGTGAATGTTTTTGGTTTCCATTGAGATTTTGAAGTAAAAGATTGGTTTGTTAGATCTTAAAGAGCTAAAGTTAAATTGTATTTTATTTTTCCGCAATCATGGGTAATTACTAAATAGGTTGTAGTAAGGTTGTACTAACTGCTTCTCGAATTCAATAATCTTCAATAATCTTATTACTGAAATATAACTCTAAACTTGTATTTACAGTTAAGTATTTAGACGTCAAATTGTGCATTTAAGTCAAAATATTCTAATACAATTCTTATCGATAGGGGTATTTTTTAATGACCCTTCCATTTCCCGGTTTCTTGGCTCATTAAACCGGTTCCAGTCCATTAAACATGGTTCCGGTTTTTTTACAAATTTGGTTCTAAAACCCGAAATACCCGGATCCGTTGGATCCGTACGCGGAATATCCGGAGCCCGGATAAAAATAATTTTTAAACCCAATACCCGGATAAAAATAATTTTTCGGGTTTCTTGGCTCATCCATATCTGATCCATCCTATCTTGTAAAGCTCGTTAACCAACAAACTCCCAATGTTCAATATCAGAAAACTCTAACAATACATATACTTGATTTTAGATTTTAATTTTAGGTACTTCATTTTGATTTAAATCTGAAAACTCTTTAAGTTATGAAGTAAATTGGATGAATCGGTTCAAAAATGAATCAATAGTTCAAATTGATGGTAGGAGGCTTACCATAATCGAACAAATGATTGATTTGAGAATAGAATGCAACCCGTTAACAAGGTTTTGAAGGATCATAACCCGTTAACAAGGTTACCAATATTTTAGAGGAAAAAATCCAGAAATCGAGGGGAAAAACAATCCCTCTCCCACCCTTTTGAACTGCTAAAAGAGAAGCAACCTACAAATCATTATAAACTAAACCTAATGTAGAAATTTAATAGAAGAGATAGAGAGAGGTTAAGCAAAAAAATCAACAATAACCTTCATTAGAAACAAATAATATGGTGAGATGGGGCGTCCATGCCAACGATTCTGTCAAAATAAGGAGAAAAAAACATGATAGTTTGGGAAAATAGAAAATATGCAATAGCGTTCCAAAATTAACATAAGCTCTTTAGAACATATAAAGCAGTATCATGAAGAAAAGACTTCCAGCAACAGAGGTAAAATAGAAAAAACGATTAAAAACTAAAAATTACATTGTTGAAAGATTAAAGATTGATGAATTGTTTTATTGTTCCCAGAGATAACAAAAAACTCAGCCACAAAGGTATTTCCACCACATGCGTATCTTACCTCTTTCAACTTTCCATGATCCCTATCCCAAAATCCCTAAATCAAATTTCTCTAAACAATCATCTTTTAAGTAAGTTTTGCTAATTTCACTAACGACTAATGCTCTCCAATAAATCAACCGGGAAAATAGATTTAGAGCTACAGATATGAAAAGAGAAATTGGAGAATCATTGACCTTAAAAACATAATAACATGGATTCGACGTGAAGAGGAAGTCTAGAGAGTGACTCAGCCGCAATCAATGGAGGGTGGCGATAAAAGGGGATCCAAGAGTGGCAAGCAACTTTGGGGGAAACGCCGCTAAGAAAGAAACCCCAATACCAAAGTCTTCTACCGGATCCAAAAATGTTTGGTAGTAAGTTGCTCGTCGACGTGGGGCTGAGGGAAGGATGAAGGAGACATGCAAGCAAGTAGGTGACGAGGTGAAGCAGGTCATCGACGTAAATAGCCTTATCATCCAAAAGAAGGTGAAGCAGTTGAATGAAAACGAATTATTATTTGGTTGGTTTGAATCGTATTTTAGTTTAACTTATATTTGAATTTATATTTTAGAAACCATAATCAAATTTAACTCACTCCCAGATCTAATTATATGTCCCTAAGCCTACTTGTGTTGTCCAACAACCACAATACTTTTGTGCTATTCTAGTATGACACTGATTTTAGTATGAATGCATGTATGTATACTTTTGTTAAATATTTTATTATTTAAAAGTATACACTCTTGGTCAGAGTATTTTAATCCCGATGTGTTTATAGTTGTATATCTTTTATGGGTTGATATACTTAATTCAGTATAAACAAAGCTCTGATACCAATCTATCACACCCCAAACCAGAATGGAGGAAATGTTCGGGGGCGGAGGACATCATGTTCAATATCATAACAATGCACAATAGAAAACATAAGCAACAACATCATCTATTGCATTAATAATATAGTTAATACAAGTGTGTTCTGAATGTATTTGTAAGACACCAAATATATATATATATATATATATATATATATATATATATATATATATATATATATATATGTATATCAAAATAAAAGACGAATCTTGAACACGCTCCGTCTTCTCAAAAACCTGGTCCAGTGTACCTGTCTACTGGTGACTTGAGAATACAAGTTATTTTGAAAGAGTAGATCAGCATTAAAGCTGGTGAGTTCATAAGTATTTTAGTGTCAAATGTTTGTAGAAGTTTGAAGAAACTGTTTGATGTAAAGTTTGTAAATGTTTGATGTAATGTTTGTAAGTGTTTGATGTAAAGTTTGTATACTTCCTCGAAAACCTATATCTTTTACTAAAATGGAGAGTAGTCTTCTACCAAGACTCGACTGTTCTGTATATTAGTTCTTTTGTAAAAGTGAGTGTTTTCCCAAATATATGACTATTATTACCAGAAAATAGTTTACATTACCTTTTATGTGAGAATATCACTATTTGAATGTAATGGGAAAATGACAGTGTACAGTAATGTTGTAATAAGTAACTACTGAAACACTAACTACCTTAAATCCAATTTGTTTAATTAAGGTTAAAATGTGATGTGGTTATAACCATAATGATTGACAAGTGTTTAACATGACTACCTGCTGGCGTCGAAACTGATGTGACATTTGTCACCACTTGGCCTTGCCGGCAAAACTGTAGCGAACAGTTGGAATGCGGGCTTGTCAGTCCTGTATAGATCTATACACACAATGCCCATTGTCCCTCCAGGAGACTCTGGTTACAAAACGCAACCTAACAAGTATATTGCTAAGCCATGAAATAGTTTCACATTGATGTTATCTTGTTCTTGTAAAAGGATGTATGTTCCTTTATGTTTCTTGTTATTGTATGTTCCTTTTTGTTCTTTTTATCGTATGTTACTTTCTATTCTTGTTATTATATGTTTCTTCTGGTCTTGTTATTGTATGTTTCTTTCTGTTCTTGTTATTATATGCTTGAACCGACTCATGTATGAACTGACTCTTGTAAGTTTCATTGTTCTAGAAATAGTAATTATTATTCTCCTAAACTATACGTATTATAGTTTACTAGTAAGCTTTGTAATTGAATGATTGTTCATGTTTGTACACCTTTGCTACCCAAAGGTGTTGGACTGATTGTAAGTACTTTTATATCTACATACATATACATAATATATAACTAAGATTTAAACGACACTCGGACAAACAACTGATAACCTAAGTCCACAACCAAACAGGGAACATGAAATAAAGAGAGTTATTAGTCTGAAGCCCTTTCAACCTTATTTATATAACTATATCTATATAGACATGATTTGGACAATATATAAGGTTAAAAGAGTTTGGTAAAATTATAAATAGTTTTATTATATAAAAGAGTTTTAACCATTTGAATGGTTATTTATGACTTGGTGTCAATTTATAAAATGATTTGAAATAGTTTGTTTGTTAACACAGTTTTGAAGAATAAGAAATCTCTTGTTTTGATAGTTATAAATCACATGTGATTGACTATATAACTATATGGTTTTCTACTTGTATCCCCCCCCCCCCATAAAAACATTTAAAATCATTTAAAAGATAAGTTAGGGGTATGAACTCACCTGTAGTGAGTGATTTGAATGGAAGATAGATATAGGATGCTTGAGATCAGAAAAGGAGTCCCGAAGCACAAATTTATCCTATTACACATATAATCATATATATATATATATATATATATATATATATATATATATGTGTGTGTGTGTGTGTGTGTATGTATAATTAGTGTATATAACAACTAATAATGTTAGGGAACAACCTTAGGGACTAGGAAACATGTGGAATGAAGTGTTACAATCACATATGATTGTATAATAGGTGTTTATGGCCGCACAAGAGTGTGTTCACGGCCAAGATAGTGTTCAAGGCCATGACATGAAGGGTTTACGACCATATGAAGAGTTTACGGCCATAAACTCTTGATGATCATGCTAAAATGGTTGATTCTTGGATGCTAATCAAGTGCTTCTAATGAATAACAAGTATATATAAAGGATACTTACGATTTGGAAGCTTGAAGGGGTGTTTACGGCCCAAAGAAACTAGTGTGTGTTCTTGGTGTTCTTGAAGATCTAACCCCAAAAAGAGATGAATTCACGAATGAAATCATGGGGTTCTAGTGGTAATGATACTAGGTTTTGTTGAAGGTAATTGTTTTAAGTAAACAAAGCGCTATCCGAGTACACAATCACCACCTTTACAGGTGAGTGCATAGTTACTTTCATTTTACTCAGATATGAAGTATTTTATTTAAATTACATGCTATGTGTGCATATTGTATGAATACTTGTTGTACATGTTGAATGAAAGGTTTTATACATTTTTTAAATGATGTAAACCATATATGTATTTTATATCTACAAAATATGTTGGGTAAAACACGGGTAGATGAATGATGAGTCATGAAAGCTTATATAGAGGAACGTTGGTGACTATGGACTTAGTGCCTGTTGTATAAACCCTAACGACTATAGACTTAGTGCTTAAAACTTGGTGACTATGCAGACTTAGTGCCTAAACCCTGGCGACTATGCAAACTTAGTGCATGTTGTAAAAACCCTGGCGACAATGCATACTTAGTGCCTAAACCCTAGTGACTATGGACTTAGTGTTGGATTAATGTCTAAGTCCATAACTATAATTGGTAAGACTTGACCCGACCCAGCATGGTCCATTTGGGTTGCATGGCATCATGCATTTGGATTGACTATAATGAGAGAAATAAGACACTTATGGTTATAAATATATTATAAGTTCTAGTATATTAATAATAAGAATAATAAGATTATTTAATTAGTATTGATCAAGAATTAATCTAGGATTAATTAAGTGATCAAAAGAAGACTAATTAAATATATGGGTGGATTGTGCTAATCATCCATACTTATATACTGGGCTAATGCTCCATGGATTATCTAGTTGGGCTAAAACCCATATGATGCTCCATGGTGTATTTGTACCCATGGATGATGGAAATGAAAGGCCATGTCAATTAGGGTTTACATGGTGTAACCCTAACTATATATGCATCTTATTCTTGATCAAAATCGGCCACTAGAGAGAGTAAGAAAGGGCTAGCCGATTTTCATAAAGTGTAGATTTCTCTAAAGTTATTCCAAGTGTATTTGGTGTTGTGTGAACCATTTGAGGTGTCACACTTGGGGCACTAGGCACTCAAGCTTCATGAAGACTTTCTACATCAAAGAGGTATGTATTCTATCTTGTTACATTCATTGTTTTGTATGCTAGATTAGGATAATACCTTGGAAGTTCTTATTTGCATGTATAATAGAGAAAACATAGATCCAAGGTATTTAGGGTTGCATGTACACTTAGGAGTGGTAGAATGCTCAAAACCCAACAGTGGTATCAGAGCCACGGGTTGTTTTATGTTATATTAATGCAAATATTTTATTTTCAAAGTTGAAAAAAAAGGAAAAAAAACATGAAGTTTGTCAAATTTTAAGATAATTACTTGTTCTTGTGAAAAACTAATTATTTGTAAAATTTGAATAATTTGCTTTATGATTTGAATTAGGTCAAATTTAATAAAAGATAAAATGATATGATTATTTTATTAGTTTTAAAAGTTGATCTAAAGAGTTTTATTTTTTGAAACCTCCATAAGTTATGGATATGAAAAGGTTTTAAAAAAAATGATTCAAAATTTTTATGGAGTTACAAAATTTGGTGTTAATGTT
The DNA here is from genome assembly GCF_051521515.1 of Lactuca serriola. Lineage (NCBI taxonomy): Eukaryota > Viridiplantae > Streptophyta > Magnoliopsida > Asterales > Asteraceae > Lactuca > Lactuca serriola. The sequence goes on along the minus strand of NC_136416.1, from coordinate 166,324,489 downwards.
TTAAAGGATTCCATAACTTAAGAATAAGTTATGGATCACCAAAAGTTTTTTTGTGTTACCTTGTTTTATGAGTGAATTTAGATTAATGAATAAAATTATGTGATAGTTGGTTTTAATCCAAATTAATCTAAAAGAAGTTCATAAAATGTGTGTATGTAACTTATAAGTCACATTTATGAATCTTAAAACTCATAAAAGTTGCCATAGGTTACAAAATGAAGAGTCTTTTTCCTCATTAAATTGTTTTATGACTCCATAACTTGTCCTCAAGTTATGGATGTTCAAGAGTCACTTCATTAAAGTTTTTAAAACTTTAATTAAACTCATAAGTTATGAAAATCCAAGAGTTTTGAATAGTTTCAAAACTTGTCCTCAAGTTTTGGAATTTGTAAAGTTTTCCCCATGAATACTTTAATTCCAAGTTAGCCCTTAGAATTTTAAAAGTTAAAATTCAACCCTTATACTTTATATTATAAGTTAATAATATTTATATATATGTATAAGAGTAAAGTCAGTCTTACCGTTAGTAGGCCACATTCACGAAGCCGGTCTATAAGGGGGGTATAAGGTTACTGCCTATAAAATGGCAGTTTAATGGGTGTCCACTCTCACCCACCGCTTCCTTGACCGGTGGAGGGTCGTTAGCCGAACGGGTAGGACAAGGACTAGAATTCTCCCTTTATTAAAAGTATTAATGATAAATACTAAGTAACTAAACTCTTATAAATACCCAATCTTAGTTACTTAGGAAAATGTGAATAAGGTGCTAATCCATGAAATTACACTTTGCACTTTGTTTAAGTCGGTTAGTGGAGCGTGTGTGGTTAACCGACACACTAACTCGTATTTAACAAGGTAGGCAAAAGGTAACTTAATGTTTATCATAGTATCGATGGAGCGTGTGTGGTTAACCGGCACATCGATTGAGGGGTAAACACTTAATGGTACCAAGTAATTTGCATGGTTACTTCACACCTTGTTTTGTGATCCTCGGCATCCCAGTCACAAAACCTGAAGGGCACACTCGAGATTGAAACATGCCATTGAAAATTTCAATGAATCTCAAAGATCTAGGAGTTTCAAAAACCAATTAAAACCTAATAATACATTTCGTTTATCTTGGTGGAAATTGGTGAATCGGCATTCACCTACCTTCGAATATTTTATACCTTGGATTACGACATCCCTCTTCTAAGTTATAAAATAGTTTGTTGGGTCCTGGCCTTAATATTTCATATTGGTTGTCATATTAAGGACTTTAAATCAACTATCATGAATATCTCCCAAAAAGATGTATGGTTTAGACATTTATGATCTTCCTAAATCTCTTGAAACAAGCTTTCCTAAATGAAGATGATGTCCCATGGAAATCATACTTCTTTTACCTACTCCAACTATTCTCCCTAACCCACAAGTTCTTGAAAATTTTAAGGTCACTCAATCCCTATTGGCAAGCAAAGGTCTATGTGTGATCACATCTTGGAGATGTAGTCACATATTGACAAGCCGGGAGAGTTGGGTGTCAAAGTGTTGAGAAAGTTGGTGCCTCAACTACTTTCTAAGTCACATAGTCAACTCGGTTCACCAAATGGTAAAGAGAGAGGCTAAGTCTGAGATAGTCCCATTATCAAGGGTCCATAGGTAACTATTGCCAAAGGAAGGGGCATTGGTTGCGAAGCTGCCAAATTTACCTAAGGATGTTAAAGTCAATAAGTTTGGCTCTATTTCAGGTAAAGTCCATTGTCTAACTCTATTAAGTGCATGCTGATTCTGATCGCGAAGATGGATTTCAATCGCATGGTTCGGTGATCAGAATTTTGGGCTATTACTTAAGAGTTATGATATTTATATTGCTTAGGAATAGATAACAACGAGGTTTTCATATGGATTGTAAGGATAAGTTTTTCGCAAAGTTTTAAAATAAAAGAAAAAGGTTTTGATTTTATTTATTTTAAGTATCCTTATAATAGCATTTGTGAAAAGTTGTTGCTTATAAGATTCCACTGATAGCAATATTGGAAAGTGAATTTGATTTTTTCATTTGTGGTAGTGTCTAAATTTACCAAATAAGGAAAGATTCTCATCACCCAAGTTTCAGTTGGATAGAAACTTGGAATCATGCAAGTTGTATAGCATGATGAATGAGAACTTTCAAGCATTGAAAAAAAATTAAGACTAACTACTTGTTCACATGGATGTGTGAGTCAAGTGAAGGAATAAGGGATCGAGTACACATTCTTGTGCACTGGTGAAGTCCACCACAAAAGATCGATAAGACTATTCGTCATGGTTTACTAAAGCTCAGTAAATATGATTATACTTACAAGCTTAAGTGTAACTCTAAGACATTGGAAAAGGTTCCAATGTATGGCAGAGCGAATAATAAGAATCAAATTAGGCAGAAAGATAAAAGTTTCTCAAATCTGAAAAGATGGGAGAGTACTTTAGTATTAGTTTTGTGATCATCTTAATGATTAAGAAACCATAGCACAATTAGTTCTCTAAGGAAATTTTAGTGCATTCTTATGACTAAGAAGAGGAATCTTGAATTGTTGAAATGGTTAAATCAAGAAGATGAGTCATACTTGGTTCCAATACAAGTCTTAGAGTCATACTCCAAGATTTTAATTTGAGTGACATGTCTTAAAGAAGGTTTAAAACACTTGTCAAATGTAAGAGTAAAAGTTTCCTACTCTTGTACATTTGAAATTGGTAAGTTGTGATGTTTTGGATACAACAAAGACCAACTAAGGCCAATTATGTGAAGTGTTTGTCTTGATTAGAATCCGCACTATCTCTTGGATGTTTGCCAAGGGAGTCTTATAGGTCAAGAGGACAGTGGGAGTCTTAAAGGTCTTGAAAGTCTCAAGAACTAATCAAGAATAAAACCTGAAGTTCTTCACTAGCACACGACTTGAGGTTTATAAACTATCATGTTGACATATTTTGTGCCCATTCCAGTTAAAGTTGGCTTTGCATATGAGTTTTTAGAGTTCTCAATTGGTTGCACAACAACTTGGAAGCAATGGCAGGCCCTTGAGCTGCCAGGTGGCAAGAAATTAAGATTGAGTTCAATGCATATGAGTTTGGATTTGTCATTATCCTTGTCTTGTGATTATGGTTTTGAAAAATTCATATGGGTAGGAACTCATACACCATAAAAATCTAAGTGTCATAAGGTTTCTCTCCGATTCATGAAAATGATGGTGAGGAAACACTTTCACTAAGTAGATTTTAGCTAGATAGCAATTGCGATATTTACATTCTCAAAGTCGTTAGTGGAGCGTGTGTGGTTAACCGACACACTAACCTGGACTTGTGAGAAGTGGCAAAAAGGTCTAACCATTATGATTACGGCATCCCTCTTCATAATTGTTTAGACACACATATGAGCTATCTAAGGGAAGGTGTATGATTTTGATAAAGTTTTATCAAAACAATCTAGTATCAGAAATTTGAACTTTGGTAAGAAAGTCAGCTGATTTCTGAGTACATGTCAAAGCTAGTGGGAGCATAAGTGTCATGCTAATAATCATCATGTAAGTGGGAGCATGATAATTATGATAAGTATTGCAAGTTAGCAATGTTAATTATAGAAAACAAAAGTTTCAATTGGGAAAGAGTTGTTTTGCTATAATTAAGGGAGAGGAAATTATACTTCATCTCAAATCTAAAAGCTTAGATTGAGGTTTTAATCGTATTTAGTCAAGGATATATATATATATATATATATATATATATATATATATATATATATATATATATATATATATATATATATATATATATATATATATATATATATATATATATGAATTTCATGTTGGAATGGCTCAACATAAGAAAATTCTGTATATGGGTCCATGATTTGCGTTCTAAAATTCAATTATGATTACGACATCCCTTTTCATAATCTGAATTATGAGAACTTGGCAAATAGAAATGGAAATGTTATAGCAAAAGACTGGTTTAGTCTTTATGTAAGACATCATGAATCGTTTCCCATATGCTTCGGATATAGGATCGATTACATGTGTTATATTCATCCTTTCTAAAATTTTCCAAATGCCTGGGGCATTAAGATGGGAAAAGGTCTAGAATTGGATATGACTAAAAGGATTAATCAATTGTCGAGGACAATCTAAGGTTTACCAAAGATTGGGTGCTCAAGGACAGTTGGAAGTATAGTGATAATTCTGGAAGGACCATATTGTCATAATCTGCAAGGAGGCAACTCTTGTTCAGAAGTGATAGTCAAAATGAATCTGGAAATGTTTCAAAGTTAGAATTTTCAATCTATGTAAGATTAAGGAAACTTAATGCAAGAAGGATGTTTCCAAGGAGTTGATCTCCTTTGGAATACTTTGTAATGTTTGTTGTCAAGTCCTTGTGACTTTGTGCATAATCATTACAAGAGGATCAATGGAGTTATGTTCAATTGATCTATTTCACAAAGTAAAGATCATAGACAAACATAGTATGCATACTTGGTGTATGACATGACTAGTGTTTAGAAAACATAGTGTACATGCTTGGAGCATGGGACAACTATTGTTTTAAATTCAAGAATAAAGTTGATAGCTGAAACAGTATACAATGAATAATGTGTAATCATATGGTGATAAATAAAAGGTGTTTTATTTATGTTCATAGGTTTTGATACCATATTGGATTCAATTATTCTTGTGTTTCATTTTGCATGTTTTGACTTCCAGAATAAACTAGGTTATTCTTCCGGAATGACTAAGTTATTCAAACCATCCACAGTCGGTCATATGTTGGAAGTAGATATGAATAAAGACTATCATGGGTTTGCTTGTAGAGGTCTAAGATGTTGGACAAAGGGTTACAACACTCATGATTGCTCATAAGTTCTAATTATTGGATTCAACCCGCGCTCATTGGAATCACTTCATGGATTTTATCACGAGTGATCTTGAGACGATAATATCTTATATTCTTCAAACCTAGAGATATGAGTTGTTACTATGAGTTGGTTGTACATTGATTGCACGAAAACGCATTCGGTAACTCGGTGTTATAAAACGTGCCTTTGTGTATGATTCAACAAGTAGTAGAACAAGCCATATGAGTCGAAGTTTATCCATTCCTTTTACCTTCGGGATAAAAGCGATATCTGTGGGCCCCTCGATGATTTGATGATGACAAATGGAAGTGCTCGGCCGGGCCAGGACTGATTTGATTTGTTCAATTAGTCAGTCGTCATAAATCGGAAATCGGGAAACAACAAATGGATAGAGAGAATGATTATAATCCATGTCTTAGTCCATATTATATCTAGAATGGAGGAATATATGATCCCTTATCTAATGGACAAGTCATTGACAAAGGTCAGAGTTCATCGACAAGGTCAGAGTTCGACAGAAGCTTTTGAGAGTTACGATTGCCAGTTGTTTCCTGAAGTCATACGCAATAACAGTTTTAGACTTATCCAAGTGGAAGAGTGTTGGATTAATGTCTAAGTCCATAACTATAATTGGTAAGACTTGACCCGACCCGGCATGGTCCATTTGGGTTGCATGGCATCATGCATTTGGATAGACTATAATGAGAGAAATAAGACACTTATGGTTATTAATATATTATAAGTTCTAGTATATTAATAATAAGAATAATAAGATTATTTAATTAATATTGGTCAAGAATTAATCTAGGATTAATTAAGGGATCTAAAGAAGTCTAATTAAATATATGGGTTGATTGTGCAAATCATCCATACTTATATAGTGGGCTAATGCTCCATGGATTATCTAGTTGGGCTAAAACCCATATGATGCTCCATGGATGATCCATGGTGTATTTGTACCCATGGATCATGGAAATGAAAGGCCATGTCAATTAGGGTTTACATGGTGTAACCCTAACTATATATGCATCTTATTCTTGATCAAAATCGGCCACTAGAGAGAGTAAGAAAGGGCTAGCCGATTTTCATAAAGTGTAGATTTCTCTCAAGTTATTCCAAGTGTATTTTGTGTTGTGTGAACCATTTGAGGTGTCACACTTGGGGCACTAGGCACTCAAGCTTCATGAAGACTTTCTACATCAAAGAGGTATGTATTCTATCTTGTTACATTCATTGTTTTGTATGCTAGATTAGGATAATACCTTGGAAGTTCTTATTTGCATGTATAATAGAGAAAACATAGATCCAAGGTATTTAGGGTTGCATGTACACTTAGGAGTGTTAGAATGCTCAAAACCCAACACTTAGTGCCTAAACCCTGGTGACTATGGACTTAGTGTCTGTTGTATAAACCGTGGCGACGATGGTCTTTGTGATGATTCCTTAGGATAATCCTTAGGAATGAATGAACGAGGAATAACATATTCTTAGGGTAGATCCTTAAGAGTAAAGAAATAATGGGGCTGGGTATTTGGGTTAATTGTTTGATGTTTAAACATAATAACTATATTATTATGGGTTGAAAACCCTATGTACTCACCAGGTTTCCCAACTTGACCCACTCAAGCTTATTTGTATCACATGTGTCGATATGAAGCTACTATACACTAAGAGATTTAAAAGAGATGTAAATCACAAGTGTAAATGAATTTAAGTTATGTTTATTCTTATGTTTCTGTATTGACGATGACATCCAAAATGTTTTAAAATGAATAAAAATACATTTCTTCGGAAATGATTTGATAACGTATTTACCATGTTTTCTGGGAACAAATTCCACAACATTTTTATTAAAAAAAGGTACTATGATTTTTATAAAGCATAAACAAAATCAGACTTTTCTGGCTGTGAAAATATGGATGTCACAATATATATGTTTTTATGCACTGAAGCAGGGTTGGAGAAGTGGATGTAGAGGGATATTACACACTTGGATTGTTGTTTTTTAAAAGGAATGTGTAGTGGTTAGCTCTTATGTGTTGTTGGGAGGGATGGAAACAATCATATAAACCCAATAGCTTGGGCTGTGGTAGCTGTGGAAAATAAGGAAAACTGGAAATGGTTTCTACGAAATCTGAAAGAAGACCTGCATCTTGAATCTGAGTATGGTAGGAAATTGATGTCAGACCAACATAAGGTAAGGTTGTGTGAATTATCCATTACTAATTATGATTATGCTCTAACTATCCATATGATGTTAATACAAGGGTTAACTGAGGCAGCGAAGGATTTATTCGCCAACATAGAACATAGGCAATGTGCCAGACACTTTTTTGTCCAACTTCAAAAAGAAATATCCTGGTGCTCATTATGAGAAACTATTTTGGAAGGAAAGTAAGGCATCAACCGAGCCTTTTTTCAATGCTACAACGAAATAGGTTCAAATGTTGAGCCATGGTGCATATGTGCATATTATGGGAAGGAATCCAAAGTCATGGTCTAGAGCATTCTTTCAGGAAGGAAAGGGAAGTGATGCTGTTGAGAATGGCTTATCTAAGAGCTTTAACAATGTGCAATTAGGTGCAAGGAAGAAGCCTATTATCACTATACTGGAGGATATAAAGCTTTATGTTATGTAGAGGATGTGTAGTTCTAGATTGAAAGGCATTGGATGGGGACGATTTGATGTATGTCCAAACATAAGACTTGCCATAAATGAATTGAAGATCCACCTAAGGTTTGTTCAATTATTTACACTATCATATATCAATAATTTTTTCCATACTAACCGTGTTTATGTTTTAGGTATTGCCAAGTGCTGCCTAGTGGATTTAATACCTTTGAGACAAGAAACTTAGGAGAAGCATATGGTGTTGACTTAGAAAAAAACATGTACATGTAGGGTATGGCACCTGAATATATATGGTTGTGAACATTCACTAGCAGCCATATCTTATGCAAATAGGAATGTAAAGGCCTTTATGGATCCTTTGTATCGTGCAACCATATATATGAACACCTATAAGTACTCCATAGGAAGAATGAATGGGAGTGAAATGCCACCAACAGACTACATAACATCATTGCTACCACTAAAATAGAAAATGCCAGGGAGACCGACTATTAAGAGGAAGAGGGGCATTATAAAGGTCAGTGGATCACACGGAGTGTCAAAGGCAAGAAAAAAGATTGCCTGTGGTGTTTGTAAGAAGCTAGTTCACAAATATTTTGACATGTGATGTAGTTGAAAGACCCCTAAAATTAAAGGTAAAAAGATAGAAGGGTCAAGATACATGTGGAAGTGGTATGAAGAGGAGGAAGATACAAGATGAGGGAGAAAATGGTGTTTAAAATGGGAAGGCAAAGGATGAGGTTGGAAGTGGTGTTACAATCATATGGATTAGATGTGTTTGTATTTATGTTGTCATGGTTGTAGGTGATGCTACAGAAAAAGTTGGCAAAAAAGGTGTAAGGAAAAAATAGAGAAGGTGATAATTCAACCACACCAATGGAATTGGATTAGATGTGTTTGTATTTATGTTGTCATGGTTATGTTAAGATGTGTATGTGTGTGCTTCAGACACAATTTAAAGAATAAAACCATGTACTTTGAATGCTGACAATTACAAGGTTTGAAAATAGCCTTGTACTTTGAAAGATGATTGTACTGCGTTTTTATGTTCTTTAACATGTTTGTGTTGTACTTTTTTCTATTGTCAATTGTGCACCTAAGAATTCACCTAAAATAGGATTGTGCTTTCACATGTACCATCTTTTAACCTGAACACAAAACCTTTAACACGATGCATCCACCATTGCCGCAACAAGTCAACATCTGTTTTGAAATGCATTAAAATTGTTATGACAAACATCCAAAATATAAGTCCCTAATATATAATATGAAATATTTTTCATTAACATTAAAACCACTTTTTGGGTACACTAATTGATTCATCAACAATAGTCAGGGTAATCGGCTAATCGATACCCCCAAAACACCATTACATGGCTGTAATCATACGAAACTGATAATACCCCTAAAATAAGTCATCATAAACACACAAACTAACCAAAATTACATATACTAAACACACTAACTGATGGGTTTTGAGCAAAACATCATTCCTATGGTGTACATGCAAACCCTAATAGCTTTTGGATCTAGTTTGTCTAATGAACATGCAATTGAATATCCAAAGCTATAAACCCTAGATCTAACATACAATTAATCATATTAACATAAGATTGGGGATTAGATCTTACCTTGATTGTTATGTAGAAATAACAAACTCAAATCCTCCTTTGTAATGGCTTTAGAAAGCTTAGAGTCACAAATGTCACTCCTCTAATGGCTCACAAACACCAACAGCAAGAGGATGAAGAATGATAAGAGAGGAGGCACCCAAAAACGTTTAGAAACCCTAAGGAATTAGTTGGCCACGTTTTTGGTGCCCTAGGGATCCTTAAATAGTGAGGCTATTAGGGTTAACTAACAAGGAAACCCTAATTTGACTGCTTAGGCCCTAAGCAACCCATGGAATCCCTCCTTAGAGGTCTTGGACGATTTCTAATGGGTTTCCCCATAAAATTCATCCACTCCATCCTTTATGGAGTCCATTAGCCCAATATTCAACTATCACACAATTGACAGTTCTAGTCCCCTTTATTTAATTAATATCTTTTAGCCACAAAATTAATTCTTATTAATTATTGACTAATATCAATTAAACAATATGATTTCTCCTTTAATATATTATTCTCATAATATATTAATAAATCATAATTAATCCTCTCTCTCTCTCTCTCCATAATTCATCCTATCAAGTTGTTTTGGCGAAGGCAACCCAAAAGGACCATGCACAATCGGGTCAAGTACATACCAAAATAGTTATGGACTTAGACACTAATCCTATAGTCTCTCACTTGGATAAGTCTAATAACTATTCTGCGTATGACTTCAGATCCTGATCTGCAATCGTAGCATTCAAAAGCCGCTGTGAACTCTGATCTTATCAGATACACGTGTCCTTTAGATAAGGGATCATATATTCCTCCATTCCAGATATCGTATAGACTGAGACATGGATTTAAACCATTCTATCTATACTATTTCCCGATTTCCGATTTATGACGACTGACAACAGAATACAATTGAACACATCAAATTAGTCCTGGCTTGGCCAAGCGCTTATGTGTCATCACTAAATCATCGAGGGGCCGACAGATATCGCTTTCATTCCACTTTGGATAAAAGGAACGGATAAACTTTGATTCAATGCTTTCTTGTACTCACTCACTGAATCACACACAACAATATATTTTTATGACACCAAGTTACTGGTGCGTTTACATATTATTAATGTGTAACCGACTCGCAAGATACAACTCACACATCTCGGTTTCAAGAATATAAGATATTATCGTCTCACCAATCACTCGTGATAAAATCCATGAAGTGATCGAAGTGAGCGTGGGTTTAATCCAATGCTCAAATCATATTCATAAGCACTCATGAACGTTGCAGCAAACATTTGCTTATGTCTAATACACTTTAAACAATCCATACACCAATAAACGACAGTCTTCATTCATACCCACTTCCAACATATCAACGACTGTGGTCCGTTTGAATAATTTTAGTGTTCTGAACCAATTTAATTATTCAGGGAGTCAAAACATGCAAAGTGAAATAGAAGAATAATACTAATCCCATATGGCCCCAAACTCTGGGTATAAATAAAACATTTTATTTAATCACCATATTGATTACTCATTATTTGTTGTTTCGGGTAATCAACTTCTTACTTGAAATATTACTACACTTGTCCCATGCTCTCAGCATGCACACCATGTTTACCTACGGTCCTGACTTTGTGAAATATATCAAATGAAGACATTTTCAGTCATACTCATTTCACAACTCCCAATCCTTATCACAAGTATAAGAATATCAAATTCTTGTTACTTATGCTAGATTCTAACATTTTATGCAATGATTCTTTCGTAAAGTCATAGCTCAAAATCATCAAGACTTGGCCAATCTCTATCAGAAACAACTCTATAGATATGATGTCTCTCACTCAAAGTACATTCCTTTGAACATCCTTCTTGAATAAAAGTTTCTAATCTAGACATATATTCTCAATATCCAACTCCCAATATGGAAACATTTCCATATTTTCCATATGACAATTCATTCTTAATAGAATCTTATCTATTCATAATAATGTCATCCAATACCATACTTCCAACTACTCACAAGCGACCAATCCTCAGTGAGCTTTGGATCGTCCTTTGATACTTGTTTAAATATTTTAGTCAAAACCGATTCTAGTCCTTTTTCCCTCTAAATGCGCTAGACATTTGGAAAATTTTAGAATGGTCAAATATAATAGCACTGGCAATCAATCCTATACTCGAAGCGTATGGGACACGATGCATAATGTCTTACATAAAGATATGATACTTTATCAATCTTCTGCCATAATATTTTATGTGTCTCGTTCATACAATTCAAACTATGAAGATCGATACCGTAATCATAATCGAAATTTAAGAACACACTATGTATCCTTTGACTAAATTTATTAAAATTTCTCAATCTAAGCTTTAGATTTTGAAACGAAGTACAATATTCTCTCCCTTAATTATAGCAAAACAACTTTTTAACCCTTACAACTTTGCAAAGTATAACTCTTGTTTTCTATAATTAATATTGCTAACTTGCAATACTTGCCTTAATAATCATACAAGCACAACATTTATGCTCCCATTATCATGATGATTATTATTATATAAGCATAACACTTATGCTCCCACTAGCTTTGACATGTTTTAGAAAACAGTTGAACTTCCAGAAAAGAATACTTATTGAATTTCTGAAGTTCATATTTCTAATACCTAATGCTTTGATAATCCTTTATCTAAGCTTCTTAGACTTATACACCTTTGCCTTAAATAGCTCATATGTGTGTCTAAACAATTCAGACTAATTGCCAAATCTCACAATTCGAATTATGGAAAGGGATACCGTTACGATAATCGAATTCGAGAATACAATTTTCACAATCACTACCTTCTTAAAATCTCTCTAAGTGAAAGCATTTCCTTACAGTCATTTTCATGAAGGAGGGAATCTTATGACACTTAGATTTTATGGTGTATGTGTTCCTATCCATGTGAATTTGTCAAAACCAAAGTTTGCGACAAATCCAAACTCATATGGACCGAACTTTCTCAATCTTGATCTCTTTCCTTATGGTAACACGGGTGCCCACCATGTCTTCCAAGTAGTTAAGCAGCTCACCCTTTCCTATCAATGTACTTTTCATTGATCAAGGTGCTTGCCTTTTATGCGTTCAAATTAGAACTCATAGAACTCACATGCATAATTAACTCAATTGGAATGGCACATAAACAAAATAACGTCAACACGATAGGTTATAAACCTCAAGTCGTGTGCTAGTGATGATCAATAAGGTTTATTCTTGATTTGTTTTGAAACCTTTCAAGACCATTAGGACTCCCACTGACTCCTTGACATATAAGATTCTCTTGTAAAGAAACATTCCTTGACAAAACAAATATTCAAGAGTTAGTGTAGTTTTATCAAGACAAAACACTTCACATAATTGGTCCTAGTTGGTCTTTGTCTTATCCAAGACAACACAACTTACCAATTTCAAATGTGCAAGAATAAGAAAACTTTTCCAAATTCCACATTTGTTGAGTGTTATAAACCTTCTTGAGACTTGTCACTCAATTTCACAATCTTGGAGTATAACTCTAAGACTTGATATTGGAATGAAGTATGATTGACTTCTTGATTTAACCATTTCTTCAATTCTCGATTCCTCTTCTTAGACGTACAATTGCACTAAGACTCACTTAGAGGATCAATTGAGATATGGTTCTTAATCATTATGACCTATCATAAAACATAATAAAAGGTACCGTCCCTTCTTCTTAGAATAGAGAAACTTTTATCTTTCTGCCTACTTGATTCTTCTTATTCGTTCTTCTATTGATTGAAATTCTTTTAATCAACTCAATATTACACTTAATCTTATAAGTATAATTATATTCACTAAACTTTAGTAAATCATGACGAACATATTTGTCACTCTTGTGGTAGAATTGATCAACATACGACCTAGTGTACTCGATCTCCTAGTCCTTCAATTTACACTTTGTCAAAGAATTAGTCTAAAATTCCCAAATGTGAGTTTTTCATTCATCATACAATACTCGTTGCATGATTCCAAGTTTCTGTCCAATTGAAATTTGGGCGATGAAAAACTCTCCTTATTTGGTAAATTCTCGACATTTCCACAAATAACATAATTAAGAATCAAATCTACTATTGCTATTAATAGAAACATTCAAACATCAATTTTTCATACACGCCATATTGCAAGGATAAATAAATAATATAAAATCAAAATTTATTTTATTGCAGAAAAATTTGTCCTTACAATGCAATTCAATTGAAAAACTATGTTAATACATATTTCTTAGCAATCTATTCTAACTCCAAGTAGTAGCATAAGAATCTAATCTTCAAGGAATGCGATCGAAATCCATTTCTTCACGATTAGATTCAGCTCACTTCTTCCCTTAAGCTTCCTCTCTTTTCTTCGATCCTACAAAACATCAAAATGTAATATTATCAAATCATGTATTAAGAATCTAGAAAAGGAACTTAAAAAGAGTTAGTTAATGGATTTTACCTAAAGTAGAGCCATACGTTTTGACTCTCCCATCTCTTAGATCTCTTAGGTAAATAGGGCAGCTTCGTCTCCAATGCCCCTTCTCTTGGAAATAGAAGCAAATGGACTCTTTTGGAATGTCACAAGGAACTATCTCATAATTTACCATTTCTGGATCTCCAATGTCACCATTTTCAATGTCCATTGAAGTTTGGGAGTTTGATTCACTAGACAAATTTGCTCGACCAGCAAATCATTGCTGATTCAGCAGCTATAAGCAAATAGGTCAAATCAATGAGGGTTACGTCATGATCCATCATATAGTACTTTCTAACGAACTCACTATACGATTCAGGAAGCGACTGAAGAACCCAGTCAATAGCCAACTTACCTGAAATCTCGACACCTAACATCCTTAACCTATCAATGTGTGACTTCATCTCTAAGACATGTATACACACATGTTTCCTATGTTTACTTACCAAAAGGGCTTGAGTGAGCTTGAACTTTTCAAGCCTTCAAACATGTGGGTTAGGGAGAATAATTGGAGGAGGTGGAGGAAGTGAAGCATGATCTCTTGTTCCCCGATCGAATCGTGGAATATCATCTTCATGTGGAAAGCTTGTTCCACAGGATTTGGGAGGACCATAGTTGTCATACTTTAACATCTACAAAACGGGAGAAAATTCAAGTTAAGTTGATTAGGATCCTCGATGTGACACCCAAATGAAACATTGAGGCTAGGATCCAACACAATACTCTACAACCAAGAAGAGGGATGGCGTAATCCAGTTGCAGAATATTTGAAGGTAGGTAAATGACGATTTACCAATTTCCACCATGAAAAACGAAAATGAAATTTAAGTTTTAAATCTATTGAAAATTCCTAGATCTTTTTAGATTCATTGAACTTTTCAATGGCATGTTTAAATCTCGATATGCCCCTCGATTTGTGACTGGGATGCCGAGGATCACAAAACATGGTGTATTTACCCATGCAAACTTACATGGTGCCCCCAATGTTACAGTCACCTATTCGATGTGCCGGTTAACCACACACGCTCCACCGAACTATGTCAAACAATGAGTCACCCTTTGCTACCTTTGCTTAGAACCATTTAGTGTGCCGGTTAACCACACACGCTCCACTAACGTCTTCGCAAAGGCACAAAGTGTAATTTCATGGAATTGCATCAATTCACTTTTGCCTAAAGTAACTAAGATTGGGAATTTTGTAAAAGCATTTAGTTACTTTTGTACTTCATTATACTTATAATGGAAGGTTTTTGTCCAATCCTACCCATTCGGCTAACGACCCTCCACTAGTCAAGAGTACGGTGGGTAAGAGTGGATACCCATTCAATCGCAATTTTATAGGCAATTTCCTTAAACACCCCTTATAGACCAGCTTCGTGAATGAGGCCTACTAATGGTAAGACTGACTGTTTACTCATACATATATAATACTAGACTTTTAATGTTATATATAGTATAGGGTGTATTTTACACTTTTAAAATACTAGGTGGTCTAATTTAATAAATTATACTTTTAATTTAATTAAATGTAAACCAAAACTTTATGGGTTTATTAAGTCTCTTTTAATTATACAGTTCAATTAATTAATAAAACCATAAGGGTGTGATTTGAACTTTTCAAAACAATACTAGGGTTTTAGAATTGAACATTTCTAAATTAAACTTTTAATCAACTTTTAAATTCCAAAACTTGAGGGCAAGTTTTGAAACATTTCAAAACATTAGGGTTTGACTTATTTAAATTTCAAAAACAAAACTTTTAAGTTCAAATTTAAACTATAAAACCTAAAGGGATTAATTTGAAACTTTTCCAAACTTTATCAAGAATATTCTAGATCACAAAATTCAAATATGACAATTAACAATTAATTGGTGGTTATCTAATTTGACCTAGTCCAAATTCTTGCAAGAAATTCACCAAATAATTAAATCTAATCATATAATGAAATAATTATTTAACTAATATGAAGTTATCTTTAATTTTGGCAAAGATAATCACCCAATATCATAAAAATATGATTTATATCTATAAAAACGTTTTGGTAACTATCCCACAACCAAAGAAGCACACAATCCTGATTTTCCCTCTTTCTGACCAACTGACTCGTCGAGTCAGGCATGGACTCGGCGAGTTCACCATGGACTCGGCGAGTTCAGTCCCCAGAAACCCTAAATTTCGAATTTTAAGCAAGGATAATCCCTAATAACATCAAATACATCAAACAAACAGCCATGGCTCTGATACTACCGATGGGTTATGAGCAAAACATCATTCCTATGGTGTACATGCAAACCCTAATAGCTTTTGGATCTAGTTTGTCTAATGAACATGCAATTGAATATCCAAAGCAATAAACCCTAGATCTAGCATACAATTAATCATATTAACATAAGATTGGGGTTTAGATATTTCCTTGATTGTTATGTAGCAATAACAATCTCAAATCCTCCTTTGTAATGACTTTAGAAAGCTTAGACTCACAAGTGTCACTCCTCTGATGGCTCACAAACACCAAGAACAAGAGGATGAAGAATGATAAGAGAGGAGGCACCCAAAAACGTTTAGAAACCCTAAGGAATTAGTTGGCCACGTTTTTGGTGCCCTAGGTATCCTTAAATAGTGAGGATATTAGGGTTATCTAAGAAGGAAACCCTAATTTGACTACATAGGCCCTGAGTAACCCATGGACTCCCTCCTTAGAGGCCTTGCACGATTTCTAATGGGTTTCCCCATAGAATTCGTCCACTCCATCCTTTATGGAGTCCATTAGCCCAATATTCAACTATCACACAATTGACAGTTCTAGTCCTCTTTATTTAATTAATATCTTTTAGCCACAAAATTAATTCTTATTAATTCTTGACTAATATCAATTAAACAATATGATTTCTCCTTTAATATATTATTCTCATAATATATTAATAAATCATAATTAATCCTCTCTCTCCATAATTCATCCTATCAAGTTGCTTTGGTGAAGGCAACCCAAAAGGACCATGCACAATCGGGTCAAGTACATACCAAAATAGTTATGGACTTAGACACTAATCCAACACTAACACCAGTACCACCAGAATCAAGACAAACCCAAATAACGTTAGTACCTAATAAGACATCAACAAAATGATTTCGGTGGTCCATGAGCCCACATAACTTTGAGGATCGATAAACCTAGCTTAAAGCACACCCACTCCAAGATTGAAAATCCACACACTGAAATTGAACCTCTTTTGTATCACTGCCATCTAGTCCCTAATTTCGACGAGCTCCAAGGTGAAGTTGTTTCTCATGATTTCCATTTCGACCTGCATCTCCACAGCTAATAGCTCATTATCAGTAGGGATGCCTAAGTCTGACGTGTGGAATCCTCCGTACGAAAAGCTACCTGCTGAAGCCATGATCGTTGGTAAGGATGGAAGTAATAAAGAGGGAAGAAAGACAAAGGGTAGACAACTGGCGCATTGTAAGGGTAACAAAATGAGTATGTTTAACCTATAAAGGGAATACAAGCTTATATAAGGGACTACAGACCAGGTAAGAACCCTAGCTCCCCAAGGATTGTACTGTTCATGACACGTAATACTCCAATTGAGTTGCGGTATCCTGCGTGTAAGTCCAGATCACCAATATTTTTAATTCGAGTCAAAGTAACCTAATGTAAAGGGTTAATATGACATTTGCCCTAAAATATATATAGTAGAAAAATTAAGAACTATCTTAGAAAAAAAAAATAAAAGACCTATCTTGAGTTTGTTTTTTTGTTTTGTTTTGTTTTATTTTTTAAATAAGTTACTAAGGAAAATTTAAAAGGAGAAAAAATATAAGTTACTATGGGAAATATGTTATTTTAAATTATAAGATTGATATCAAAAAGTTAACAACTTTTAGTAGACCTTTTCAAAATATCAATAAATAAATAAATTGCTGTAATAAAAAGAAGCATGCATGCCAAAGACTCTTACTTTTCGTTTGCCTCTTTGTCATTGATTTAATGATCAACTAGTTTTTCATTAAACAATAAGGTTTTTTTCAGTTATATTTCAGTCGTTTTTTTTTTTAAATTTTGATCGATGGTGCCTGATTGGTTATAATCGGTTGGACCATCACACACACACAAATGTTGTTGACTTTTATGTTGGCTTCACTTAATTCAGAAATCACAAAATTTTTTGTTTTAAATTTGCCTCCGATTTGTTCCTCTGGTTAGAATCACCATTCTTTTTATTGATATTTTTAACAACCATATGATCTTTCATGCTTTTATTTAATTTTGTATCATCATTGTTTTCTTAAATCTCAAATGTATTTTCATTAATATTTCCATCTTAATTAGCATTCATACATATAAAAACGACCTATTAAATTAATTATAATTAAAATATTATATCATTATGATTATGTTTATGATTCATTAAAACAATATATATTACAGATACGCAAATATTTAAAAATGCTATCACACAATATGATATTTCGCTTTATATAATATATACTTTTATCGAACTTTGTTCATTATTGCGAGTCAAAGTATAACTAAATAATTAAATACCAACAAATCCTCCATGAACAAGAGGAACAAACCCACCTTCGTCGGTGGTTCTTCTAAGCAATGGAAAGACACAATCGAAACTGAAGACACTGCAAGCAGCAAACCTAAGGAAGAAGAAATCGAAGAGATTGAATTGGGAAACATTGAAATAATGCAGGAGATTCTTTCTTACAGAAATCGGAAAGGAGTGTGGCCATGGGAAAGCCCATATGATTTGCAAAGATTCTGCTTTCCTTATATTCATGTGGGCATTGGGAACGAAGGTGGGTGGTTAAAGAAAATAGACGAGATGAAGAACAAATTCAACGATGAGAGTGCTCCAATGGAGGATGTTGATAAGAAGGAATTCAAATTGTGGAAGAAGATTTGGGGGAATTAACCAAATGGTGATATTGATGATGATTCTATTTTGGGTTCATATAAATAAGTTTTCTAATATTTTTTATAGGTTTTAATTTTATATGTAGATGATGATTTTTTATCTCAAAAAACCCAATAGTTGATTAAGAAAGTGCATGATAAATAAAGCTTTATAATTTAAATCCAAATAATAATGACGTGATTTGAATATATATATATATATATATAGTGAAGCTAGGAGGCCGTGTTGAGCACAATTGATAAAAGTGGGTCTAAAAAACGGACCAGTTTACTCGGACCCCGAAAACCCAGAACCCGGAATCGACGAATTATAAGAACCGAAAATCGTACCGGTATACGTTAACCGGTTCCGATTCGATTCCATGTATCAAACCGGGTATAGTGGGTATGAAACTCGTTGGAACCGGAAATTAATAATTGGAACCGTGTTCAAGTATTAGACCCGAAAATAACCAAAAATCCGGAAATAGAACCGGCGTAATTTTGGAACTATATATATATATATATATATATATATATATATATATATATATATATATATATATATATATATATATATATATATATATATATATATAGTAGTCCTTAATACTTGTTAATAACATATTAAAACAACCATTGATTAACATCTACTTAAAACCATTTTAACAGATAAAAAATAATAAATGCCACTTGATTTACAAAAATCTAATGTTAAATCGTATATGTATCACATTAATTAAATATATAAATTTTATGTGGAGCTGTTTGCAAATTGTAATCTTGAAACTTGGCTTACGCCACACGCATAGTATTAGTGTTGCAATTTAATGTGAATGTTTTTGGTTTCCATTGAGATTTTGAAGTAAAAGATTGGTTTGTTAGATCTTAAAGAGCTAAAGTTAAATTGTATTTAATTTTTCCGTAATCATGGGTAATTATTAAATAGCTTGTAGTAAGTATTTAGATGTTAAATTGTGCATGTAAGTCAAAATATTCTAACACCTCAGAATCACCATCCCCTGAATGACGTTTCTCGATTGATATTCCTTTTCCATGT
The DNA here is from genome assembly GCF_051521515.1 of Lactuca serriola. NCBI lineage: Eukaryota > Viridiplantae > Streptophyta > Magnoliopsida > Asterales > Asteraceae > Lactuca > Lactuca serriola. The sequence continues at coordinate 166,304,908 of NC_136416.1, read as the reverse complement.
TAGGAAGGTTTAGAAATATTTTGAGCCAAGTGCCTTGCTATCCTGATGGAGGCTTCATCCAGCGAAGGCCTTGATGGGGAGTATTCTGGGACAACAGATGACCCGCCGGTTTCAAATGTGGTGCTTGGGCCTTCATCGTGAGGTGTAGTAACCGTTGTGGTGACGACAATGGATGGAGCTGGAGGTGTTGTTTCTTGCATAAGCATTCCCTGCCTCGGATCAAGACGCATTCTTTTCATCGGAGGCAGAGAGGTTTGTGTCTGTTTCGGATCACTAGAGGAAGGTACAAATGAAGGAATAACTGGATCAGAGGGAGGAATCTCTAAATCTGCATCCTTATGGCTTGAAGATTCTACCATCGCTCTTGAAGTTGGCGGCATTGCTTTGAGAACGTCATCAACACCCATAGACTCAATTGTTGTGTGAGAAACTTCATTGTCATTGAAAAAGAAGATGTCAAAGAATGTTGAGCTTGGACCTAGGTCATCATGATCAAGGTTAAGATTGAGTGGGGTTTCTTCATTTTCAAAGTTAGAGAAATCCATTTGACTGAGAAAATCATCATCACCCTAATTTTCTTCATCATTCACCTCCATATCAATGTTGCTCTGAATCTCCACATTCTGCAGTTGGTCATGCTCTTCTGCCATGATTGCAACAGGAGAGACATGACCTTCTTTGTTTTCCTGTTCAGAGGCCGAAATAATGATCTCTTCGGTTTCCGCGGGGCTAGAAAGGTTTGCGGATTCAGGTTGCTCACACTCCTCAGTAAAGATTCCAAACTTGATCAGAGGAAATTTTCCTTCAAAGTTAACTTTCCCTGGTCGATTATGCTTCATTAGCCCAAAAGCACTTGAGCCAATCAACTTAAGATCCAGAGTTTCTCCTCCTCTTTCGATTTCAGAGTGCTTGACATTAAGGACGATTTGAAGGAATCTTGGGTACATGAAGAACTTATCTCTTTGGTATCCTTCAATGTTCAAAATCATCTCATGTAGAATGAACATTGAGAAATTGAACTTAGATCCGGACGCAAAGGCAGCAATTGCACCGGTGTTAACCAGGGATATTTCGTTAGCTCCTGACTTCCGGCCAGAAATACAGCTCACAAATACATGAGCTAAATATTTCTAGCACTGAGGCAAAAGCTTCGTGAGAGTGGGGGGAAATGATCCTTCATATCCCATTTGGTTCAGAATCTCTTGAGCCCTGGAATTCAGGCTTGTCATAGATCCGCAAAGTTTTTCGAATAATTTCCATGGTAACCAGGACTTTCTTTCCACGTACTGAAGCCTCAAGAAAGTTGGCACCTATTGTTGTCCTTCTTCACTACAACGTTGCTCCAGAATTCCTTGACCAGTTTCTGATAAATGATTGGACACGTGGTAAGAGCAGAGAACAAGCAGCATCTTCTTAGAGCATTCACTATGAACTGAAACTCAGAGTGAGCCTCTAGAGGATCAGCAAGGTAAACAGCCAAATTATGAACTTTAGCAAATTCAAGATCAACCATATTGAGCTGAGAAAAACACACTAGAATTCATCAATAAATATCAAGTATTTTCCAAAAAAAAACCGTTGAGTAAGGTTTTAAATGGTTAATTTTCAAATTTTAAGGACATAATGGGGTGTACAGTCGTATAGTCAGAGGTCCAGCTGTACACACAGTGTGTAGCCGTACAAAGATGTGCGGCCGTACACAGTCCATTTTTGCCGAAGAACGCTTTTATAGCAAGGAATTTCAGTCGATTAGGATCAATAATTTCATTCCAATGGTCGATTAGATGATACCTACGCGATTGAGTGATCAATTTCTAGAAAAAGATCAAATTTTTAGGCTTTTAGAGGGAGAGAATCTGATGGGAGTGTGCGGCCGTACTTGAGAAGTGGAAGGAAAGGAGTGTCCGGCCACACACTCTTCTGATATACCCCGGACCAACTCAAACCCAATCAGCCCAAAAGATTTTTGATCATAATGCATTTTCAAGGACTAAAAATAAAAAAAATATGTTGCTGATAGTTCATGTCTGTAGGAGATGTGTTGGGAAATGATATATTCATGTGATAATAGACAATTTGAATATGTGTAATGTGACTAAGTTGAATTGTCTGAGATCTGTGATTCATGCGTTGGTTGACACCAATTGTTGGTTCCCAAATTTAGGATATGAATCAGTGATCAAATGATATTGCAAAGAATTCATAGTGTGGAAGTGAGTAGAAGACTAATTAAGCCAAGCATGCACACATTTATATCATATAAACATCAAATACACCTTGGGAAACACGCACATACGTCACCTGACACTGACACAGACACCTACTATTGATATCACCCCAGCAGCACATGGGTGTACAGCCACACACGCGTGTGCGGCATCACACAGGGTGTACGGCCGCACACAACCATACAACAGTTACAACAACGACAACTAATACCAAGACGCTAACAAGACAAATTACAAGATACATGCCTAGCCCAAACCACTATGTAATGACCTATCACCTAATGTTCAAAATCAGAAAACCCTAACAATACTTATACTTGATTTTGGATTTTAATTTTGGGTACTTCATTTTGATTTAAATCTGAAAACTCTTTAAGTTATGAAGTACATTGGATGAATCGGTTAAAAAATGAATCAATAGTTCAAATTGATGGTAGGAGGCTTACCATAATCGAATAAATGATTGATTTGAGAAGATAATGCAACCCGTTAACAAGGTTACCAATATTTTAGAGGAAAAAACCCAGAAATCGAGGGGAAAAGGAACCCCTATCCCACCCTTTTGAACTGCTAAAAGAGAAGCAACTTTCAAATCATCATAAACTAAACCTAATGTAGAAATTAAATAGAAGAGATAGAGAGAGGTTAACCAAGATAATCAACGATTACCTTCATGAGAAAAAAATAATATGGTGAAATGGGGCGTTGTAACACCCGTAGATCAGGACTAGTCAATTTAGAGACGATAGGCATCAAAAATGACTTTTTGATGGAAGATTATCTAGAAGGATTAATCTTAACCAAGTTCTAGTATATTTCACAAGGTTTCCGTGCATATAAAGAACGCCAAAAATCCGAGTTATAACGAAGAAGTTATGACCTATCGAAGTTTCGCGACAGAACCGGCACGACACAGCGCGACGTAAAAAGTGAATTTACATTAGAGCGGTACTTAGCCTTAGCAATCTAAATGAAAGTCGTAGAATACGTTAAACCATGAGCGTGCATAAAAAGAACGTCCAAATCTAACTTCGTATGAGGAAGTTATGATTTTTCTAAGTTTCGACTTAGCGGTATGCAGCCCGAATACTCGATTTAAGATCGAACGGTTTATAGCCGAAACAATCTAAACGAGGATCGAAGATCTCGTTAATTGTAGTGAAACGATGAAAAGATAGGCGAAAACGGACGTTGGATAAAGAAGTTATGATTTTATAACGGAGTTTTCCTATCCCGGCCTACTAAAAATAAATAATAAAAATAAACTCTAAATTAGCCGACGGAGTCTAAACAAAAGTTGTAGAGCGTAGTCTCACCTTCGCGTGGATATAAAGAACGTCGAAAACGGAGTTTGTATGAAGAAGATATGAATTTCCGAAGTTTATTAAATATTTTGTATTTAAATTTAATCTTTAATTCGGATGATTATCCGAAGGAGTCACCGATCTGATCCGAAGTACGCCCCGCGTACAGCGAAGCATGACGACCTTCGCACTCGAGTTCTTTGGATGACGAACGCCATGACGTTTCGGAGCAGTACACCCCGCGTACTCCGAGGCTCCAGCCTCCTATAAATAGGATGTGAGGGCAGCCGAGTTCTTTTGCTATTTTCTCTCTTCTCTCTCCCGTTTTGCATCGATTTGCGTGCCAGAAATACCCCGAAGCCCCGGTATTATTCTCGAGCCCCGAAGCAACTCCTGAGATCCCGAAGATCCCGAGAAGTGCGGTTCCCGAGCCGAAGCTCTGTCCGCGAGAAGTTCGTTTTTGTGGAGATCTTCCAGATCTGCTGAGGATTACTACTTCTGCAAGTCGTAGTACTGTCCGATCATCTTCTGATCAAGTGAGTGTATACTACCTTTCACAAACATGATAATAATACAAAGTATGGTTTGAGTGTATTAAGTATATTGTTGTTTACACGAGTGAGTGTGTGGTTACTTTCTTCTAACACATAAATATGAAGTATTTGTTATAAAATACGTTCTATGTGTTTATATATTGTTGTTTATTTGAGATGAGTATGGAATGAATGTCTTATATAGTTTTTAAATGAGTTAAACTATATATGTAATTTATATCTACAAATATTTTGGGTAGAACATGGGTAGATGAGATAGTTGGTATGTGATAAAATGATGATGTATGAAAGATGATTAAGAATGATATTGGCAGATACACCAATTAGAGAATGTCATAATGTTAGCAGATGCGCTCAAGCATAGTATTGGTAGATGCACCAAAGAGAGAGTGACATAATACTAGTAGATGCACTTAAGTATAGTATTGGTAGATGAACCTAAAAGAGCATGCCATAATGCTAGCAAATGCGCTTGAGAATAATATCGGTAGATGCACCAAGTAGTGAATGTCGTGATCTTGGCAGATGCGCCAAATAGAGATTGTCATAATAATAGCAGATGCGCTTATAGGATAATCTTGGCAGATGCGCTTATAAGATAATGTCGACAGATGTGCCTAAAAGAGACTGTCATAAACCTGGCAGTCGCGCCTCATAGTGTATGACGTAATCCTGGCAGAGGCGCTTAAAGGATAATGTTGGCAGATGCGCCTTATGTAGCAATGGAAGTTTATGCTAATTCCTTAGGTCAATCCTTAGGAATGAATGAATGACGGGTAGTTGAATTCCTAGGGTAAAATCCTAAGAAAGATAATAGGGATGGGTAATTGAGTTGATTGTTTGATGGTTGAATATAATAATTATATTATTGTGGGTTGAAAACCCTATATGCTCACCAGGCTCCCAAGCCTGACCCACTCAGTTTTCTTTGCATTACAGGTAATGGCACAAGAGTATAAGTTGGTGGACTTGACGAGAGATTTTGGATTATAGGCCAGTAGTTATGAATAGCTGTTGTAAGGTCTATTTTGTTCTGTTTATGCTTTTGGTCTGTATTGAACATGACATCCCGAGATTTTGTTATATAATGAAAATACATTTCTTTAAAGAAATGCTTTGATAATTCTTATCATATTTTGTTTTGGGAACAAATTCCGCAACTGTTTTCTTTAAAAGATTACTATGATTTTAAAAACCAAGCATAAACAGATCGGTCTTTTCTGGCCGAGAAATTAAGGATGTCACAGGCGTCCATGCCATCGATTCTGAAAAAATAAGAAGAAAAAAAAACAAGATAGTTTGGGAAAATAGAACATATGAAATAGCAATCCAAAATTAACATAAGCTCTTTAGAACATATAAAGCAGTATCATGAAGAGAAGAATTCCAACAATAGAGGTAAAACAGAAAAAATGATGAAAAACTAAACACTACCTTGTTGAAAGATTAGAGATTGATGAATTGTTTTATTGTTCCCAGAGATAACAAAAAAACCAGCCACAAAGGTACTTCCACCACATGGGTATCTTACCGCTTTCAACTTTCCATGATCCCTATCCCAAAAACCCTAAATCAAATTTCTCTAAACAATTATCTTTTAAGTAAGTTTTGCTAATTTCACTAACAATTGATGCTCTCCAATAAATCAACCAGGAAAATAGATTTAGAGCTACGGATATGAAAAGAGAAATTGGAGAATCATTGACCTTAAATACATAATAACATTGATTCGACGTGAAGATGAAGTCTAGAGAGTGACTCAGCCGCGATCAATGGGAGGTGGCGATAAACGGGGGTCCAAGAGTGGCAAGAAACTTTGGGGGAAACACCGCTAAGAAAGAAACCCCAAGGCCAAAGTCTTTTACCGGATCCAAGAATGCTTGGTAGTAAGCTGCTCGTCGACGTGGGGCGGAGGGAAGGATGAAGGAGACACGCAAGCAAGCAGGTGACGAGGTGAAGCAGGTCATCGACGTAAATAACGTTATCATCCAAAAGAAGGTGAAGCAGGTGACTAAAATGAATTATTATTTGGTTGGTTTGAATCGTACTTTAATTTAACTTATATTAAAATTTATATTTTAGAAACCATAATCAAATTTAATTCACTTGATTGGAAACTAATAAGGTAAACCATACCATATATTATTAGATTAATAATGCTGGGACCTGTGTATTATTCAAGTTTATTAAAAAAAAGTTAAATATGGAGGTATAAACATTTAGGACTTCGAATTTATAAGAAAAACAAGAAAAATATTGAACTATTGAATTAAAATGTTCATTTTTCTTTTAAATTTAAACAAATAAACAAAAGAAATAATTGGCTTTAATTTAAGAATTTTGAAATTAGACTAAAAGTCGAATTAATGAAATTGATATATATATATATATATATATATATATATATATATATATATATATATATATATATATATATATATATATTATTACAATTATTCCATTTAAATACAACATGAAATCTAATAAAATGAAAAAAAAAACATAGAATGATATGTGAAACAATAAGCTTAAGATCGATAGATTCTAAACAGCAAAGTGAATCGAACAACAGAAACAATGATCAAAGATATGCCAAATGCTTAATATCATCAAAGCTTGAAAAGAGTTCAACGTGAACTTTTCTGTAAAAGCTAAGTAGGGCATTATAATCGATAACCCTAGAAAGATACATGCATGCACTTTAAATAGTCTAACCATAGCAAGCGATAATTACGGATGGGCAGGCCCAATCTGTTATAAATGAGACTATTCTAGTACAAAACATTTTGACACAATACATTAATAATCCAACAATCTCCCCTTTTGTGTCAAATAAAGAAATGAGTTCTTCTAATGCTGTTGCCATTTCTAAACCTTGAATAATTTATGCATCCTATGTAGAAGAGTGTTCCGAATAGGAATGTACCATTTGATCATATCAGAAAAGCATTTCTGATCAGCTGCATCATTAGCTTTATAGACTTCAGTTAGTTCCATAACATAGTTCAGATAAGAGGTGGAATACAAGTGTTCGTCCATTAAGAAAAACATACACTTCTGAACTTTTTGACCTTCTTTCCTTTGATACGGCACACTCCAGTTGTCTTTGTGGATTTTACCCAGCTTCATCCTATTGAGATCCTTTGGTTCTTCTTCTGGTTGCACAACCAGTTTCTTTTTCAAAACAGCTGCAATTTGCACATCCATCTTGCATATCTCGTAAATGTAGCAAACCTACATTCTCTTCAGATGAGCCACAATCAGTTCATATTTTTATTCGTCTTTTGACAAAAGAGAAAAAAAAGAAATCCAAAGATAAGGATTCATGCAGGGTAAATCAACAAGAGTAAACTCAAATTTCGAATGACATGCTCCTCTGAATCCTTTGAACTGGATATTTATGAATTTTCAGTCTCAACAGGAGCATAGACTTTCACTGCAACAATCTTTTGAGAACTCCAAGTCTGATATTGAGGCCTTCCATACTAAAGATAAAAGGAGAAGAGCTTGTGATTGGCGTCATAATCTAAAAGCGGAGCATTCTCAATCCTCTCAAAACATTTGAACAATAATCCCTAGGAGTGATCAGAAAATCAAGTTGTGATTCTAAAGTATTATCTATCTCAAACGAAACTGAAGGCTTCAACCAATGAATACTCAGGTTGTCAACCGCCTTATTTAGAATTCTTCCAATTGACCACAGAGAAAAGAGGGCCTGCCGAGTTGCGAGAGTGACCTTTGCAACCTTAGCTTCCTTTACTTTATCTTCCGGCTCTAAGCGAACTCTAAGGAGAGTATCAAGTTCAACATCACGTTTCTTTCTTATGTGATTTTCTCCATTGGATAATACCTCCTCTTCCTCTTCATCATCAGAAACATTTTCTTTGCCTTTTGACCCAGAAGCTACATTATCCTTATGGTCAACTTTCAGTTTCTCTTCATGACGCTCATTGTATTTTGGCTTAGGTTGGGGTTGTTACTTATGAGTCTTTTCTTGATTAACTTGTTCTCCCCTTGGTTCGACATAATGATGCTTTCTAAAACACCCTCTAATTGGTTAAGCAATGCGAATACAGGCTTGAGCTTTTTAGAAAGGTGATGTCAGACTAAAATGGTAAGCAATGAGTCACAAGTTTCCATCAGCCTTTGTAAATACTGATTGATATCTGAAATGCAGCTTTGGAAGATGGTCTTATCTAATTCCAAGTCATCTAAGCGCTTGGTTTTATAGTGCAGCTTGACAGACAAAACATTGGCCTTTTTAGTCTTCTGAGCCAATTTATCCATGATCGCATTTTTAGCAGGAAGATCATTATGTAGTTACTCAATCTTTGATACAATCGAAGCGTTCATCTTAGCGTTGTCAGTCCGAAGATCGGTATGAACTCTGGACAAAGCTTCTTTCTCAGATTGAAGAGTAGTACCAAGATTCGTAAGGACCTTGTTGGCTTCTATAGTGTTTTGATCAGAAGAATGGCGGAAGTTAGCCATAAACTTCGTCACTTCAGCAAGTAGTTTTTTGACCTTTTCGGTCGTATCTTGAACAGTCTTTTCAGAAGCTTCAACTGCCTTGTTGATGCAGCAAGCGCTTTAGAATTCTCCTTTGTGAACATCTCGACTGTAGCTTGATGAGACTTGAGCATATATTCGTAATTGGACGAAGACTTGTTAGACTCCAACAGAAAAATTTGGGAATGGAGCAATGGTGATAGGTGTAATGGTTGTAATTGGAGAAGAAGTGGTGGTCGGAGAAGGTGGAGGAGTGGGTATGTGAAAGAAATCATGTGTTAAAGGAACATAAGTTGAAATCAGGGATGATACCTTCAAAATAGACTCGGTAGGAGTTGGTTTCGAGATCAATGGTTCCGAAGTCGTAACTATATCCTCAACTTCCTTCTGAACTTGTTCATTTCTACAAACATCAAAGATAGTATAGGTTTCCGAATCCTCCTCTGCGACTAGAGAAGGCGACTTTGGTTTCCGAGCAACCATCTTAATTTTCTTTTTTGGAGTTGAGATAGGTTCGGAAAGACCTGCCTTACCGTTTCGCTTTGCCGCACGTTTTGTTTAGTTTTCCTCATCAATAGCCTTTTGAATATCTTCTGGCATAGGATGAACACCAGATGCAGGCTTCTTTCGGTAGTCATCCACAACAAGATTATCAGAAGGAACGTTCAACACCATGCCTTTTGAAATAGACCCAATAAAGCTAAACTTGGTTGGATAAGAGACCATGAAGTTGATAGTATGAAAGATCAAAATAACAACAAATACAAAATCATCCTTCAATGGAATCTGAAGGCGAACGATGGCACACTTCATGATAACAGACCAAAAGTGAGCACATGAAATCTCTGAATGCTTGGAGGTGGAGAGTGTGCTCTGAATAAGTTGTGCCTAAAGAATTGAACTATAATCAAGGGTAATGCCAATGTAGAGACCGTAGAGTAGTGTGCAAAAGAGCTTGCTAGCGTTGTCAGATCCAGTAACTCTCTTAGAGAAGCTTTTCAACAAGATAGTAAAGATCCCATTCTACATAGGATGAAGATTGGGCTTCCTGAATTTCGATGACAGTGAGATATCCCCAATATATACCTTTTGATAGAACATCTTGATGATTGCAGATAAAGAGATCGATTTAGGATCGACAACACATTTTGTAGAAGAAAACCCTAGCATCTTGCAAAACTGGGCTTTGGAGATGGAGGTTTTATTTGAATAGACCTCAAAAGTAATCAAGACTTCACTCTAATTGTAGTTTGCAGATGACACTACTAGAAAAATAGCCTTTTACGACGTGCAATTAATCACACACACTGATAGAGGACGCGCATTTGTGCGTGCCCTAAAAATTAATGTTAGTTTTCTAAAATTTGAAGGATAGATAACACGCATTTTTGCATGCCCCTAAAATTAGTGTCAAAAAAATACGGAGGGCACCTATCAAAAAATGTGCATTGTGTAACTGTGTTGCTTTATATTTTTTTTAGGAAACACGCGTTTTTAGGGGGGAAAACGAAATCCAAAAAATTAACCACCACCTATTCATCCCAAAAATTCCCCGCCTCTTCGAATTTGGGCATTCGTCTTCATCCACAACTTCCTCAATTCCTCGATCCATCACCTTCACCAAAAACCTACTTCGCGGTTCCAACAAGTTCTTACACTCTTAATTCGACCCTAATGAGCTGAGGATTTAGGGTTCTTACCTCCCAGTTATCAATTTGAGCCGATGATTTAGGGTTCCTAAATCCGACCCTAATTTTTTCTATCTCACTCTCGTATTTCCATCTCATCCCTCTCGCCTGGTTCAAAACACGTAAGCGGCGACGAACACACTATTTATTTGCATATTTTGGTCTTCACCAAGATCTGGTTTCCATGTAAGCTTTATGTTTCGAGCCCAAACCATCCTCACGCGATGTCATCAGCTTCTCTTACTTACGCATCTACACTCGATGGTTCTTTGTCTAGAAGCACCACTCCCGAACCTCAAATCGTGGCTACGCTCCATCATCACCACACGCTGCTCGGTTCTGGATTTGTTAGGGCTTGTTTTATCCATTCATTTCCTCCCTACCACAAGTGATCTTATAACTCTGCAAAATCGACCTCCTTCAATCATCTTTTCTATATCTTCATATGGTAAGAGCTTCAAGATTTATCTCTTTCTCAATTAGTGAGTTCTTTTGTTTTTACTTGATTACCGAGTTTGTTCTTTCTCGATCTTCGCATGTTTCCTGGAATTTTGCCTATTAATCGCTTTATTTGCCACGAAGATACAAGCTCTTCAGATACTCTAGTCAAAGACATCACTGGCTCCCCTCCCGTTGCCACTGATTCCTCCACCCTCGCCGGCGTCATACCTTCTTTCTCGTTGCCAACGTCCTTTTCTTCCTTCCCGTCGCCGACATCCTGAACTCGTTTGGTAAGAGTTTAAGGTTAGGGTTCTTAATTTTTTGAGTTGCATATTACTGGGATTTCTTCGATTTTTTTTAATTTCATTCGAATCATCTTTATCTTTCAATAAAAAAACCCAATTTTTGGGGTAAGTTTGATTTTTTTTTTAACGTTTTGTTTGTTTTTATGAGCTGCATTATATGAGTTGTTTATATTCAGGCCTGGACTATTTGGGCACGAAGTTTCTAGGGTTCTTGGTGGTGGTCTGGTACCTGGTTCTTTGATTTTGATTGGTGGTGATCCAGGTGTCGAGAAAAGTACACTAATATTACAAGTATTACAAATCATAATCTTTACTTTTCGCATAAACTTATAGTATCTTGTTGTTAATGATTTCTTCATCAAGAATATAACTCTAGTTTACTTGATACTGAAATATGAAAGATCGCAGCCATTATAGCAGAAGGGAGAGAAATCGGTAAACCAGCTCCTGTGCTTTATGTCTCTGGAGAAGAGGTAACAACTTACTTTTACCATTAATGTTACTCCATTTCTAAGTTATAACACAGTAAAAGCTATATAGTTTCAATTAATGACCCTTTTAATTCAGAGTGTTGAGCAAATTGGAAACAGAGCAGATCGTATGGAAATCGACACAGAAGAATTCTTCTTGTATTCAAGTACAGACATTGAGGTGAATGTTCCAAAATATACATAACTTAGTAAATTATGAACATATGTTATTACTTATTATAAATTATAAATTATAAATATAAATAGTGTTTTACTTTGCTTTGTGTGTGCTATTTTTTAAGGACATTTTGGGAAAAGCTCAAGCTCTCTCTCCACGTGCCCTAATCATAGATTCAATCCAAACAGTTCAGCTAATGGGAGTAACTGGATGTGCTGGAGGTATCTACCAGGTAAAGCTTTTTCTATTTCATTAACCTCAAAAAACATCCATTTTGTTATACATATGATGACGTGGAATTTCCAGACCTTGTATTAACCGAATGTTGTATAGGTTAAAGAATGTACAGTAGCCTTGTTGCGTTTTGCTAAGAAGACATATATACCCGGTTATAGCCATATGATGACGTTGCATTTCCAGACCTTGTATTAACCGAATGTTGTATAGGTTAACACTGCACTTTTCATTTATTTTTTCTTATTAAGAGATTGTACTTTGATAAATCTACCAGGTTATAGCCATTTTTTTCTTATTGCAGGAAATAAGAGTCACTTCCGTGTGATGTTTTATGTGGAAGTTAGTTCAGGGTATTTCTCAACAAACCTGCCAGCTGAGCTTACAAGCACAACTGAATTAAAGTTAAAGAATAGCAATAGCAATCAGTGGCAACCCCTTCTTACATTTATTGAAATCTCAAGACGTTTTTCTCTCAAAGCAAAAGCCATTAGATTCCGGGGAACAATTGAAGATTGCAACACTCTCCTGCAACAAATCCTTTATCATGTGAGTTCCTATTTTTTTTTTTTTTTAAGAAATTGCAACATACTTTTATTTACTTGTTTTCATTCCTTTATATTGCAACACCCTACTTCAAAATAATGCATTTTACTTTAAAAATCTACCCAATTATACCATTGTACTTTCAACTTTTGTCTTATTATAACATTGTTTTACCTCGATAGAATCTAACTGAATGTCTGTAAGTACAAACAATAATAAAATACAGGGTGATGAGGAAGGTGGGGTGCTTACAGTGAGTGTTAATGATATGGGGTGGTATGGATGTTATCCAGAAGATTGTGAAGAGATGATGTCAGCGCCTCTTATCTTTGAGGCCACCATTAACTTGATAAGAAAGATGCATGTCGATCCGATGGTTGCTCACTATAAGTTACATCTTTATGCTGCTTTTTGCTACTAATCGAACAGGGAATGGAATTGACCATTCCGATTCCTTCGTCCAATGGGGAAGGGTGTTTTTTTTGTGTTCACTCACTCTTTGATGAAATGGAATGATTTTGTTATAATTATCAATTACTATCATCCATATAATCATCAATAACAATAATATATTTAAAAAGTTTCAAAACTTCAATTAAATTATTTTTTGGTATTTTTCTAAAAGTAAGTAAAAATATTTTTCTGATAGTAGTTTTATTTAAAGATTTTATTATGTATCTTATTAAGTTATTTCTGTAAACACTTTTTTTAAGTGATGAAATTCATTCCATTTCCTCTAGCCAACCAAACATGATAATGGAATGCAATGATCTATTCCATTATGTTGATTCCATTCTGTTGTGATTGATTCCATAGATAATTATTTAACTGATAATTATTTCATTACATAATGTACATCATTTATGTCAGCGATTTTGATCGAAGCCATTACACTCACATTATTGGTTGCGTTACTAATATTTTTCACATGTAAATGTGTATTTATCCTACTACACAAAAAGATCAAAAATCAACCTCAACCTCAATCTCAAAATTTACAACACATGGTAAATTTTATAACATTATATATTTTTGTTATCGTCCTATTTATTATTTTAAATAATTTATAATCACTTACAAACTCATGTGCAGTCAAGTACAAAAGACTCATCTGAGAATATAACTGGACAGCCTTCTGGCTTATCTAAACGGTAAGTATATATTTCTTAAATGTGTTCATGTTGTTGGCCTTATTTATTTGTTAAATAATGACAAACATTATTTAATAAATATTTTATTGTTGATGTTGACATAACAGGTTTCATGAGGAATCAAAATTGGGCTAAGTGTTGATTCTCACATGTCGTTCCCAATTGGAGAAAATTAGTGGAACTCCATCTGTAACCGTATTTTTCCAACTTCTTTTGGTATGTATGTATGTATATAGTCTTTAAATCAGTTAATTGTAGAGATATTGATTTTAAATCCTTGGTGGTGTTGGTTTTGGATATTTCTATGCAAACCTGCCAACTGAGCTTACACGTTGGTGGAGTTGTTATGGAGTTTATTCAGGCTCTCATCCAGAAACAACATTTAATTGCATGGTTTTGGGTGTTATTACTAGTTTGTGTTATTCTAGTAGTGATCACAATTTTGAGTTTATACTCTCAGCACCAAATCTATTGTCTTTCACTTACTATGGTATGGTCTGCATTTCATTATCAGCCACAGATCTTGATTCATTACAGCCTATCCAATTAGGGAGTCGTACCCGTATCAGAAGCAACCAGAGCTTGTTGAATTGGTGATCAAGGCTTTCAAACAACTTCATAAGGCAAAGTGTCTTGCTATAAACTCAGATGTTGTGAGGTTTCTTTCAGGGTTTCCTGAAGAACTTGAAAGAAAATGCCCTTTATGAGTTTGACAAGTTTGAATTTGGTTGAAAGAAAGGTTCCCTGAAGAATTGCTCCAGATATCTGGGGAGTATCCTTATATTCTTATACTCATTTCTCATCTTCCATTATTATATTTATAGTATATGTGAAAGAAAAACAATTTGTTTTTTTCTTAACTGTATCTTCTTCTAGCTTGAATACCAATTGCACTATTTCTCCATTATTTGAGAAGGTTCTGAGTAACTTATTTATAATATACTTTTTTTTCTTCAAAAAACTAGTCACAAAACACCACGTTGCAATAAGCTCAAAAAAACAAGTCAGTTTTTACACATGAAACAGAGCCTAAACCACAATAAGCATAAACCATTATATACAATCTAAACACTCAAAGTAACTTATTAGCAGTACCAACCGCAATGAGTTAACACTTTAAAAAAGCAAATTCCAAACACTCCCTTACTAGATAAAATCATGTCCACTTTAAATAAGCTAATTTCTTTTTACTACAACACTACAGGGAGAGTTAACTTATGGGATGATTGGGGAATGGCGTTTTGACAAAAGGTCATATCTTCGTGACTTTGTGCAGTTTCTATGAGTATTTACTTAAAGTGTGGATACAAAGAAACAAAGCTGCAACTATGAAGCCTTATAAGTGAGTTGGTAATTTTAATTCTAGATAAAATTACAACTGTAGTTGTATATATAAAACAAACTAATGAGTTATTAAAAAAGAGACATGTGGGAGACATCAATGAAAGTTCCTGAATCTAGCTGAAGAGGTGTGTTATTTTTGTTGCTTTTTTAGTTGCTAATAATTTTGATATGTATTATTTGCAGCTTGCTAGGACATGCTATAACTTTTATCAGTCCACACCAACAAAGTTGGCTGGAGAAAACTTCTTCCTCCATTCAGGGCAGGTTAGTAGTTTCTCATGATGATGTGTTGTTTCTTGTGTAATTAAAAGCTTTTTGGTTTCAACTTTTTGATTGTGTTAATAAAAGTTTTTTGGTTTCAGCTAATGTTCAAGTCATTATTTGTCATCTACACTAGATGGACAACAACCAATTTTTTGATATAGAGGATTTGTTTTTTACATGATATCTAAAACAAGGTGTCCCTTAATAGCAATGTAATAATAGGTTAGATAGTTAGGGATTGTATTTTATGCAATGGATTGTATTTTTTGTATATGATTATTTGTATGACATTAAATTTTATGCAATGGATTGTATTTTTTGTACGTGATATTTTATTTTCTATTATGAGACATTAAATACAAATTTAACTTGAAAATTAGTAAATCTATAAATAATATTTTTTTAAACATTTAAAATTATGATACGCAAAAAGGTGTGTCATCTTCATTTATGACATGGCCTTTCTTGACAGGGGCTTTCTTGATACGCATTGCGTGTCATTAACACGCGCGTCGTAAGGTTACGACACGCGAATGTGTGTCGTCTTCCTTTATGACAGGGCCTTTCTTGATACGCATTGCATGTCGTAAATGCACATCGTAATTGCGCGTCGTAAATGAGCGTTGTAAATGCGCGTCGTCTCTCTTTATGACAGGGCCTTCCTTGACACACATTTGCGCGTCGTCTGAGCCCTTTATGACGCGCAATGAGTGTCGTAAAAGGTTGTTTTTCTAGTAGTGTGAGTACGCCTTGGAAAGATAAACCAAAGGTACAGATTCAGATATTTTTAGGTCTTGAGCAAATGGAGAGTAACGCAAGCATTCAATCATCGGCTTGAGGGTGTCAGAGTAATGGGACGAATCAGGATCCAAAGACAGATTCTAGTTCGACTTGATGTTCATCATAATAGTAGAATCAGTTCGATCAGTAAAAGAAGTGGTTTCATATGAGGCAGCCATGGAAGAATTTTGAAGATGATGATGAATAGTGCAGAGAAAAAGAGGGTTTTTCGCCTTGAGAGATTTTGAGTTCTTGGATAGGGTGAGAGAAAATTAATCAACAAAACCCTTTTTATACGTCATCACAGGTGAGGGAAAATCGGCGATTGACGGTCCCTTATTCCTGACAGACATGATGTTAGGATATTGAAAATGACACACCCAATTTTGAATCCTTATATCCAGTTACTTCCTTTTCAACTCTAAAATTGCAGAAAAAACAACCAATCATCCATAAATAAAATTTTGGATAACAATAATCAACAGAAATTAGAACCAGATTGTTAAAAATCATAAATATTTTTGTGCAAGAGTGTGCCAAAGAAAAAGAAATAAAGCAAATTATATTTGTGGGATTTTTGTGATGTCAATTAGAAATTGACATGAATTTCAGATTGATCCTGGGTTACGATCTCTTTCTTCAGAGTCAAGAGAGACTCAGAAGTGCTTGTGTGGTTTCTTGTGGAGTTACGATCATCTCTTTGTTAAGAAATAGTGAAAGGCTTATTTTGAGTAGGCTGCAAGGGTGGCTTTGGCTTCAACCAAATTCCGAAACTCAACATAAGTCCGAAAATCTAGAAGAAGTACTTGTTTGACCAGTGTAGCCATAAAAACAAGTAAGCTTTGGATATATTTTGAGTAACAAGATAATTTTGAAAATCTCAAGAAAAATAAAAACTGAATCTTTTGGGAAGAAAAGTATTGGGTCGAGAGATTTTCATAAAGATCATGTAAAAATAAAAGAAATTGAGATTTCAAACTTTGAAGGGACCAACCAAAAAGGTTATATGCGTTAATTCCTTGGTGAAATAATCTAGAACATATTAATTGTTCACCGTGAATTTAGAAATTGGTTTCGGATTTTGGGTTTCACTTAAATCGTGGTGATAACGATTTCAAGATCATGAACATACATGTTCTGTAACCATAAACCTCAGTAGTAAATGCTAAGAGTCTCAAGGGTTACATGTATGAATGCGAAATATATGGATAAATGTTGGAGGTGGTTCCAAAGATAAAAGTGCACCTCTACTATGAAATAGTGGCTAAGCAGTCAACTTTTAACTCATTGTGAGTAGAGTAAGGTAGCTTAATGACTTATGGGAATATACAACCTGATTGGGAAGAAACAATCGGAATGAAAGTTTCATTAAGGCTTCAACATAGAATCTCAAAGGTTTGAGTCAACATGTAGCAATATGCATCTAGGGACATTTAGCTAATACAAAGATTTGGAATTATATACCTGCCCCATTGTTATCCCATTGTTCTGAATTGAGGTAACAAGAATTTGTACCTGAAACAAAAATGTATTCTGAAACTAACACACAAAGAAAGAAAAGTATTTTTGAAATTTTGGTTTTTCTGAAAAAAGATAAAACAAAAATAAAGAAAATGTTTTTGTGACTTTTGATTTTTCTAAAAAAGACAAAATAAACAAAAAATAAAATAAAAAGAATAAAAATTTTACGAAAAATAAATTTAGAAGCATGACCAATGGCTTCCGAAGCATTCCGAGGCTCGAAATTAAGCGGAAAACACTTAATATAAAAAGTATACAGAGGCGTTCCGAAACCCAAATGAATAGTGTGTTACGAACCGTTCCGAAGCTTGGATCATGAACAATAAAATTTGAATGATTGCGAATGCTTGGATGTGAACATTAACATCCAATTATGAAGGAGATTTTTGAACCGAATCAACTTCTATCATTTTGAGACCTTGTAAAATACGATTGGACGTCGTTTCTGTTTAGGCATCTATGAAGATATCATCAAATTGATCAGAGGATCTTACAAAGTGTACTTCAATGTTTTCATTCTCAACATGATCATTGATGAAATGACATTTCAGTGAAATATGTTTTGTCTTAGAATACTGCACTGGATTATGGCATATTTGAATTGCGCTTTCAGAATCACAGTATAATGGAATCCTTTTCATGTTTATCCCATAATCTCTAAGATGACTTTGAATCCATACAGCGTGAGAAGTACATGATGCAGCAACTAGGGGTGCAAACGAGGCAAGCTACTCGCGAGCTACTCGAGATCGGATCGTTAAAAACTCGACTCGAAACCGATTTTAAATGAGCCCGAGCCGAGCTCGAGCTTAATATTAAGCTTGTTTATTAAACGAGCTCGAGCTCAAGCCTATGTCACAAAGCTTGATTAGGCTCGCGAGCCTAAACGAGCATTTATATAATATTATTTATTATTATTTATATATATTAAAATAAAAACATAATAGGGGAATTATGAATTTTGGGTATTAGTAAACGAGCTTTTTAACGAGCTCGAGCCGAGCTTAAGCTTATTTAGGCACGCCCGATAAAAACGAGTCGAGCCCGAGCCTGAGCCGAGCTTGTATAACTCTTTACGAGCTCGAGCTGAGCTCAGTAAAAGAAAGCTCGAATCGAGCCGAGCTCGAGCTCAAGCCTCATATAACTTAAACGAGCCTGAGCCGAGCCTGGCCAGGCTCGGGCTCAGCTCGGCTCGTTTGCACCCCTAGCAGCAACGATATAATCAGCTTCAGCAGTGGATAGGGAGACTCATGTTAGCTTCTTAGATTGCCAACTAACAAGTTTTCCATCTAGATACTAACATCCTCCGGTTGTAATTTTACGATCAAGACTGCATCCACCAAGATCAACATCAGAATATGCTTGCACAAAGAATCTAGAGTTAGAAGGGTATCAGATTCCGAGAGAGGTGGTTCTTATGAGATAACATAGAATATTCTTCACTGCAGTCATATGTGGTTCATGTGGATTCGCCTAAAACTTGACACAATAACAAAAAACAAACATTATATATGGATGACTAGAGGTTAGATACTTTAAAGATCCAATCATTCGTCGATATAGAGTCATATTAGCTGCTTCTTTGTCCAAGGACAGTGTAAGTTTCATTCCGAATGCCATTGGAACCTTGACCTTTGAATCTCGTACCATTCTGATTTTCGCAAGCAAGGTCTTCATGTAGGCTTCCTAGTTGATGAATATACCCTCTGAACTTTGTCTAATATTTAAACCAAAGAGAAAGTTAATAGGAACCATTGAGCTCATCTCACATTTAGTTTCCATCAGTTTTTGAAATCCAACTGTTAATATAGGATTAATAGATCCGAAAATGATATCATCAACATAAATTTGGACAATCATTAAATGGTCACCATCTTTCTTGCTAAGGAAGGTTGGGTCTACCGAGCCTGGTTTTAATTTGGTTTGTTTCAAGAATCGAGTTAGGGTTTCATATCATGC
This sequence comes from Lactuca serriola, assembly GCF_051521515.1. NCBI lineage: Eukaryota > Viridiplantae > Streptophyta > Magnoliopsida > Asterales > Asteraceae > Lactuca > Lactuca serriola. The sequence continues at coordinate 166,285,432 of NC_136416.1, read as the reverse complement.
ACGAGGTGCTTGTTTTAGACCATATACAACCTTATCCAAAATATAGCAATGATTTGGATATTTCTCATTTATGAAATCTGGTGGCTGTTCCACGTAGACTGTTTCCTCTAATTCACCATTCAAAAGCACATATTTCACATCCATCTAATAGACAATGAATTTTTTATGAGTTGCATAGGCAAGGAAAATCCAAACAGATTCTAGCCTTGCAACTGATGCGAATGTCTCTTCATAGTCTATGCCTTCCTCCTAGAAATATAACTTCATAAATAATCGTGCCTTGTTCTGAATTACATTGCCTTCTTTGTTAAGCTTATTCCGAAATACCCATTTTCATCCTACTACTAATGCCTACTTCGGAGTTGGAATCAATCACCATACTTTGTTACACTAAAACACATTAAGCTCATCCTACATGGCTTGCACCTTATCATAATGATCAAGGGCAATTTTAACATTTTTAGGCTCAATTTTGGAAATAAGCAAATTAAACATGCAAAATTCTATTTTTGAAAATAATGCAGTTTGGTTTGCTTTTTGTTGAGCTCTTGTTAGAACTCCTAAAGATGCTTCTCCGATTACTTGAGATTTAGGATGATCTTTGGTCCATTTGGCCAGTGGAGGGTAGTTTGGATCATAGGATGGATAGAATTCTGCATTCATGTCTTCGTATTCTGGTTGAGCGTCAGAGTCATTATTTTCATTCTCATTCTCCCCCTGGAAGTTTGTATGTGACCCTATGTTTGGAATCAGATTCTCTGTTAAATTGGTGTATCGGTGTTGAATACTGGATTTGAATTCCCCCTTGAACATGCGTATTGCTTGTGGTGGTTGAAATGGAACCCTCCCCCTGGACTGGAGCATTAGAAGCTTGTGGCTGAGGTAGAATTGCAGAACCCTTCGAAATGGGTGGCTCTTTTTCTAAGATCTTTGGCAACATCACTAATTATTTTCTTCAGTTCATCCTCCTTATTATCTGTTGCATTTGATTCTGAAGAGATAGCTTTTTCGGGCTTATCAAACAAATTCATAAATTACTCATAAAGATTTGAAAGAGGAAACGTCATCCAGTTTGTCGAAGGAAAAATCTCCTCAGATGGACAATTAGTTTTTTGATACTTCTTAAGATAATTGTCGTCAAAGGTGACATAATAGGTTTCCTCAATCTTTTTCAACTTTTTGCTTTGAACCGTATATGCTTTCGAAGTAAGACAGTACCCTAAAAAGATTCCTTCGTCTGCTTTCACATCAAACTTGTTCCGTTGCTCATTAGAATTAAATATGAAACACTTAGAACCAAACACATGAAAGAACCTGAAGTTAGGTTTTCATTTATTCAGAATGTCATAAGGTGTGATTAAGAATCTTTTACTGATTAGAGAGAGATTTTGAGTGAAACTGGCAGTTCTGATAACATCAACCCAAAAGTAAAGCGGAAGGTTCACAAAGAGACCGGTTTCACCTTTCAACAAAACCATTCTGCTGAGGAGTGTAAGGAGCAGAGAAGTTGTGAGGAACTTTGTTTTTAGTCAAGAATTCTTTAAACACTTGGTTTTTGAATACATAACCGTTATAACTATGAACATTTCGAATGGCCTTTCGCAATTGAAGCTCGATCTGCTTGATGAAATCCTTTAGCTTTGAAGTGGCATCTGATTTCTGTATAAGAAGGTAAACCCAAGTAAATCTTGAAAAATCATCAACTATAACTAGAATATACTTATTACCACCAATGATCTCGATGGCAGATGGGCCATAAAGATGAATGTGTAACAGTTATAGTGGCTCGAGTACTTGGGTATTGATAATTGTCGTGTAAATTTTATGACTTTTCTTTCCTAGCTTGCAAGAAGCACACACATGTCCCTTATCAAACTTCAGAAGAGGTAAGCCTCACACAAGATCTCCTAGTACAAGTTTGTAGTTGTCCTTGAAATTCAGATGCGAGAGCCTTCGGTGCCAAAGCCAACTATCATCCGAGGATGCTTTCGTAAGAGGGAAAATGGCTGATTTCCCTTTGATTGGATTGAGACTCAAAGGATATATTTCTCTTTTTCTTTTAGATTTCAGAAGCATTTCTTTTGTTTTCTTCTCAATAATATCAGATCCCTCATCATCAAATGACACTTTCAACCCTATACCTACAACCAATTGAGAAATGCTTATTAGATTATGTTTCATGCCTTCCACATAAGATACCTTCCAAATGGAGAATTCACCATTCGTAATCATGCCATATACTTTAATTTCTCCTGTGGCATTGTTTCCAAAGTTTACTTTTCCACCATCCTTCAACGATCGAAATTCCCTCAGTTCTTCTCTCCTTCCTGTCATGTGACGCGAACAAACACTATCAATGTACCATTTAGAGTCGTATTGTTCGTTACACATTACCTACAAAATTTAGAGAGATTTAGGAACCCAAACCTTCTTGGTTCATTCTGAGGATTTCTTTAGAACATGAATAGTTAAATTCATATCAACCTAGAAGGTTCTTTTTAGCAAAACACTATTCTCCGTTTTGAATATTTTAAAAACCTTCATTTTATTTTCACAAATATTACTTTCAACCACATTTGATTTCCGTTGAATAAATTATCTGTGTTTCTTAGCCATTCTCTTTGCAAAAGCTTTTTCCTCCTTTTTCAAATTAGCTGCGTATTCCTTGAGAGAAATTGCTGGTTCCGAAACAACTTTATTTTTGCCCTTAACATCGTTTGATGTATTGACAGATTTTGAAAGATTTATATTCAAAGGACAACCGGATTTTGATTTTTCAACAGGTTTTGAAACTTGTGGTTTTGAAACTTGTGTTTTTGAAAAAGGTTTAGTTTTCGGTTTCTGAATAGGAGAAAAGTTCGTATTTTGAACTGAAGATATTTCTGAATTAACAGAACATTTATTGAAATTCTAGCTTTTCTAGAAACATTTTCTTTCTTGCAAATTCTTCCTATATCTAGCATTCAATTGTCGTTTCTTAGCTATGAGTTCCTCAACTGACTTATCAAAGTTAGTTCTAGGTTTCGCTTTACTGACCGGTGTGTCAGTATGTTTCATTTGACACATTCTTTGTGCCACTTGGTCCTGCCTGATCGTAACAAAGGTCAACACGATTAAGTGGTTCTGAAATGTATTTTCCCTTCATTTTCCATGAGGGCATTTCGGAAAGACCTTTTGTTTTGTCTGCATTATTTATTGGTCCAGACCAGAAAAATTCGTCACAACAATCAACATTATCATTATTAAAATTGGACGTTAGTTCTGATGTTTCAGTTTTGTCCAATCCAGTTTTTATCAAGACTTGATTAGGGACGGTTTGTACTTTCGGAAAAACTATGGCTTTTGCTTTTAAAACTTTTGAACCTTTATTTTCAATAACACGTATATATTCAATTGAGTTTTTAGAAATTAACTTTTTCTTTGGTTCAACCTCATTTTTTACAAATGCAGAACAATCAATCTCATCCTCTACAAAAATCTCACCCATGTTACTTTCATCAACTTCAAAAACGTTTTCAGCATTAAAAGTATTTTCTGAACTTAATTTTGTGCACAACGAGATTTTTGCATGATATTTGATTTAATTTGTTCTTTATCCTTATCACCCAACATTTGTTTTAACATATTCTTGTGTTCTTTGGACTGGATATATGCTTCTATTTTATCAAGCCAAATTTTGTACGAATCAGAAACATCATTAGAGGACACACTAGATTCACACTTATAACACTCTGCATCGATTTCATCATCTTTCAATTAAAGAAAGGTTAAAATCATTTTGTTTATATTTTTGCCTATTTCACAATCAAGATGCAGTTGAGTAATATTGAAATAAAGACGCTTAACAATTAAATAAAAAATGTTTCTTTGTTTCAATAAAGCAAGATTTTCTCTTTTAAGATAAATGACATCATCCCTTGACCTAGTTAGCTTTAATTCCAACTTCTCTATCCACAATCTTCTCTCTTTACTTTTATTTGTTACCCTGCTGATTTGATCATTTAGGTTAAAATTACTTAGACATGTTCGTTTTAAACTATCACTAAAATTAGAGATAGTATAATTTAAATCGTCTAATTCAGATTCGTAACGAGTAACAGGAATATTAAGAGACTGTATTATAGAGTGTACCTTATTTATGACCTTTTCGCATTCACTCACCTATTCAGAAACAGGTCTCGCAGCAAAACAATTTTCTGAGGATTAGCCGCCATCAGATGTGTATTCCCTCTGGTCTGAGACCCCGCTCTAAACCATCAGACATCTTCCTTCGTATTCATGTGCTTCAGACTTAGCAATAAAACATCCACCATGTCTAGGCTTCCAAAATTCCTCATCTTCAGAGTCTGTGGACCATACTTCCACTCGTCCAAATTCGTCATCACCTTCTTGCACAATCAAAGTAGGCTTCACATTCTCAACACTATTTTTTTCCTAATATCTTCTATCTTTTGAAGATAGTAAGCTTCATCCTTCTCTTCTTCCTTTTTTTTCACTCATCCTTCTCAACATATAGTCTTTGGAAAAATGTTTCTTGTCATGGCAGTAGTTACAGTCATACCCTGAGTTTCCTAACAACTTCTTTTCTTGCTTATGCTCTTCTTTTTTAGAATTCTTAAAGCTATATTATGTAGAATTTTCCAAACTGAAGTTTCCTTGCCTGTTCCTATTCTTGAAATGTTCAAAGTTCTTTTTAGCAAATTTCTTGGGATTAGACACTAACAGAGGATATTCTTCTTTTGTAAGTTCACAATCCGAAAGGTTGGATTCGAAATCTTTTTCAACTACCTTTTTACCCTTCGCAACAAGGGCTAACAATCACATGATAGACACAATCTTCTCATCCTTGGTCGCTTCATCTTTGTCAGAAATTAGAATTCCCACTAGCTTTTCCAGAGTGTACTCTTGAACTGTTCATGAGCTTTCACTATAGACACAACCGCCTTCCTTTCAGACCTCAAAACATTCATGAACATGAATTTTTGCTCTATTATTTCATGTCTAATTTTGTGTTGTAACATCCTACTTAAAAGATGATTAAAACGATTGAATGTTTGATCTAGTTTTTCTTCCGACTTTTGAACAAAAGCACCAAACTCCGTTAGCAGCAACGTTTGTACAAAATGTTCCAGATCTGCGTCGCTTGAGTAAAGCTCTTTTAACCTATCCCATATTTCCTTTGCAGTCTCACATGCACTCACTAGACGAAAAGTATTTGGTGGAAGAACAAACCTTATTATTCTAAATGCCTTGATGTTACTCTGCAACTTGTCTTTTTCATCATGAGGAATATTTGTGAGTTCAATAAGAAGAGCGTTGTATTCAGCTTGAGTTTTGATAACTTTTTAGGTTGATGTGTGAGAAAACGTTTCTTGTTTCATTGCTTTCCATATGGTTGAGCTATGTTTTTCACGACCAAGAACATAGTCTTCGAAGTGCAAGGCCTAGACCTCTTAATCCTATCGGAAGAGGATTGTGATTCTAGTAGTAGATCCAATGCTACTAGACAGATTGAAGGAAAGATTATGAGGATATTCGTGCTGCATGATGTAGATTCACAAAAACCTAAATAGAATCAAATGTGTAAAACAATAATCGAGTTTAGGGAAAAACAAGTACCCAGATCTAATGTCTACAATCGATGAAAACAAAGAAGACAATAAGAACAGATCCAATAGAAACTCAAAACCCTAATAAAACTCGACATAAGATTTGCGTATGAGTTACACAATTTCCCACTCTGATACCAATTGTAGAAACAATAAACTTAGATCGATAGATTTTAAACATCAAAGTGAATCGAACAATAGAAACAATGATAAAAGATGTGTTGAATGCTTAATATTATTAAAGCTTTAGAAGACTTCAACGTGAACGTTTCTGTAAAAGCTAAGTAGGGCAATACAATCGATAACCCTAGAAAGATACATGCATGCACTTTAAGTAGTCTAACCCTAGCAAGCCATAATTACGGATGGACAGTCCCAATCCGTTATAAATGAGACTATTCTAGTAAAAAACACTTTGACAAAATACATTAATAACCCAATAATAATGTTGAGTTTACAAACAAATGAAAACAATAATGTAACACCTAGACAACAAGTATTTTTCTTTTAGACTAAAAGTATAAAATTCTTGAAAAATTGGTCCTTATGCCATGCGTATTTGGGGTTACGCATGGTGTACTTCATTAAAAAGGAACGCGGATGCATGTGAGTACACATCTCATACTCATATGGTACGCCATGACATACTAGGCTGATAGGCAAACCCAAATATTGAGGGTTTGAGCCCTATTTAAACAACCTTAACTCTCATAATCCCTTGCACCTTCATCCTCATTCTTCGCAAAATGACCCCTTGTAAACCCTAGTGTTTATTGTGAGTTTTGAGCCATTTGTGTTTTTTGTGTCTATCCTTGAAGGAAGAAGATCTTTGGAGTGCATTTGGGAAGATTCAAGCATTGTAGATCTTGTATTTGCGCCTCTCAAGCAACCTCCAGAAGATATAAAGTTTTGAACTTGATAAGTGTTTCACTAGATCTTGTTAGTTCTTAAGTTTTGGATTATTTTGGTCCCATAATCTTGATATATATATATATATATATATATATATATATATATATATATATATATATATATATATATATATATGAGTATGGCTTACTCTAAACCAAATGAGTTGTCCTTTTAGATGTTTTTGAGTGTTAAGTGCCATAAAAATGTGATATTGGTCCCTTTCTTCCCTCCATGCAAGAGTTATGAAATTTGGGTTTGTGTAATAGGTTAGGGTTTTGGTTTTTGGACTCTTTGTAACCATGGAAAGTCATAAAGTTGGAAACTTTATGGCTTAGAATGATATTTGGGACTAGATCTGAGCTCTGGACGTGAGGTATTAATGAAATAAGAACTTAATGGGAAAAATGAAAGTTGGTCAAGAACGCAGGGCGTACCTGGTGGCATGCAGAGCATACCAAACTGGAGCCACGTAAGCAGGAAAGGACCTCACTATGCCATGTGTAGTGATTGAGTCCGCATGGTGTACTTAGCTGGTGTTGACCCTTTGACTTTTTGACTTTGACCTTTGACTAGGGATTTGACCAAGTTTGACTTAGGGGCATTTTGGGTAATTTGAATAGAAATTTGAGATTAGGTCTTTGTTTATTGTACAGGTGACTAGTACAGAGAACATTTGGAGCATTGATCTATTCAACAATCTTTCAGTTTGTGAGGTGAGTTTTCCTCACTGTACTTGTGGGTTGAAGGCACAAAATCTGGCCTACTGGATTATGTATATTGCTATATTAAATGATCTTATGCTAGTTATATGATAGACTGGTATATCTGTATGATTACCTATGTGCACTAGTTATGTGTTAGACTGGTAGATCGGTATGATTACATGTATATGTTGGTTATATGGTGCTATTATACATTTCGAAATGTTATCGTTTGTTGGGTTGAGGCGGTCTTGATTTGTGTTGAATGCCAAGATACACAGGGCGGTCTGGATAAACTGTAGGCCCTACGAGGCAATCCAGTCATACCGAAAGCTCGAAGAGTAGTCTAGATAGGTTGCAGGCCTGTGAGGTGGTCCAGTACGGTTGAAGGTTCCTATATGCATGTTGTTATCTGTTTGGTTTTGTGTAGTAATTTGGGGGAACCCACTAAGCTTTGGCTTACAATTTGAATTTATGGTTTCATGTACTTCAGAGTACATGGGAAAGTCGATGGCTTGATCGTGCATGTAATCCTGCATTTTTATGAGTTTATGATTTTGGGATACTCTAATTCATGTTTATGACTTTTGAAAAGTATGTTTTGTAAACACTTATGGTTTTGGATTGGTTTCAAAAATGATTTTTTTACTTGATTTTTAGGATGTTACAAATTGGTATCAGAGATCTTGTTTGAGAGAATTGGGTGAACATTCGTGTGAGTCCAGACTGAAACTAAGGATCTGTAAAAGTTTTCGAATTATTTTCAAAAGTAAACAAGGAAGGATGAGATGTGTACGATCAACCAGAGTAAGAAAGTATACCCAAGAAACCTACACTGTTATTTGCTTATGATGACTATGATAGAATTTTATGCTAGTTGTAGGCTAGGGATCTTCAGGAATTGCATGAATTGTGTTGCTTAATAGCCTAGGAGGTTTTCTTGTAAGCTAGATGGAATTAACATCATTACTGTAGCTGCTTAGTTTATGCACCATAATGGTACATAACTAAGATTTTATAGCCTGAGAATGTTTTATATAACCTTATTTCCTGTTCCTTGCTTGGTTGTGGGCTTAGGGTAAAATCAAGTATTCTACTGTCTATGGAATCCAACGTTATGTATGATTAGCATGCACGAGTGACTGTAGGGTTGGTGGAAGTTCCATGAGTGAGTGCAGTTTATAGCAGGCCAATGTAAGAAGGTTTAGTCACTCTTGAGAGGATGTATAGGATGTATGCATATCCTCGATGTTGGGTCTTGCAATCAGATGGTATGTGACGGCCCCTTGATACGAATACAGGTAGGTGTGGAAGGTAGTATGGGCCCGTACTTCTAGAAGCATAACACCCATTCGTGTAGAAAGAAAGTCACAAACCTCAATCATCTAGTCTCTGTGTAATGTTTGGTTCATTTTTAGTATGGTGTACACGAGGGGTTCATTTTCAGTATGGTGTACACGAGGGGTTCTGATGCATGTTTGGTTTATTTTCAGTATGGCATTTCTGATGCATGTTTGGTTCATTTTCAGTATGGTGTACACGAGGGCTTCTGGATTAGGAGCTGGCGGACCGACATGGCCAAGATTGAATGATGATGACATTTAGGATTTAGTCTACACTAAGGTGGTTGCGGCTATTCGGGGTGCTATACCATAGGTTTTTGGGTCTATTAAGACCGTGATGATTGAGCTGTTCGATGAGCGATACGTCGTTGTGTCTGAGGCTGCTTCTGCTGCAACTACCGCCGTTGTTGCTACTGCTGGGGTTCAGGGGAGAGGGTTATTCTTGTACCAAGACTTCAACAACAATAAGCCCCTAGATTTCAATGGGGTCAAGGACCCGATCGTGGCTATGAGATGGATTTATGATGTGGAGGGCTTCTTCTGAACTTGTTCCTATCTGAAGGACTGAAAGGTTAGGTATGCCCTAAAGCTTCTTCGTCTGGGCGCGAAGGACTAGTGGAACCTGTTTACTGGTTCTTATACTCTAGAGCAGGTTGCTGTTACTTGGGGGCAGTTCCTCAAGCTATTTTGCACGAAGTATGTTCCCCTGGTAAAGAGAGACAGAGAGAGAGGTTGGCTCAGGAGTATCGAGCGTCGAGGAAGATGACATAGTCGGTTACTGAGATCACCAATATGTTTACTAAGAGAGCTCTTTTCTTTCCTGAGCATTCTGCTTCGGAGCAGGCTTAGATGTCGCGATACTTGAGCATGATCAAGACGGAGATTCGATAGTTTGTGTCTACCTAACTTTAGAGTACCATCTCCGAGCATCAGGATGTCGCGCGGAGACAGGAGATTGAGATTGAGATCTAGACAAGGGAGGAAAGGCATACTTCGGTGTAGCCATAACCTGTAGCAATTCGGTTCAAGCCTGCAATTTCATGCTCAGGAGGAAAGAGGGGCCAAACTTGCGGTAAGTGCAGAAAGGCGCGTGAGGGCGCATGCCGATCAACTATTAGGTGCCACAAATATGGCGAGTAGGGGAATTTTGTGAGGGATTTTCATCGGTAATCCCTAGTACCGAGCACTCTAACACTCCTATGGTGTACATGCAACCCTAAATGCCTTGGATCTATGTTTTCTCTATTATACATGCAAACTTGAACTTTCCAAGGTATTACCCTAACTAGCATACAGTCTTTGATACTTGGGTAATATGAATAAGTGTCACACCCTAACACCTGACCGGCATAAACGTTCTAGGGCGGAGGACTTCATGTATAGTATCATAGCAATGCAAATTAGTAAATAAGCAACAACATCATCCATTGCATTAATAGTATAATTTCATACAAGTGTGTTCTTTAATAGTAATAAGACACCAAAAATGAATAATCAAAATAAAAGACGAGTCTTGACTGTGCTCCGTCTTCTTAAAACCTGCCATCGGTACCTGTCTCATGATGACCTGAGAATACAAGTTATTTTGAAAGCGTAGATCAACATTTAAGCTGGTGAGTTCATAAGTATTTAGTGTCAGTGTTTGTATAAGTTCGATGAAAATGTTTGTAAATGTTCAATGTAAATGTTTGAAAATTCCTAGAAAATCCTATATTTTTTACTAGTATAAAAAGTAGTCTTCTACCAAGACCCGACTGTTTTGTTTATTTGTTTCTCTGTAAAAGTGAATGCATTTCCGAAATATGACTATCATTACCAAAATATAGTTTTATATTACCCTTTATGTGAGAAGATCACAAATTGAATATAATGGGAAAATGTATGTATACTGCAGTATTAGTTGTATTAACTACTGAAGTAATAACTACCTTAAAACCAATGGTTTAATTAAGGGAAAATGTGATAAGATTGTTACCATACTAAACTAACTATAACACGATGATGAAAGACGTCAGAAGAAATGACATTTGACACCCATAGACTTGCAAATCCCACTGAGATTCTGGTTACAAAATGTGATACAACGAAATGGTTGCTGTGTCATGAAGTAGTATCTCACATTATGTTATTTATGAACCTTGTTATAGTATACTTTTTATAGTAATAGTATTCTATGTATAGTATTCTCTGTATAGTATTCTCTGTTATAGTATTCTTTATTATAGTATTCTCTGTTATAGTATTTGTATATGGTAGTATTCTCCTAAACTATACCTATTATAGTTTACTAGTGATTTCTATAATTGAATAAATGACTGAATGTATACCTTTGCTACACAAAGGTACTGAACTGATTGATAGTACTTTGTTATCTACATATGATACATAATATATATCTAATATTTAGACGACCTTCGGACAAATAACCGAAACCCTAAGTCCACATCCAAACAAGGAAAAGGAAATAAAGTGAGGATCTTGAAGATCTAGACTGAAAAAATGAAATCCATGGATAAATCAAGAGTGAATCATGGATATAGGAAGGATCTAACACACACAGAAGGAATCACTTACTTGTTTGAGGATTTGGAAGCAAAAATCTTATGATACTTGAGAGAGTTTTCGAGATTTTTTTCTTGTAAAGGAAAGAAATGATCATTAACTACACATGTAGAGGGAGTTTACAGTCACCATGACCGTAAGCTCTAAAGTCCTGACCGTAAACTCCTTTTGAGGAGGTTAACGGTTTGCTAGATGGTTGGGAACTTAAACTGACACTTCCAGATACTGATTCCTTTGATGTACTTGTCTTAGAATACCCAGAATAGACCCTAAACAGTGCTAAAAGATAGCAACATGAGTCTAACTTGGATAGATTTGAATGTTTATACAAGCTAGAAATTTCAGGTTGTCACATCATCCCCCCGTTAGAGGGAATTTCGTCCCGAAATTAGAGTTTAATCAACTAAGTTATTACAAATAAATAAGTAAAAAGATGAGGATATTTCAGTTTCACTTGATCCTCACGCTCCCAAGTGAATTCAGGTCCTCTCTTGGCATTCCAGCGAACCTTCACTATCGGGATATGGCTTTGCTTTGTTTGCTTGACCTCTCGGTCCATGATCTCTACAGTTTCTTCCATGAAGTTGAGGTTCCCGTTGATCTCGATCTCGTCGAGTGGGATTACAAGAGTCTCACCGGATAGACACTTTTTCAAGTTCGAGAGGTGGAAAGCAGTATGTACGTTACTTAGTTCGCGAGGTAGATTAAGTTTGTAAGCTACAAGGCCGATTCTTTCAAGAATCTCAAATGGCCCTATGTATCTTGGATTGAGCTTTCCACGCTTTCCGATGCGTATCAAGCCCTTTCAGGGTGAGACTTTCAAAAGAATATGGTCTCCCACCTGGAATTCCAAAGGTTTCCTTCGCTTGTCTGCGTAGCTTTTCTGTCGGTCTCTAGAGGCTTTCAATCGTTCATAAATCTGAACGATATTCTCTATCGTTCCCGTATGAAATCCGGACCGGTGAGAGTTCTGTCCGGAACTCGTCCTTTAGCTAACTGTGTGTCACCCACCTCAGCCCAGCACAGAGGGGATCTGCACTTCCGGCCATAGAGGGCTTCTAATGGAGCAACCTTTATGATCGTGTGATAACTGTTGTTGTAGGAAAATTCGACAAGGGGTAAATGAGTATCCCATGCCTTCCAAAAGTCGATCACACAGGCTCGCAACATATCTTCTAAGGTTTGTATCATTCTCTCACTTTTCCCGTCAGTTTGCGGATGTAAGGCTATACTCATGTCCATCCTAGTTCCTAGGGAACTTTGTAGCGACTGCCAAAACCTTGAAGTGAATCTACTATTCTATCTAAGATAATGGATATAGGAACACCATGCAGTCGTACAATTTCCGTAATGTAAGATCTTGTGAGTTTCTACATCTTGTCTGTTTCTTTGATTGGTAGGAAATGCACGGATTTGGTCAATCTATCGATGATGACCCAAATGGTATCAAGTGCACCCGTTGTCTTTGGAAACTTGGTTATGAAGTCCATAGTAATCTGCTCCCATTTCCACTCCGGTATCTCCGGTTTCTGTAGTAATCCTAAGGGTTTCTAATACTCAACCTTAACCTTTGCGTAAGTAAGACATTTACTCACTAAGGTAGCAATATCTGCTTTCATGTTAGGCCACCAGTATAGTTTCTTAAGATCCAGATACATCATATCTGAACCAGGGTGGGCGGAATATCTAGTGTTGTGTGCTTCAGTCATGACCAAGTCTCGGAAACCACCGTGTTTCGGTGTCCAGATACGATCCATGAGATATAAGGCTCAGCTACCCTTAACTTCTAAGTTCTTATCCATCCCTCTAAGGGATTCACTCGCCACAATTTCAGGTTTCAAGGCTTCTAGTTGAGCCTCCTTCATTTGTGTGGACAAGTGTGAATGGATAGTCCTAGTGAAATATGAGACTCTCCGACTAGAGTATTCTTTCCTACTCAGGGCATCAGCTACTACATTGGCCTTGTCGGGGTGATAACGAATTTCGCATTCGTAGTCATTGAGTAGCTCGGCCCACTGTCGTTGTCTCATGTTAAGCTCCTTCTGATCGAATATGTGTTGAAGGCTCTTGTGGTCTGTGAAGATAGTACTCTTTGTACCATACATGTAGTGTCTACAGATCTTCAGAGCAAATACCACTGCTCCTAACTCAAGATCGTGTGCTGTATAGCTGACTTCGTGAGTCTTAAGCTGACGGGAGGCATAGGCAATGACCTTTCCTGTTTGCATAAGAACACAACAAAGCCCTTGGTTGGATGCATCGCAATACACAACGAAATCTTCTATCCCTTCTGGGATGGATAATATCGGTGCGGTGCACAAGGCTTGTTTCAGTGTTTGGAATGCCTTCTCTTGTTTCTCTTTCCAGTCAAAGGCCACACCTTTCTAGGTCAATGAAGTAAGCGGTTTCGTGATGCTAGAGAAGTTTTGTATGAACCTACGATAATAGCCTGCGAGACCTAGAAATTGATGAATTTTTGTAGGTGTCTTCGGTGTTGACCAGTTCTCAATGGCCTTGATTTTGGAAGGGTTTACGTGAATTCCCGTTTCTCTAACAACGTGACCCAAGAATTCGACTCTTCGGAACCAAAACTCGCACTTAGAGAACTTTACATAGAGCTTCTCTGATCGTAATGTTTCTAAGACTCTCCGTAGGTGTTGACTATGCTCCTCCTTACTTTGAGATAGATAAGTATGTCATTAATGAAGACAATGACGAACTGATCCAAGTAAGGATGACACACCCTATTCATTAGATTCATGAATACAGCTGGTGCGTTGGTTAATCCGAACGGCATCACTACAAACTCGTAATGTCCATAACAAGTTCGGAAGGCTGTCTTGGGGACATCCTCTTCTAACACTCGTAACTGGTGATATCCGGATCTTAGATCTATCTTCGAGAAGTAGTTCGCTCCTTGAAGTTGATCAAATATGTCATCAATACGGGGTAAAGGATAGCGATTCTTGACGGTAAGTTTTTTCAGCTCTCTATAGTCGATGCACATACGAAACGCTCCGTCTTTCTTCTTTACGAACAAGACCGGTGCTCCCCATGGTGAGAAGCTTGGCCTAATGAATCCCTTCCTGAGAAGTTTGTTAACATGACTGGAAAGTTCTTGCATCTCTGCTGGTTCTAGATAGTAAGGAGATTTGGCTACTGGGTAGCCCCTGACACTAAGTCGATTCTAAACTCGACTTGGCGTTGCGGTGGTAATCCTGGTAGTTCTTTCGGAAAGATTTCGAGAAAGTTGCGTATTTCTGGAATGTTCTGAATGTCTTTCACTTCTTGACTTGTATCAATGATGTGTGCAAGGAATGCATGATATTCCTTTCGGAAGCACTTTTGAGCTTGAATACACAAAATGATACGTAGGTTCGAACTTGCTTTGTCGCCGTAGATAACTAGAGTTTCGTTGTTAGGGAGGTTAAGACGAACTGATTTTCCAAAGCACCTGATGTCGGCACGAAGAAGACTTAACCAATCCATGCCGATTATGACGTCGAAACTTTTAATTGAGACCGGCATGAGGTCGATTTGGAAAGAATGACCATCTAGAGTTAAAGTACAACCTATGTATATGTAGTTAGTGCTTTCCATTTTCCGATTTTCCATTTCTACAGTGAATGGTTCCTCTAGTGCATGTGATTTTATTTTAAGTAAGGGAGCAAATTCCAGGTTTACGAAACTCCTCTCCACTCCACTATCGAATAGTATGCAAGCATCAGAATTATTGAGGAGAAACGTACCAGTAATCACCGTAGGATCAACTACGAATTCCTCGTGGCCTATCGCCAGAATTCTTTCCTCTCCGACAACATTTCCTGCCTTCGGGCAGTCTCTCTTGAAATAACCAACCTCGCCACAACCGTAGCAAGCCTGGCCCACAACAATGCCAGGGACTTGGTTAATTGGCCTTGTCGGAGCCTTGCAGAATCGGGCATTGTGCCCTTTCCTGTTGCAGTTAGCGCACTGCATTTCCCGGCAGGCACTATTATGATTGAAAGTGCATTTATTGCACTTTGGAAAATTCCCAATATACTGCTTCCTCGGCGAAGTAGTAGAAGGTGCAATCGCGGAATGAACAGCCACAACATGCTGCTTCTTGGCAGAGTTCTGTGCCGATTTGCCCTTCTTGTTATCCCAGAACTTTCGCTTGTTGTCAGCAGCTTTGGAGGGTTCTGAGATAGCCAGGGTTGTTGTTATTATTGGGGTAGGGACTCCGTGATCAATGAGTCGATGTGTCAATCGCTTGGCATTGTCAAAAGTTGTAAGGTTTGAAGCTAAGACATTCCCCTGAAACGGAGGCACTAGCCCCCAAATGTACCTCTCAATCTTTTTTCCCTCAGTGGGAATCATATTGGGGCATAGCGCCACCAGATCGCTGAATCTGGCAGTGTAAGCCACTATGTTGGAGCCCTTCATGGTCAGGCTCCAAAGTTCTTGTTCTAGTTTTTGAACCTCGCCCCTCGGGTAGTATTCTTCATTGATCAGCCCTTTAAGAGCTTCCCAGCCCATAGCATTAGCCACTATTAGAGTTAGTGACTTGACATGGCTATTCCACCACGTCAGGGCTCTATCGCTGAAGGTGCATCCATCAAATTTGACTTTACTTCCTTCAGTACAGGAACAGATCTCAAAGATCGATTTCGTCTTCTTGAACCATTGCGACAGAGCAATGATTCCACCGGTTACATTGAAGATTCGGGGTTTACAGTTGGTGAAGTCTTTATAAGAGCACTCTCGCGACCGCATGATGACGTCACCTTGTGTGGAATGAACAACTGTTCCACATCCGCTAGTACCCTAGTTGTTGTGGTATTATGCCATGGCAGTCACAGCAGCCGCAGCTACCGCAACATTAAGAGCTGCCGTGTCGAATTGTGGAGGAGGTGGTGGAGTTGAAGTTATCGGAGGATCACGCCTTGTTGAGTTATGAGGAGGTATCCTTTAACTACAAGTTAAAAGGATGAGCACAAAGATAAGAATTCAATAGTGAAGTAAATGAATGATTCCCATGAACTAAATTGCCGTAGTTCAACAACTAGACAAGAGGTTATGTTTGAAATAGAGACATAATAGTAGAGTAAGGAAAGCACAAGAATAAAGATTTTCCAACCGATTAGATAATTATCAGTATTAATGGTATTATTGATGTAGCAAGTTCGGGAAAATGACCTAACAGTAGGTCTTACATCAAACCATAAGGGAAAATGTTGACAGTTTAGAAGTCTAGTTATAGTACTTGGAAGATAGGAATATTTTACAGAACAGTGCTACTTAGAGCATAGATAAGAAAGGCTATTCCATAAACCAAAAGAAAAGATGAGCCAGACATCTTCCGCTGGCGACGGGTACTCCTTGGGTGAACCCTCAGATCTGCCAATTGACGAACTATGTCTTGAATATGTCGCTCATGAGCTCTCTAACGCACTTGAAGTTCGAAAAATTCAACTTGGGATGCTGCTAGTTCCTGCTGCAAAGTCTCATTGACTCTCCTAGTCCTTTCCATATCTTCTTCAAGATGGATAATACGGACCGTGTTAATGCCCGAATTGACATCAACTTCCATAACTTGGTCGATAGCTGCTCGACCTTGCTCACCATTCCGAGAAATCCTGCGAACAATGATGGGTAGGACTCGGTCGTCTGAGCCACCCTCACTTAGATTGTAAAAGCTTTGGTCACCGTTGAAAGGGTAAAAATTGACCTTGTTCATCACTCCAACGATTCAAGTTTGTCGCCCACAAGGGTGTGGGGCCCTGAAATGTTGGTCGGGGGTTGAGGTTTGGGATTGGAGCCTCTTGAGGTAGGTTGTTGACTTTAGGTTCGGAGTCAGAACCATCAGAAAAGCCTTAGGTGTGGTGATCTTCCAAAGGGATTGGATGATCATCTTTTGGCTCTGCTTCAAGCCATCCATCATTTCCTTCGTTTGAGAACTATGGGTCGTCATGAGGATGGAATCTAGCCATGATATCTACACGAGAAAGGGGTATAAGAATCTAATATAAACAGACATACTGCTTAAGATAATTATAAGATGATCCTTACCAGTTACTTCAATACTTTCATAGTGCATACCATTCATATGAAATCAAAACACGATAGATCTTCGAATAAGTAACCCTAACTCCAAATCCACAACCGAACAAGGAATAGGATGTAAAGCAAAGAACACAAATTTTAAGTCTATGACATCTTAATCTCATATAACCTTAATGTATCCACTTAGAAACTATTGACCTACTAGTAAAGACATTTTTAGTTCTCAAATAAGTAATTATTGTAACAAAAAATACTCCTATAGTATTGTAGGTTTATGTTCTGTTCTAATGTTCTCATTGTAGTAGTGTTGGTAAGTTTATAGACTTGTTGCCACATCGCAACCATTCTTGGGCATATACTAATCACTTCTCAGACCAACATAGTTGATCAGGCTATGTCATTCCTAGAACTGACCATTCATCCCCAAGCCTACCTGTGATGTTCAACAATCGTAATACTTTTGTTCTGTCCTAGTGACACTGATTTTAGTATGAATGCAGGTATGTATACTTAGTTAAAGATTTTATTATTTAAAAGTATAAACTCTTGGTCAGAGTATTTTAATCCCGTTGTGTGTATAGTTTTTATATTTTTTATGGGTTGATATACTCGATTCACTATAAACAATGCTCTGATACCAATCTGTCACACCCAAAAACCTGAGCGGCGGAAACGTTCTGGGACGGAGGACTTCATTATAGTATCATAACAATGCAAAGTAGTAAATAAGCAACAACATCATCCATTGCATTAAGATTATAATTTCATACAAGTGTGTTCTTTAATAGTAAGAAGACACCAAAAATGAATAATCAAAATAAAAGATGAGTCTTGACTGTGCTCCGTCTTCTCAAAACCTGCCATCGGTACCTGTTTACTGATAACCTAGAATAGAAGTTATTTCGAAAGCGTAGATCAACATTTAAGTTGATGAGGTCATAAATATTTAGTGTCAATGTTTGTATAAGTTCGATGAAAATGTTTGTAAATGTTCAATGTAAATGTTTGAAAACTCATAGAAAATCCTATATTTTCTACTAGTATAAAAAGTAGTATTCTACCAAGACCTGACTCTTTTGCATGCTTGTTTCTCTATAAAAGTGAATGCTTTTCCCAAATATGACTATCATTACCAAAATATAGTTTTATATTACCCTTTTATGTGAGAAGATCACAATTTGAATATAATGGGAAAATGTATGTGTACTGCAGTATTATTTGTATTAACTACTGAAGTAATAACTACCTTAAAACCAATAGTTTAATTAAGGAAAAATGTGATAAGATTGTTACCATACTAAATTGACTATAACATGACGATGAAAGACGTCAGAAGAAATGACATTTGACACCCATAAACTTGCAAATCCCACTGTAGCGAACAACAAGGGTGTAGGATAGTCAATCCAGTATAGATCTATATGCAAACTCACGCTCTCCCTCCAGAAGATTCTGGTTACAAAACGTGATACAACGAAATGGTTGTTGTGTCATGAAGTAATATCTCACTTTATGTTATTTATGAACCTTGTTATAGTATACTTGTTATAGTAATAGTATTCTACGTATAATATACTCTGTATTGTATTATTTGTATAGTATTCTCTGTTATAGTATTCTCTGTTATAGTATTTGTATATGATATTATTGTCCTGAACTATACCTATTATAGTTTACTGGTGATTTCTGTAGTTGAATAAATGACTGAAATTATACCTTTGCCACCCAAAGGTACTGAACTGATTGGTAGTACTTTTATATCTACATATGTATACATAATATATATCTAATATTTATACGACCTTCATACAAATAACCGATACCCTATGTCCACTTCAAAACAAGGAAAAGGAAATAAAGCGAGTTAGCAGTCCTAAATCCTTTAAACATTATTTATATAACTATACATATATAGACTTGCTTTTAACAGTATATAAGTTTAAAAGAGGTTTTGTAATACGTTTAAAGAGTTTTGAACAATAAATAATAATGACTTGATGTCCGTTTATAAAACAATTTAAAAGTAGTTTGTTGATAACACAGTTTAAAGTAAATGAAATCCTTTGTTTGAAACACAGTTTGAAGTATATCAAATCCTTTGATTGAAACACAGTTATAAAGCACATGTGAATTATTATATAACTAGCATGTTTTCTACTTGTATCCCCCCCACCCATAAAAGCATAAAAATCATTTAAAAGATAAGTTAACGGGTATGAACTCACCTGTAGTGAGTGATACGAAAGTATGTTTGGAAAAAGGATGTAGAGTGTCAGGTGAAACCTTGAGCACACAAAGATCCTAATAAACATACATGTTTGTGTACTTGATTAGTGTATAAACAACTAATTATAAGGGATAACACCCTAATAGACTAGGAAACTCTTAGATTGAAGTGATACAATCACATATGATTGCACACTTAGGGTTAGTGACCACCCTAATGAGTTTACGGTCCAAATGGCATGACCAAGTGACTTTGCGGTCCAATGGGTTCACGGTCTAATGACCTTACGGTCATGGAGTTCACAGTCTAAGGAGGTTGAACAACAAACTCATCAAATCATTCATAAATGATGGTTTTCAAGGGCTTCATTCAAAGGCATCAGATTCTAGGGACAAAGCTTAGCCTTATGAAGGGTTTAAGGTCTCTAATGCACCTTTCATTAGGGTTTACGGTCTAAGGAGATACACTTAGACCGTGAACACCTTTGTTCTTGGATAAATTGACGATTGCAAGTCCATAAACAAGAATCCTAACTAGATACACGTATAGAAGAAAGATACTTACAATTTGGAAGCAAAGAAAGGTGTTTTCGGTCCAAAACACTAAGGTGCTCTTGAGAATCCTTGAGGATCTTGAAGATTTAGACTCAAAAAATGAGATTTATGGATGAATCAAGAGTGAATCATGGATATAGGAAGGATCTAACACACAACGAAGGAATCACTTACTTGTTTGAAGATTTGGAAGCAAAAATCTTATGATACTAGAGAGAGTTTTCAAGATTTTTGGCTTGTAAAGGAAAGAAATGATCATTAACTACACATATAGAGGGAGTTTACAGTCACCATGACCGTAAGCTCTAAAGTCCTGACCATAAACTCCTTTTGAGGAGGTTTACAGTTTGCTAGATGGTTTGGAACTTAAACTGACACTTCCAGGTACTGATTCATTTGATGTACTTGTCTCAAAATACCCAAAATAGACCCTAAACAGTGCTAAAAGATAGCAATATGAGTCTAACTTGGATAGATTTGAACGTTTATACAAGCTAGAAATTTCAGGTTGTCACAACAAGTTATAAGACATACATGTTTGATGAAGCATGAGGTCTTGATCTTTAAGAGCTTAGCCCCAATAGTGTGGAAGCCTCAAGTGGAATCACAAATCACCAAGAACACCTTGGAAAAACTTGAGAGAATAGTAAGCACACTAGAAATGACCCACTCTTGTATCCTCATACACTAGTACCATTTCATGTGCCAAAGACCTCTTTATATAGTACGGAGGATTAAGGTTTCATCCATCTAAACCCTAATACCCATGACCTTTCATTTCCATAGGATCCATGTGTTAAAACTCCATGGACTATTCATGCAAGCTTAGCCCAACCTAAATGAACTTGGCCCATACTATATATAAGAGTCCATATTTAATTAGTTCCTTTTGATCACTAAATTAATTCTAAATTAATTCTTGATCAGTACTAATTAAATAATATGATTCCATATTAATATATTATAACTTATAATATATTAATATAAATCATAAACATACTACTCTCAAAAGACTATCCATATAAATTGTTCTGGTGAGGTGCAACCCAAAGGAACCATGCCAATTCGGGTCAAGTACATAACAATAATATTTATGGGCTTAGACAATGATCCAACAGTCTCCCACTTGGATAAGTCTAAAAATATTATTGCGTATGTCTTCAAAACCCTGACTAGCAATCGTAGCTCTTAAAGCCGCTGTCGAACTCTGACCTTAGTCACTGACTTGTCCATTAGACATGGATTATAATCATTATCTCTGTCCATTTATTGTTTCTTGATTTCTGATTTATGACAACCGACTAATTGAAAAAATCAAATCAGTCCAGGCTTGGCCAAGCCTGGACTGATTTGATGAAGGATCATATATTCCTCCATTCTGGATATCATATGGACTGATACATGGATTATAATCATTCTCTCTATCCATTTGTTGTTTCCCAATTTTCTGATTTATGAAGACTGACTAATTGAACAAATCAAATCAGTCCAGGCTTGGCCAAGCACTTCTCAGTGTCATCACTAAATCATCGAGGGGCCCACAGATATCGCTTTTATCCCTTCAAGGTTAAAGGAATGGATAAACTTCAACTCATATGCTTGTTCCATTATTTTTGAATCATACACAAAGGCATGTTTTATAACATCGAGTTACCAATGCGTTTACGTACAATTAATGCATAACCAACTCATAGGAAACAACTCATATCTCTAGGCTTGATGAATATAAGATATTATCGTCTCATGATCACTCGTTATAAAATCCATGAAGTAAGTCAAATGAGCGTAGGTTTAATCGAATACTCAGAACTTATGGGCACCATGAATGTTGCTGCAACTCTTGCTATGTCCACTACCTTGGACATCTACAAACTAGCTTCATGACAATCTTGATTCATATCTACTTCCAACATATGACCGAGTATGGATGGTTTGAATAACTTAGTCATTCGGGAAGAACGACCTAGTTAATCTGGAAGTCAAAACATGCAAAGTGAAACACAAGAATAATCGAATCCAATATGGTCTCACAACTTATGAATATAAATAGAACACCTTTTATTTATCACCATATTTATCACACATTATTCATTGCATACTGTTTCAAACTATCAACTTTATACTTGAATTAAAAACAATAGTTGTCCCATGATCCAAGCATGTACACTATGTTTTCTAAACATTAGTCATGTCATACACCAAGTATGCACACTATGTTTGTGTAAGCATTAGTTATGCCATATACCATGTATGCACACTAAGTTTGTCTATGATCTTTACTCTATAAAATATATCGATTGAACATAATTCCAATGATTCTCATTTCACAATCCCAAATCCTTACCGCAAATGCAAGAATTCCAAATTCCTGTCAATTACCTAGATCTGTTAGATTCTAAACTTATATGAATTGATCCTCTTGTAAAGATTATGCACAAAGTCACAAAGGCTTGTCAACAGACATTATATAGTATTCCAATGGAGATCATTCCATGGAAACGAAGTCTCAAATTCAAAGTACATTGCTTTGAACATCCTTCTTGCATTAAGTTATCTAATCATACACAGATTTAATGAATAACTTCCACCTATGGGAATATTTCCATATTCTCATTTTGACTATCACTTCTGAATAAGAGTTGCCTCTTTTTAGAATATGTCAAAATGGTCCTCTACAAAAGTTTACACCATGCTTCCAACTGTCCTGAGTAACCAATCTTTGGTAAACCTTAGATTGTCCTCGAAAATTGCTTAATCATTTTGGTGATATCCAATTCTAGACTTTTCCCCTCTTAATGCCCTGAGCATTTGGAAAATTTAGAAAGGATGAATATTATAGCACATGCAATTGATCCTATATCCGAAGCATATGGGACACGATTCATGATGTCTCACATAAAGACATGATACTAGACTAGTCTTTCTGCTATAATTTTTCTATTTCTATTTGCCAAGTTCTCATAATTCAGATTATGAAAAGGGATGCCATAATCATAATTGAATTTTAGAACGCAAATAATGGACCCATATATAGAATTTCCTTATGTTGATCCATTCCAACATAGAATTCATATATATCTATCCTTGACTAAAGATGATTAAAACCTCAATCTAAGCTTTTAGAATTGAAATGAAGTATTATTTTCTCTCCCTTAATTATAGCAAAAACAACTTCTCCCAATTGAGTTGTCGTTTTTCTATAATTAACATTGCTAACTTGCAATACTTATCATAATTATCATGCTCCCACTAACATGATGATTATTAGCATAACACTTATGCTCCTACTAGATTTGACATGTACTCAGAAATCAGCTGGACTTCTAGATCTCAATAATTTATTAACTTTCTTACCAAAGTTCAGAATTCTGATACGAGATGCTTTGATAAGACTTTATCAAAATCATACACCTTTCCTTAGATAGCACACATGTGTGTATAAATAATTTCAGAACTATGAAAAGGGATGTTTTAATCATTATCTCAATTGTTTACACCTTTTCCATTCATCACAAGTCCATGTTAGTGTGCCGGTTAACCACACACGCTCCACTAACGACTTTGAGAATGCAAATATCAAAATTTCTATCTACTTAAAACCACTTAGTGAAAGCGTTTCCTCACCATCATTTTCAATAATATGAGAGAGACCTTATAAAACTTAGATTTTATGGTGTATGTGTTCCTATCAATGTGAATTTGTCAAAACTATAATCACAAGACAAGGTTAGTGACAAATCCAAACTCATATGGATTCATCTTATGTAGTCTTAACTTCTTGCCACCTGGCAGCATAAGGGCCTGCCATTGCTTCCAAGTTGTTATGCAACCAATTGGGAACTCTCAGAGCTCATATGCAAAGTCAACATTAACTGGAATGGGCACAGAAATAGGAATTTGGCAATAATACCACTGTTGGGTTTTGAGCATTCTAACACTCCTATGGTGTACATTCAACCCTAAATACCTTGGATCTATGTTTTCTCTATTATACATGAAAACTTGAACTTTCCAAGGTATTATCCTAACTAGCATACAATCTTTGATACTTGGGTAATATGGAAAAGTTATAATACATACCTTTTTGATGAAGCTTGAAGTCTTGATCTTTAAGAGCTTAGCCCCAATAGCGTGGAAGCATTAAGTGGAATGACAAATCACCAAGAAAGCCTTGTAAAAACTTGAGAGAATAGTAAGCACACTAGAAATCACCCACTCTTGTATCCTCACACACTAGTACCATTTCATGTGCCAAACACCACTTTATATAGTATGGAGGATTAGGGTTTCATCCATGTAAACCCTAATACCCATGACCTTTCATTTCCATAGGATCCATGGGTTAAAACTCCATCGACTATCCATGCAAGCTTAGCCCAACCTAAATGAACATGGCCCATACTATATATAAGAGTCCATATTTAATTAGTTCCTTTTGATCACTAAATTAATTCTAGATTAATTCTTGATCAATACGAATTAAATAATATGATTCCATATTAATGTATTATAACTTATAATATATTAATATAAATCATAAACATACTACTCTCAAAAGACTATCCATATAAATTGTTCCGGTGAAGTGCAACCCAAATGGACCATGCCAAATCGGGTCAAGTACATACCAATAATAGTTATGGGCTTAAACACAAATCCAACAGATTCTAGGTCGGTACATGCACCAACCCTGGCTACTTTGAGGATTACATATAGAATATAAGGGAGAGCTGGGCCCCCGAATGCTAGGGGTTGTGCCTTTCAGCTCACGGTAGAGGAGGCTAGGGTGGCACCCGACGTTGTTACTGGTATGTTTTCATTTACTCTTTTATCAAGTTAATTTATTATATTCTTATGATTGTATTTCGGATAGGTACTTTCTTATTGAACTCCTTGCCTTTTCTTGTGATTTTTGATTCGGGTGCGAGTCAGTCCGTTGTGTCTCAGTTCTTTAGTAGGAGTTTTGATACGTCTCTAGGAGAGTTGGAGTGCTCATTGCGTGTTTCCGTTGCCAACGAGAATGGGATTTCTGTATCGAGCATTTTTCGGGGTTGTATCTTGGAGATATTCAGGGTGTCTTACTCGATCGATTTGATTCTTATCCCTATAGGGATATGTACGTGGTAGTAGGGATGGATTAGTTTAGTATATTTGGTGCCATGATAGATTGTGAGGGGCATTGGGTGGTGGTTTGAACCCCAAGTGGGGGAGAACTGACTATTTGTGATGAGGGTACCAAGGTTGGATCTGCCTTTTGTTCTCCTGCCAGGGCTCGATAGTATCTACTGTTGGGTTAGGTGTCTAAGCCCATAACTATAACTGGTATGTACTTGACCCAAGAGTAGCACGGTACATTTAGGTTGCCTTCACCAAAGCAATTTGATAGGATGGACTATTGAGAAGAGGTTATTTATGATTTTTTTTTATATATTACAAGTATAATTTATTAATATGAAATCATGTTATTTAATTAGTATTGATCAAGAATTAATTTAGTGATCAAAAGAGATTAATTAAATTAACGGGGACTGATTATGTAAATATGTGATATATATATATATATATATATATATATATATATATATATATATATATATATATATATATATATATATATATATATATATATTGTTTGGGCTATTGATCCATGATGGGTTAAGTTTATGTAAGTATCCATGAAGACTTAGCCCACATGAAATAAGGATCATAACCTAAGTGTATGGATTAAGGTTTACCCATGACCGTTGGACTCCGACTATATATATATATATATATATATATATATATATATATATATATATATATATATATATATATATATATATATATATATATATATGGCACCCTATAGCCTAAAATTGGTTACACATGTATTCTTAGAGATCATAGAACCAATTTTTGAGTGCTAGTATACTCTCTCTCAAGTCATCCTTTGCTGATGGGTGTTTGTGAACCATTTGAGGCACACATTTGAGGTGTTAAGTTCTTAATGGCCAAACACAACAAGCTACAACAAGAGGTAATTCTACAACTCATTTTTATGTTGTTTATGTCAATTGTATGCTAGTTGTAGGCTTAATGCTTTGGAAAAAATATTGCATGTATAATTCGAGAAAACAAAGATCCAAAGCATTTAGGATTGTATGTGCACCATAAGATGTTGTAATATACAAAACTCGACAGTGGTATCGGAACCATGGGTTGTTTTCTATTATATTTGATGCTTGGTTATTTTTCAAAGCTGGAAAAATCGATTTTCTGGACTTTGACTGATGAACTCGCCGAGTCCACTGACTGACTCGACGAGTGCACTCAGTAAAAGGGCAACCCAACGAGTCCAGTACATGTACTCGTCGAGTAGATGCTGCTGGTTGCAGGATTTCGAGTTTTGGCCTGAATTGGACTAGGATCATTACCACACACTGTTTTGTGATCATAAAAAATGTATTTTCTGATTTGGTGATGATGATCCTCATCCAATTAAAAGACAATTGTCAAAATTTCAAGATTTGTATTAGTTTATGTGACAGGCTAATTTTTTTTCAAAAATTTGATCTTAAATGTTTTTAAAGTCTTCCATAATTTGTCCTCAATTTATAGATCATGAAAAGTTTTTTCATAAAAACCACATTAACTCATAACTTATGGAAAACCAAAAGTTTTGTGGAGTTTCAAAACTTGCCCTCAAGTTTTGGAATTTGTAAAGTCTCACTAATAAATACTTTAATTCCAAACCTTAGAGTTTTAAAGAGTTCCAAAACTTGCCCTCAAGTTTTGGTATTTGAAAAGTCTCAAATTATGAAACATTGATTTCTAAAACTCTTGTAACTAAAAGGTGTAACTCTTGGGTTCATAAATTAAAAAATTAATTAAATAGTTTTTTAATTTTGAATTTTTATTTAGAGCCTTTATGTTTTGAATAGTTCAAATTACAACTTATGGACTTAATTAAATTAATTAAACTGTTTAATTAAAAGAGATTAATAATTCCATGATGACATGGTTTAAGTTTAATCAAATTAAGAGTATAATTTATTAATAAATTAAACCATCAAGTATTTTAAAAGTTTAAAATACACCCTTATACTATTATAATATTAAAAAGTTTAATAATTATATATATATATATATATATATATATATATATATATATATGTATAAGACAAGTTAGTCTTACTGTTAGTAGGCCACATTCACGAAGTCGGTCTATAAGGAGGGTATAAGGTTACTACCTATAAAATGGTAGTTTAACGGGTGTCCACTCTTACCCAACACTTCCTTGACTGGTGGAGGGTAGTTAGCCAAAAGGGTAGGATAGAAAATTAATTCTCATTAACAGTATAATGAAATACCAAGTAACTCAATGTCTTACGAATTCCAAATCTTAGTTACTTAGGAAAAATGAGAATTTGATGCTAACCCATGAAATTGCACTTTGCACCTTGCCAAGTCGTTAGTGGAGCGTGTGTGGTTAACCGGCACACTAACTTGGACTAACAAGGGTGGAAAAGGGTAGCTCAACGTTTGTCATAGATCAATGGAGCATGTCTAGTTAACCGACATATTGATTAGGTGATAAATGACATCGAGGGTACCAAGCTAGTTTGCATGGCTATTCACACCTTTTTTGTGATCTTCGGTATCCCAGTCACAAACATGAAAGGCATAATCAAGATTAAACATGCCATTGAAAAGTTCAATGAGTCTCAAAAGATCTAGTAATTTCAATTCATTTAAAACCTAAGGTTCATTTTCGTTTTTCATGGTGGGAATTGGTAAATCATCATATACCCACCTTCAAATATTTTTCAATTCGATTACGACATCCCTCTTCCGAATTGTAAAATATTGTGTTGGGTCCTAGCCTTTATATTTCATTTTGGGTGTTATATTAAGGACTTAAATCAACTAAATTGAATTTCTCCCATATAGATGTCTAGTTCTAACAACTATGGTCTTTCTTATCTTTTTTGGAAAAAGCTTTCCTAATGAAGATGATATCCCACATGGCGATCAAGGTGAAAGATTAATCCCTTTGTCATGCATTAATGGGACTGGAAATCATACTTCACTTCCTCCACCTCCTCCAATTATTCTCCCTAACCCACAAGTTCAAATACTTGAAAAGTTTAAGGTCACTCAAGCACTATTGGCAAGCAAACACAAAGATGGAAAGTCTGTGTGCACTCACGTCCTGTAGATGAAGTCACATATTGACAAGTTAGGAGAGTTGGGTGTCGAAGTCTCAACCAATTTGGTTGTTGACTGGGTTCTTTAATCACTTCCTGAGTCATATAGCGGGTTCATTTAGGACTACTATATGACAGACCACGACATGACCCTTATCGATCTTACCTATTTGCCAATTCCGGTTGAATCAACAATGATTTGGCGTAATGGTAAAGCAAAGATGATTGGAAGATATACTCCTGAAACTTCCATGGGCATTGACAATGGTAACATTGGATGTCCAGAAAAGCTTTTTCTTCCCAATGGAAAGGGATCGGCCATGGTCAAGTCATTTGACACAACGGTAAAGAGAAAGGTTTAGTCTGAGATAGTCACATGTACCGTTCCCAAAGAGTCCATATGTTTCTATTTCTAAGAGAAGGGGCATTGGCTGCGAAGCTGGTAGATCTACCTGAAGAATCACAAGGATGGTAAAGTCAAAAGTTTTACTCTACTTCAGGTAAGTTCAGTATCTAACTCTATTAAGTTCCTATTTGGAGATTCTTTATATATGATGTAATGTAATTACATTTTGATGTTTTGTAGGATAAAATAAATGAAAGAAAACTTAAAGGAAGAGTAAGTTGATTCTGATCATGAAGAGATAGATTTAAATCACATCGTTCAATGATCAGAATTTTGAGCTGCTGCTTAAGAGTTATGATAGATTGCTTAGGAATAAATAACAACATAGTTTTCATTTGTAATCGCATTGTAATGAAAGTTTTCTGCATTTTATAAATAAAGAAAAGTTTTTTATTTTATCTTATTTTAAGTTTCCTTACATTGGAATTTGTGAAAATTGTTGTTTATATGTTTCCATTGATAGCAATATTGGAAAATGGGTTTGATTTTTTCGTTTATGGTAGAGTCAAAATTTACCAAATAAGGAAAGATTCTCATCACCCAAGTTTCAGTTAGAAAGAAACTTGGAATCATACACCTTGTATTGTGTGATGAATGAGAACCTTCATCTTTGGGAAATTAAGACTAATTCCTTGTTCACATGTCTATGTGAGTCAAGTGAAGGACTAGGGAATTGAGTACACTTGGTTGTGCACTGATCAGGTTCACCACGAATAATGATAAGACTATTCGTTATGATTTAATAAAGTTTAGTAAATATGGTTATACTTACAAGATTAAGTATATCTCTGAACCATTGGAAAAGTTTCAATGTATGGCAGAACGGATAACAACAATCAAATTAGGCAGAAAGATAAAAGTTTCTCCAGTATGAAAAAGAAGGGACGGTACTTGAGTATCATGTTTTATGATTATCTTAGTGATTATGAAACCATATCACAATTGATCCTCTGAGGACATCTTAGTGTTGGAATAATGTCTAAGGCTGCAACTATATAAGGCAAGTATTTGACCAGGTTGAGCATGGTCCTTTTGGGTTTCCTTCACCATAGCAACTTGACAGGATGGTTTATAATGAGAGAAAGAATAATATTAATATATTATAAGAATAATATAAGGAATAATAATATTGTTATTTGATTAATATAAGTCATAAATTAATTTGGAATTAATTTGGTGACTTAAATAGATTAATTAAATAAAGGGGTATAAACTGTCAATTGTTTGATAGTTGCACTTTGGGCTATATATCCTTTATGGATAAGGGGTGGACGATTTCTAAGGCTAAGGATAGCCATAAAATCGTCCAATGCTTATCATGGAAAGGATTTGGATTGCTTAGGGCTTAAGTTATCCAATTAGGGTTTAAGGGTGAAACCCTAGGAGCCTTACTAGTATAAATAGACACTATGGGTTGAGGGAATTCGACACACTTGTCTCTAAGGAAACCCTGGCCGAATTATTCCTCCCCTCTACTCTCTCCTAAATCATCTTCTTGCTAGTTGGTGTTTGTAAGCCATTAAAGGAGTGACAATTGTGACTCTAAAGCCTCAAGGACAACAAGATCAAGCAAATGATTCAAGGTAAACTTCTAATCTTTGATTTCATATTGTTATTATTGTGTATTAGCCATTAGAAGTCTTGGATTCAATGTATGATCAATTAGAGACACCTAGATCCAAGCATTAGGGTTGCATGTGCACATAGGGACGTTCATATGGCTAAAACCCATCAGTGGTATCAGAGCCTAGATTGGTTTCTATTGAATTCATACTTTGATTGCTTGTTTGTTGCTGAAAAAAAAATCGTTTTTTGTCCTCTGGCTGAAGAACTCGGCGAGTCCCATGGTAGTACTCGGCGAGTAGACTCAACTCGGCGAGTCCATCTGGGTACTCGGCGAGTTCGAGCGTCAGAAGGAGGAAATTTCGGGATTTCTTGCTGTTTATCTTTGAGATACTTGCCTTAATCATATTAGATCAATATAAATCCGATTTTATATGAGTATATTCTTGACCTAATTGAAGATATTTATCAATTAATTAAATATTTGTTTCCTTATGTGATAATTGATTAATTATTTTAATTAAATTGGTAAATTGTTTTGCAAGAAATCATTAAATAAATCAAATATGGATAATTATGGAATTAATTGTTAATTAAGATTATTTGTTATTTGATCCTCTATGTTGTAAAAGTTTAAAACTTGCCCTCAAGTTTTTAAATTTGTGTTTTGTGATTAAAAGTTTAATTTAGACAATTTAAATTTCAAACCCTAGAATTTTACAAGTTTAAAATCCAACCCTATACTAATATAATATTACAAGATTAATATATATATATATATATATATATATATATATATATATATATACACACATGTATAATTAAAATGCTAGTCTTACCGTTAGTAGGCCTCATTCACGAAGCCGGTCTATAAGGTGGGTATAAGGTTGCTGCCTATAAAATGACGCTTAATGGGTGTACACTCACACCCACCACTTGCTTGATCGGTGGAGGGTCGTTAGCCGAACGGGTAGGATAGGGCAACCTCATCTCTTCATTAAAAGTATAATATGAAATACAAAGTAACTACATGTTTTTCAAAATTTCCCAATCTTAGTTACTTTAGGAAAAGTGAATTGATGCAATCCCATGAAATTACACTTTGCACCCTTGCTAAGAAGTTAGTGGAGCGCGTGTGGTTTATCGGCACACTAATTGGTTCTAAGCAAAGGTGGAAAAGGGTGATTCATTGTTTATCATAGTTCGATGGAGCGTGTGTGGTTTAACGGCACATCGTATAGGTGATCGTTACAATAAAGGCACCATGTAAATTTGCATGGTAATTCACACCCACTTTGTGATCCTCGGTATCCCAGTCACAAACGAGAGGGGCATATCGAGATTTAAACATGCCATTGAAAAGTTTCAATGAATCTCATCCAAACCTAGGAATTCTCAATACATTTAGAACTTAAAGTTATGTTTTTGTGGTGGAGAATTAGTGAATCGCCATTCACTTACCTTCATATTATTTGCATGTTAGATTACGGCATCCCTTTTCTAATATGTAAATATTGTTGTTGGATCCTAGCCCTAATTTTCTTATTGGGTGATAATTAGGGATTCATATTCTAATCTATCTTTGTCCTTTCTATTTGTAGATGTCGAACGCAAACAACGCTGTTGCTAGTTCATTCACATTGATTAGCCTTTGTCAAAAGGTTACTTTCGATGGGACTAACTTTAGTGAATGGATAAGGTACATTCGCACAATTGCTCGCTATGAGGACAAGGAGTATGTCCTCGATGAGAAGCTCGAGAAAATCAACCCTGAAATCGCTACTCCGGCTGAAATGACCACTTTTGAAACTCACAAGCATGATGCAACGAAGGTACATTGCATCATGATAGCCACCATGAATGCCGAATTCCAAAAGTCCTATGAGGACATGTATCCGTATGAAATGCACCAAGACTTGTTGGAGAGATACCACCAGAACGCGAGGCAAGAGCGTTACGAGATTTTCACTAACATGATTTCCGCTAAAATGGGTCATGGAGAATCTCTTATCGTGCACCTGCAAAAGATGCAAAGGTATGTCGATCGTCTTCGCAAGTTAAATGTTGACTTTGGGGAAGACTTGGCGATCGACATGGTTCTTCACTCTTTACCTCCGTGTTACAATCAATTTAGGATGACCTATCACATGAACAAGGAGGAGGTCACCCTAAGCAAGCTCCAAGGTCTCCTTAGGGTTGCTGAAAGCAACCTAAAGGACAAGTCTGTTGCACCCACTCCCAATCCACCCGCTGCTCCTGTTTTGGCCATTGGGCAAGGAAGAGGTAAGAAGAGGAAGGCTCTGTCTAAGAGCCACCGCAAGGGAAAGTCCCGAGATGGTTCTTCTTCTAGTGGGACCAAATTTGATCCTGCTAAACCCTGTCCTAACCCTAAGGAGGCAGAGTGCCATCATTGCCATAAAATAGGGCATTGGAAGAGAAGCTGCCCAGACTACCTGCAAGCCATAAGGGAAGGAAAGATCAAGCCATCTTTCGCAGGTATATATACAATCAAATCTAACGATTCATATCATGCTATTTCTTGGGTCCTTGATACCGGCTGTGGTTACCATATTTGTTCTGAATTGCAGGGACTAAGAAGAAATAGGGATGTGGAGCATGGAAGAATAAATCTAATCATGGGGAACAGAAGATCGTCGCCTGTGACCAAGATTGGAGTGTATTCTTTAGTGCTTAGGAATGGTATGGATAGAGCATCCTTGTGGCATTGTCGTCTTGGACATGTCAACATGAAGCGCATTGCCCAACTCCAAAAGGATGGAGTGTTGGAGTCATTCGACCTTAGGGAAGATGACATATGCGAGTCTTGCTTGCTTGGAAAGATGACTAAGTCACCCTTCACAAGTACGTGTGAAAGGGGTGAAGGTCTATTGGACCTAATACATACCGATGTATGTGGACCATTTAGAACAACAACGAAGGATGGGAACCGCTTCTATGTGACTTTTACCGATGACTATAGTAGAGATGGGTATATCTACTTAATCAAACAAAAGTCAGAAACATTTGAAAAGTTCAAAGAGTTCAAGAATGAAGTGGAGAATCAATTGGGCAGGAAAATCAAGATGCTTCGATCCGATCGAGGAGGAGAGTACCTAAGTCTTGAATTCCACTATTATCTCAAGGAGTGTGGAATAGTTTAACAATTGATGCCACCTAGGACACCGCAGTTGAATGGTGTGGCAGAAAAGGCATAATCGAACCTTTTTAGACATGGTTCGCTCTATGATGAGTCGTGCTTCACTACCTATCTCTTTTTGGGGGTATGCCTTAGAGACTGCTGCCCATATCCTTAACTGAGTCCCTACTAAGAAGGTTGCCAAAACACCTCACGAAATGTGGACAGGGAAAGCTCCCTCGTTGGCACATATCAAGGTTTGGGGTTGCGAGGCTTTTGTAAGACGAGATACTCACGACAAACTCGAACCTCGTAGTGAGCGATGTATTTTCATCGGCTACCCGCAAAAATCCTTTGGATATCTCTTCTATAGAC
This sequence comes from Lactuca serriola, assembly GCF_051521515.1. Classification (NCBI taxonomy): domain Eukaryota; kingdom Viridiplantae; phylum Streptophyta; class Magnoliopsida; order Asterales; family Asteraceae; genus Lactuca; species Lactuca serriola. Next base: position 166,251,810 of record NC_136416.1, on the reverse strand, counting down.
CAAAGGACAATGTTGTCTTTGTTGCGAGGAGAGGAGTTTTCCGAGAGCGAGAACTCATAAGCCAAGGAGACAGTGGGAGGCAAATCGAGCTTGAAGAGATGCAAGAGTCGATAGATGAAGGAACCTCTACCGCTGGCACTCAACCCGAGGAGGAAACTCTGGTTGAACTAATTGACGAGTCCTTACCTCTTAGACATTCCGAAAGAGTTAGAGTTCAACCCTAATTCTATGGTTTTCATATTACTACCGAAGGGGACACGTATATTAGTGATGGTACACTAATAAATCTAGATGAACCTAATAGCTATAAGGAAGCCATGGCAGGCCCGGAGTCTGTAAAATGGAAAGAGGCGATGAACAGCGAGATCCAGTCCATGTATGACAACCAAGTTTGGAATTTGGTTGATATTGTGCCTGTACGTAAGACCGTTGGGTGCAAATGGATCTTCAAGAAGAAGACCGACGTGGATGGAAACGTACACACATATAAAGCGCGATTAGTTGCGAAGGGCTTTACTCAAACTCCCGGAGTTGACTATGATGAGACCTTCTCACCAGTTGCGAAGATAAAATCTATGAGAGTGATGCTAGCTATTGCCGCATTTCATGATTATGAGATTTGGCAAATGGATGTCAAAACCGATTTCCTTAATGGGAAGTTGGCCGAGGATGTTTACATGGCTCAGCCAGAGGGTTTTGTCGATTCGAAGCATCCGAATAGAGTGTGTAAGCTTGAGAAGTCCATTTATGGACTTAAGCAAGCGTCTCGCAGATGGAATCTTTGCTTTGATGAGAAAGTCAAAGAGTTTGGATTTGTACGAAGTGAAGATGAATCATGTGTATATGTCAAAGCCAGTGGGAGTATAGTAAGCTTCCTCGTTCTGTATGTCGACGACATACTACTCATAGGAAACGACGTCCCGACTCTGCAAGAGGTTAAGTCCTGGCTCGGGAAGTGCTTCGCTATGAAGGACCTCGGAGAGGCTTCCTATATTTTGGAAATAAGGATAGTAAGAGAGAGAAGTAAGAGACTAATAGGACTTAGTCAGAACACTTACTTAGATAAAGTACTAAAATGGTTTAGTATGGAAAACTTGAAGAAGGGAGAATTACTGATACAAAGTAATGCCAAGTTGAGTAAAACTCAAAGTCCGAGTACCGAAGCTGAAATAGCAGAAATGAGCCGAGTACCATAAGCTTCCGCAGTTGGCTTAATCATGTATGCTATGACTTGTACTCGCCCTGATGTAGCCTTTGCTTTGAGCATGGTTAGAAGATATCAAGGGAACCCTGGCAGAGCCCATTGAATTGCGGTTAAGAATATCCTTAAGTACCTTCGGAGGATAATGGAATGGTTCTTAGTCCTCGGAGGGAGTGATGACTTGAAGGTGCGAGGGTATAGTGACGCCAGCTTTCAGACCGACAGGGACAACTACCGTTCGCAGTCGGGCTGGGTCTTTACCCTGAATGGAGGAGCAGTGACTTGGAAAAGTTCCAAGCAGGAAACCGTAGCTGATTCAACATGCGAATCAGAGTACATTGCAGCGAGCAGAGCATCGAAGGAGGCAATATGGTTAAAGAACTTCATCGGTGATCTTGGAGTTGTACCTGCTATAAAGGAGCCCATGGAGATTTTATGTGATAATGAAGGAGCGGTTTCCTTGACCAAGGAACCGAGGGATCATGGTACATCTCGGCATATCGACAGAAAATATCACTTTATTAGACATCGTGTAGAAGAAGGACAACTCGTAGTGAAGAGCATGTCATCAGAAGATAACCTAGCAGATCCGCTTACGAAGGGACTGAGTAGGGTTAAGCACTTGTAGCATGCTAGGAGTATCGGGCTGAAGGATAATATTAGTATAGATTAGATAGTAGTAGAAACATATAATAGATAAATGTAATTAACATTTGATGATTAAATAAAAGAGTATTATTTATGAGTAATGTTACTGTCTTATGTTAATTGTTTAACTATTGTTTCATTTTGCATGTTTTAACTTCCAGAATAATTAAGTTTATTAAGAATAATCGAATTATTCAAATAGTCCACAATCGTTCATATTTTGGAAGTAGGTATGAATGAAGATCGTCATGAATTGGTATGTAGATTGTCTAAATGGTATTAGACATAGCAAAAGTTTGTTGCAACATTCATGAGTGCTTATGAACTAGTTTTGAGCATTGGAACAAACCCGCGCTTGCTGGAATCACCTTATGGAATATGATAAAAAGGGTGTTCGCAATACGATAATATCATACAGTCTTAAAACCTAGATATATGGTTTGTTATTTGTTAATTGGTTGTACATTGATAATGCGAAACCGCATCAGTAACTTGATGTTATAAAACGCATTGTTGTGTATATTTGATTAATGAATAAGTAAATGCATATAAGTCGAAGTTTATCTGTTACTTTTATCCCAAGAGGGTAAAAGCGATATCTCGGCCGCTCGACGATTTGATTTGACTTATGTGCCAGGCCCGGTCAAAACTGAATTGATGTGTTTGATTAAGTTCTATGTCAAATAAATCGGAGATCAAGAAACCAAATGCTAGATAAATTTTTCCATAGAATTGTCAGCATGATATCTAAACAGAGGATCGTACGATCCCTTATTTGAAGGCCAAGATTGATTAGATCGGAGTTTGACAGAGTCTTTGAGAGCTACAATTGCTAATCGGAATATACTTGTATATAGTTACTAGACTTATCGAAGTGGGAGACTGTTGGAATAGTGTCTAAAGCTGCAACTATATAAGGCAAGTATTTGACCCGGTTGAGCATGGTCCTTTTGGGTTGCCTTCACCATAGCAACTTGACAGGATGATTTATAATGAGAGAAAGAATATTATTAATATATTATAAGAATAATATAAGGAATAATAATATTGTTATTTGATTAATATAAGTCATAAATTAATTTGGAATTAATTTGGTGACTTAAAGAGATTAATTAAATAAAGGGATATAAACTGTCAATTGTTTGATAGTTGCACTTTGGGCTATATATCCTTTATGGATAAGGGGTGGACGATTTCTAGGGCTAAGGATAGCCATAAAATCATCCAAGGCTTATCATGGAAAGGATTTGGATTGCTTAGGGCTTAAGTTATCCAATTAGGGTTTAAGGGTGAAACCCTAGGAGCCTTACTAGTATAAATAGACCCTATGGGTTGAGGGAATTCGACACACTTGTCTCTAAGGAAACCCTGGCCGAATTTTTCCTCCCCTCTCCTCTCTCCTAAATCATCTTCTTGCTAGTTGGTGTTTGTAAGCCATTAGAGGAGTGACAATTGTAACTCTAAAGCCTCAAGGACAACAAGATCAAGCAAGTGATTCAAGGTAAACTTCTAATCTTTGATTTCATATTGTTATTATTGTATATTAGACATTAGAAGTCTTGGATTCAATGTATGATCAATTAGAGAAACCTAGATCCAAGCATTAGGGTTGCATGTGCACGTAGGGATTTTCATATGGCTAAAACCCATCACTTAGTGCATTTGTATGGCTAAGAAGAGGAATCATGAATTGTTTAAATGGTTAAATCAACAGGTGAATCATACTTCGTTCCAAAATCGAGTCTTAGAGTAACACTCCAAGATCAAGCCTTGAGTGACATAATCTTAAGAAAGGTTTATAACACTTATCAAATGTAGAGTAAAATGTTTCTTACTCTTGTACATTTGAAATTGATAAGTTGTGATGTTTTAGATAAAACAAAGACCAACTATGACCAATTGTGTGAAGTGTTTATCTTGAAAAGAAACTCAACTAACTCTTAAATATTTGTTTATCAAGTAATGTTTCATGACAAAGTGAATCTTATATTTCAAGAGGTCAGTGGGAGTCTTAATGATCTTGAAAAGTTTCAAGAATGGATCAAGAGTAAACCTATTGTTAATCACTAGCACAAGACTTGAGGTTCATAACCTATCCCGTTGACATATTCTTATTTATGTGGCCATTCCAGTTAAAGTTGACTATGCATGTGAGTTCTATGAGTTCTCAGTTGTTTGCATAACAACCTGGAAGCAATGGTAGGCCTTTGTGTTGCCAAGTGGCAAGAAATTAAAATTGAACAAGTTTAGTCCATATGAGTTTGGATTTATCACTAACTTTGTCTATGATTATGGTTTGACAAATTCACATGGATAGGAACACATACACCATAAAATCTAAGTGTCATAAGGTTTCTCCCCGCTTCATGAAAATGATTATGAGGAAACGCTTTCACTAAGTAGATTTTATGGAGATAGGAATTGTGATATTTGTATTCTAAAATTCGATTATGATTACGATATCCCTCTTCATAGTTCGAATTGTGAGAAATGGCGAAGGTCTAAACATTTAAGACTTATTGATGTACGTTCTAAAAAATTTTAGACAAACATGTGAGCTATCTAAGAAAAGGTGTATCATTTTGAGAAGCCTAGATAAAGTCTTATCGAAGCATCTCGTATCAGAAATCTGAACTTTGGTAAGGAAGTCAATAAGTATTGATTGCTAGAAGTCTAGTTGATTTTTGGGTACATGTCAAAGCTAGCGGGAGCATAAGTGTTATGCTATTAAGAATGTAATTATTATGCTAGTGGGAGCATAACTATTATGATAAGTGTTATAAGTTAGCAATGTTAATTATAGAAAACAAAAGTTTCAATTCACACAGTTGCAGGGCTTGAAAAGTTGTTCTGCTATAATTAAGGGAGAGGAATTCATACTTCACTTCAAACCTAAAAACTTAGATTGAGATTTTAATCAAGAATAGTCAAGAACATATATGAATGTTATGTTGAAATGATTCAACATAAGGAAATTCTATATGTGGAAATATTAGAGCAAGAGACCGGTAAAGTATCACGTATCTATGTGAGACATTATGAATTGTATCCCATATGCTTCGGGTGAAGGATTGATTGCATATGATATAATATTTATGTGTTCTGAATTTTCCATATGCCTAGAGTAGTAAGAGGGAAAAGGACCAGAACTAGACATGACTAAAGTTATTAAGCAATAGTCGAGGACAATCTGAGGTTTACCAAAGATTGGTTGTTCATGGACAGTTGGAAGTATAGTGTAATTTTTGGAAGGACCATATTGACATATTCTGAAAAGAGGCAACTCTTATTCAAAAGTGATAGTCAAAATTGGGATATGGAAATGTTTCCATAAGTGGAAGTTATTCTTTAAATCTATGTAAGATTAGAAAACTTAATGTAAGAAGGATGTTAAAAGGAATGTGCGTTGAATGTGAGACTTCGTTTCCATGGAATTGGTCTTCATTGGAATACTTTGTAATGTCTATTGCCAACTCTCTGTGACTTTTGTGCATAGTCATTACAAGAGGATCATTGCATATAAGTTTAGAATCTAACAAATTACAGTAAATGGAAACAATTTGGTATTCTTACATTTACGGTAAGGATTTGGAATTATGAAATGAGTTTCATTGAAGATGTGTTCAACTGATTTATTTCACAAAGAAAGGACCATAGGCAAACATAGTGTGCATGCTTGGAGCATGAGATAACTATTGTTTTATTTCAAATATTAAGTTGATTAATCGAAACATTATACAATGAATAATATGTATTCAATATGGTGATTAAATAAAAGGCGTTTTATTTATATTCATAAGTTCTGAGACCATATTGGATTAGATTATTCTTGTGTTTCACTTTGCTTGTTTTGACTTCCCGAATAATAAGATTATTCAAACTATCCACAGTCGATTATACTTTGGAAGTAGGTACTGAGGCAAGACTATCATGAATTTGGCTTGTAGATTGTCTGAAGTGTTTAGACATAGTAAAAGTTTGCTACAACATTCATGACTGCTCATAAGGACTGAGTATTGGATTAAACCCACGCTCATCTGAATCACTTCATGGATTTTATCACGAGTGATTATCAAACGATAATATCCTATATTCTTGAAACCATGACATGTGAGTTGTAATTTAAAAGTCGGTTGCACATTGACATATGTAAACGCACCAGTAACTTGGTGTTTGTTGTGTGTGATTTGATGAGTAAGTACGTGCAAGCATTTGAGTTGAAGTTTATCCCTTCTTTTTTTTCCCTTAGAGGGATAAAAACGATATATATTGGCCCCTCGATGATTTAGTGATGACACCCTAAGTGCTTGGCCAATCCTGGACTATTTTGATTGGTTAAATTAGTCGGTCGTCATAAATCAGAAATCGGGAAACAACAGATGGACAGAGAGAATGATTATAATCCATGTCTTAGTCCATACTATATCTTGTAGAATGGAGGAATATATGATCCCTTATCTAATGGACGTGTCATTGACTGGGTCAGAGTTCAATAGCGGCTTTTAAGATCTACAATTGCTAGTCGGGTTGTACAGTCGTACTTGCAATAAAAGTTATTAGACTTATCCAAGTGGGAGACTGTTTGATTAGGTGTCTAAGCCCATAACTATAATTGGTATGTACTTGACCCGAGAGTAGCATGGTCCATTTGGGTTGCCTTCACCTGAGCAATTTGATAGGATGGACTTTTAAGAAGAGGTTATTTATGATTTATTAATATATTACAAGTATAATATAATAATATGAAATCATATTATTTGATTAGTATTATTCAAGAATCAATTTGGAATTAACATAGTGATCAAAAGAGACTAATTAAATTAACTGGAATGCTATGTAAATCAGTTTTAAATATATATATATATATATATATATATATATATATATATATATATATATATATATATATATATATATATATATATTGTTTGGGCTATTGATCCATGATGGGCTTAGTTTACGTAAGTATCCATGAAGAGATAGCCCAAATGAAATATGGATCATAACCTAAGTGTATGGATTAGGGTTTACCCAGGACCCTTGGATTCATACACTATATATATATATATATATATATATATATATATATATATATATATATATATATATATATATCATGGTTGTAAAAATCGGCCTAGGCGGCCGATTAATCGGCGCTTAGGCGCTTAGCAGCCTCTAACTGCCTACAAATAAGGGTTAGAGGGTAAAATAATCGGCGTTGGTCAATATCGGACAAAACCGACTGAACTCGGTCCAAATCGGACTAAGGCGGTCCAACTCAGACTCCAAATCGGTCTAAATCGGCTTGGATAACTATAAAAGACCCACCAGCTCAAAGGAGCAGCCTAGCCTAAAGCTTAGCTGGGTTTGATTCTAAAAGGAGTTGGATCCCCTTTTTAAAGAATAAGTTTCCTTCATACATTATTGTGACAACCTGAAATTTCCATTCTGTACAAACCATATCAATCCAATAGAAGTTAGAACAGTTACAGTGAAATTGCAGACTTGGGGTATAAGTTTGATAGTTTTTCAGGATTTACACGTAAGGAGATATCAGGAGAGTGGATGCACTAGGGTTTTGTGCAACACTGTTATTCCAATACTCTAGGATATTAGAGTTCATTTCGGGAATAAAAATATTTTCTGCAAAAAATCCCATGACTATATATAGAAATTTGAACCAAATATTTCATTAGTTACATTTCCAATTAGAGAAAAGTCGAATTCTCTCTCACGGATCTTTGGGTTTTTATCCCAAATCGTGAGTACTTCTATCTAGTTATATTATATAGCTTAGATTGTAGTTTATAACATCAAAATCATGCCAAAACGCCAAGATTTGGGAGTTTACCGCCCAAGAACACTTGGGGAGTAAACTTCATTTTAAAGGCCAAAAGTGTCCCAATGCCCCTCAAAGCCTCAGAACTCAACATAGGGACTACCATCACATGTTTAGAATGCCAAAAACATTAAGAATCAAGGGTGAAAGTGAGTTCACGGCCAAGGAGGTTCTTGGGCCGTGAACTCCATTTGTATATGCCAAAATGCCTTAAAACCCCTCCTTAAGCTAAGAGACTAATTTGGGCATGTACCTAAATGAGTTTGGGACTAGCTGACACACTTAGAACACCGAGAGTAAGGTGTTCATGGCCCAAAAGGTTCTAGGGCCATGAACTCTATGAAATGGTGCCAAATGGTGCCATAAACTCTCTAAAGCCAAGTACAAAAGCCTAGTTTAGTTCCTAGTTAATTTAGAGACTTGAAAACACCATAAACACCCTCCCAAGGGAGATTACGGCCATAATCTCCAAGGGAATATGGTCCCAGGGCCGTAAACTCCTAAAAGGAGTTATATTATGCCCTAAACTCTTCCATATACCAAGCCATTAAGTAGAAATGCTTATTAGGGCCTTATAGAGCATCAAACATCAAATGGACACATAAGTATGAGTTCACGGCCGTAAAATCATGAGTTTACGACCGTAAACTCATTTAGGTAGTGTCATTAGGGTCGTGAACTCCCTTATGTAGTTTTCCTTGAGCCCTACACACAATAGCTTCCCCTACAAACACTTAGATGCAATCGTAGTGGCTAATAACACTTGATAAAGGTGTTTAGCATGTCCTAGGGTGTCTTGACTTGTTTGTTAGTTGTTTATAGACTAATTTGTTACATATATGTGAAATTATATGTTAACTAGGATCATAGAGTGTGTTCAAGACTTCACTTGACACCTACCGGTCCTACCTCTTCAGTTTATCCGTATCACCCACAACAGGTGAGTTTATACCCCTTAATCAATGTTTTAACAGTTTTTAAATGTTTTATGGGGGGATACAAGTAGAATTATGCTAATTATCATATCAATCATATGTGATTAATAAGTAGCATTCAAATGATTGGCTATTCATTAGCCATTTTATTGAATAGTCTCCTTCAAATGATTTTTATAAACATTTTATATGTTTAAAACTCCTTATTACACTGTACATTTTACTCTGTATGTTTTATTTCAAACTTATTTACAATTGTGATTCAAACAAATGTTTCCTTATACTAAATTGTTTTATCAAACCCATGCCTTCAAACCGTTTTATAGATTAACATCAAGTCGATGTTTTCTTAGATAATGATTATGTTCATAGGTTTTACAAAACTTATTTTATGCTTTTATATTATAAATTGCATGCCTCTATATGTATAGTTATATAAGTAATGTTTAAAAGACTTAGGAAGGCTATCCACCTTGTTTCCTTTTCCTCGATTTGGGTGTGGTCTGATAGGATATCGGGTACTCGTCTGAAGGTCGTTTAAATATTAGTTATATATCATGTGTACATATATAGTCATAAAAGGTCCTTCCAGTTCATCCAATGCCCTTGGGTAGCAAGGGTATACATCCATGTCCATACGTACCAATTAGATTACTAATAAACTACCATATGGGTAGTTTAGGAAGATACTAGAACTATTACTAGAACGCGATATCATACAAAGAGTCAGTTCATTCATAAGTCAATAGTTGGTAGATAGAGAGCACATACATTACAGCTAGAACATTTCAGTACATTACTATACTTGCTAGATAGAGAGCACATACATTACAGCTAGAAAATTTCATTACTATGAGTACATATACAACTATACTAGAGGAAGACCATATACAACTATACTAGAGGAAGAACATATACAACTGTACTAGACCAAGTAACAGCACATTACATATACATAAATACGTTGACATAATTGTGATGTTCTGTATCGGAGCACGCCTTCAATGTCATGGCCCGAGTTGTTGCCAGAGTCTCTTGAAGGGAGAGCATGAGTTTGCGTATACATCTATACTGGATTGACTATCATACACCTTGCTTCTAGCTACAGCCAGACCTGTAGGTCTACGGGTGCCAAACGTCATTTCTTTTTACGACCATTCTTATGTTGTTGTTACCAGTCAACAATATGGTACAATTAATCACATGATGCCTTAATATAAATCTGGTTTAAGGTAGTTAGTACAGCAGTAGTTCTTATAGCGCTACATTTTAGTACTACATTAATTTTCCCTGTACATATATTTAGTGATCTTTTCACTTAAACTATAAATGTTAAAACTATATTTTGTTAATGATAGTTACACTTGGGAAAATTACACACTTTTAAATGAAACGAACAGTTAGAACAGTTAAGTCTTGGTAGAAGACTACATTGAGAACATTTAGGTCTTGGTAGAAGACACCCTTATATAATAGTAGGAATCATAGGGATTTCTAGAGTTTTTCAAATGTTTACAGTTGTTTTACAAACATTTTTATACTTACAGTTCATTTACATTTTCCATACTTACAGTTCATAAACTTACAAATTCTTACATACAAATTAAGGCACTAAAATACTTATGATCTCACTAGCTTTAAAGCTGATACTCGCTTTCGAAATTACTTGTATCCTCAGGTCATCATAGACAGGTACCGATGCAAGGATTAGGGAAGATGGAGCTTGTTCAAGACTCATCTTTCATTTTGATTTATGCTTTAGTGTTTATCAAAATTTTATAGAACACACTTGTATAATAATTATATTATGAATGCAATGGATGATGTTGTTGCTTGTTTACTACTTTTCATTGTTGTGATACTGTACATGACGTCCTCCTCCCCAGAACGTTTCCGTCGTTCTTGGTTTTGGGGTGTGACAGATTGGTATCAAAGCATTGTTTATAGTGAATTAAGTATATCAACCCATAAAGATATACTAACTATAAATACATAAGGGATTAAAAATACTCTGAACAAGAGTTTATACATTAAATATTAAAACATTTAATAAAGTATACGTGCCTCCATTCATACTAAAATCAGTGTCACTAGGACAATACAAAAGAATTACGGTTGTTGGGCAACACAAGTGGGCTTAGAGACATATGGTCAAAGCTGGGAAGATATAGCCTGATCACCTATATTATCCGAGGGTTGACTAGCATGTGCCTAAGTGTAGTTGTGTGGTTGCAACAAATCTAAAATTTTACCAACCCTACCACAATGAGAACAGTAGAACATAACATTAAACTTAAAATACTATATGAGTATTTGGTGATGCTATAAGTACGTTATACTTGAGAACTAAAACGGGATCTTCATTACTAAGTTGATAGTTGCTAAGTGGATACACTAAGGATATATGTAATTAGGATGTTATAGACTTAGAATCTGTGAAATTTTACTTCACCCCGATTCTGTGTGAATTTGGAGTTAAGGTCACATATTCGAAGGCCTATCCTGTTTCGATTACATATAACTGGTATGCACTTCACAAAAAGCAATGTAACTAATGAAGATTTTCTAAATAATTATCTAGATAATTCGTCTAATAATTATTTTCTTACCCCAATTCTCGCATAGATAACATGGCTGGACTCCATCCCCATGGCAACCAGTATCTTCCGAACGAAGTCATAGCTGGTTGGTTTGGAGAAGAACCAGAGAATGATCATCCTATCCCTTTGAATGATCACCATGATGAAGACCTTTCAAACGATGCTAATTCCAAACCAGAGGTTGAGAACCTTCCCCAAGTAGCTCCCTTTCCAATTCCTAACCCTCGTCTGGCTTTTCATGGCCCGACGCCTGAGTGGGTGGAATGCTTGGAAACAAGGAGCCAAGGACAAGATCAGCCGATGCCATTTAATGGTGACTGAAGGTTTTTATGACCTAAGCAATGGGGGCTCAGTAGACAGAACCTTGCGAATCTTGGTCCGCATAGTGGCTCGAAATGAGATTCAAGGCGGGACAACCCTACATCAGATTACTGAAGTTGTCGTCGATGCGAGAATGCGTACCCTCTACACCATACGTCTAGAAGATGCTCGCAAGAGATCAGAAAGAAACCATGAAACCCTACTTCACGCACTGGCTGAATCACGAGGCAAAGTCATAGAGCGCCGAGTACGCCAGTGGGTGTACGAAAGACACCTACTTGACGTGGAACGTCAATTGGCTGAACTGAGAAGTTCACCAGAGGGAAAAACCATCGCCGGTAGTAGATGCTTTACTTTATTTTCCTTATTAAAGGAATCGTTTTTCTATCTACGCCCGATGTGGCATTTTCTATAAAATTATCTTGTACCGTAAGTACTTTAGGTAAGGTCTTTATGCTGTCAAGAACTATCTTCTCTGGATATGATGTAAGACCTTTACAAGCTCATTTTCCAGAAATTTTACATCATGAATATCAAAGATTTTGATAGTCGGCTAACTTCTGTGTCATTCTTCATTCAAGTACTTTTATCATACTTTCATTGGAGTCTATTTGAATCATGCTTTAGTCAAGTCATTGGACTATAGTAATTTAGCTCCGGAGACATTCCAAGTCTCTTTTAGTGGTTGGATCTTGTTATTCACCAACCCACGATACCTCGGCTTGAACGAACAATATCTTGAGATGTGACACCCAATTTTTTTTTGCAAAAATTTTAAACTTTTAAAACCCATCTTAAATTAAATTAAAACAACTGAAATAGTCATAACATAATCCATCAACTTAATAATCATATAAAATAAGTGCGGAAGTAATAATAATAATAAGGTCCCAACAAAATAACTAGTAGCGATGTCCCGATGCTCCATGTCAAGCCTTAGCCTCTTTAATCTTAGCACCTGAAAAGTTATAAGGGAAAAACGTAAGCACGAAGCTTAGTGAATTCAAACACAGACATTGTACTAACATTCATATTTACTAGCCCTAATCCATTTTCCAATTATAATGATAAAGGCAAAGAACGAATCAATGTCTATATTACGAGAAGGACTTGTAGGTTTGAACCGCACCGGGAAGATCCCGTATCATTTGGCCCTAATCACCGCACCTCACGAAGAGTATTACGTTGGTGATCTTACCTACCCACCGCACCGGTAAATCCGTATCCTTTGGTGGTGTCCCCATATCCATAATTAGTTACATACAGTGCACATGTACGAATTAAAACAATACTTATATAGCATGCTTTTATAATAAATTCAAATAATCACACACGAGCTAACTAGCAAACACAATCATCAATACAACGGTGTGAGAGAACTCACCTTGAGTGAGTATTAAGGATGGCTAACAATCAAATAATGCTACCAAGCTTGAGAAAACTTCAAAACCTCACCTAAGAAGGACTAAAGGTTAGAAAGGAGAAGTAACGAAGCTATGAGTTGAGAAAAGAGTAATCACAGCAAGGTCTCTAAAACAGACCTGCTGTTCAAAATGGATTTACTCCAAAATCTAAAACAAAAACATAGATTTAACTAAATTTTATAGGAAACTATGATTGCTCTGGATTCCACAACTATAAAGAACTCATTCTAACTCCAAAAGATGAATTAAATATGACTTTTACAAAATGGTGTATCACTTCTGTCTCCAACAATACAGTCAAGTGATTTTGGCCAATTCTACCCAACTTGTGAGTAGAATTAGTCAAAAAGAAAATTAAGAGAAGTAAAGGACATACAATTGAAAGTCTCAGAGTTGGAATTGAATGAAAAACATCTCTCAAACTCCAGATATAAAATTCACATTGTGGACAATCACAGCACTAGCAAAAGCTGGTGACTGCCCACTGACCTGGAGTGTGGATCCATTATAACCAATTTATAATTGGAAATAACACCCCATATTCTCCAGATCTTAAATTCATAATATAAGGAACATATAGAAACTTGGAATCACTCTGGATCCTTTTCCAAGTCTTAGAAATGATGAAAACAAAATGACATATCAAAACAGACCCGGATCAGACCTAACAGCAAAGATGTCATTCTTTCACATAGATAAAGCCCTTATCAGTGAGGTTGGCCTTCTTAAGAAAGTTAGACAACTCAATTTTTGAACTTTTGGAACTGGCTTGGGGTCCTTTTGAGTTCTAGATCTCCAGATATGATTTTCACAAAATGACTACAGATCTGATGGAAAACAGAATTGTAGCCACCCGTGATTCCTTTTTGGCTTATCCATCCTTCTCCTTTTGAAACACATTTTAAGATGTGTTCATCATCCCAATTCAGTCCCCATGATAATGGTGGTACTAAAAAGGGTTAGGGATCATTAGGATTTCATTTAGCCACAAGGATGTAATAATAATCAACATGAAAATAAACATAAGCACATAAAATCATCATTCTCCCTTTTAGGGTTTCCATGATCTTTTGCCACATGTAATCCCCTAGATCCATCATCCACCATATATGGGGTGAAGATAGGATCTTGAGATGATGTATAACATACAATTACAATAAAATAAGAAGGAGAAGAGGTGAAGATGAAATCATAACACTAGAACAAGGTTATGAATCAAGTAGTAAGAAAGGATAAGGAGGTTCATACCAATACGAATCAAGGCTGGAAATGAACAAGAATTAAGCTCCAAACAGCCCCTTGGCTGCTCTTGATCCCAAAGAGAGAGAGAGAGAGGGACGATTTTTGAGAGAGAAGGAGGGTTTAGAGTGTTTTCCTTGTGTGTGTTCCAAATGATTCAATTTACACATTAAGTACTATTAACTAGATGGACTTTGCAAATAGGCCCATAGCCCATGGACTTCAATAAAAGGAGTTTACAAGATGATCAAAAGAGTCCAATAACATAAGAAATTAGACATTGGTTAAATAAATTAACCCAAGGTTACAAGGATAATTAAATTAAAATAACCAAACGTACCGAGAAAACCCCGGGCGTTACAACTCTCCCCCACTAAGAACGGACTTCGTCCTCGAAGTCAACACCTAGAAACAGATCCGGATAATGAACCCGCATCTCGCATTCCGGTTCCCAAGTCCATTCCGAACCCTGCCTATGTTGCCACTGCACTGTAACCAGGTTTATAGTCTTGTTGCGAAGAGCTTTCGTCTTTCGTTCTAAAATAGCAATTGGTTTCTCAACATAATTGAGACGCTCGTCAATTTGTATGTCCTCCAGTGGTATCACAACGGTCTCATCAAAAACGCATTTTCGTAACTGAGACACGTGGAACGTATTATGAATTAGATTAAGCTCGTCAGGAAGCTCTAAACGGTAAGCCACCTTCCCCACACGAGCTATGACCTTGTAGGGTCCAATGAATCGGGGTCCGAGCTTTCCCCGCTTCCGAAATCGAATCACACCTTTCCAGGGGGAAACTTTAAGCAACACATAATCTCCCACCTGGAACTCAAGATTGGAGCGTCTTTTGTCGGCATAACTTTTCTGACGACTGCTCGCTGTGACCAAATGATCCCGAATCACTTGGATTTTCTCCGTAGTCTGTAGCACGATATCGGTACTCCTAAGTACCCTCTGCCCAACCTCGCCCCAACAAACGGGCGTCCTGCACTTCCTCCCGTACAAGGCTTCATACGGAGGCATTTTAATGCTCAAGTGATAGCTGTTGTTATAAGAAAACTCAGCTAGATGTAGATGGTCATCCCAACTACCCCCAAAATCAATCGCACACGCCCTAAGCATGTCCTCCAAGGTCTGAATCGTCCGCTCACTCTGGCCGTCTGTCTGCGGATGGAAGGCGGTACTAAAATGTAATCGTGTGCCCAATTCCTCTTGAAACTTCCTCCAGAACCGAGAGGTAAATCGGGTGTCTCGATCGGAGACGATAGAAACGGGCACCCCATGTAATGAGACAATCTCCCGAACAAAGATCTCGGCTAATTTCTCCGCCGATGAGCTCTCCTTTATAGCCAAAAAGTGAGCACTCTTAGTCAAATGATCAACAATCACCCATATCGTATCTGATCCTCGGGCAGTTCTAGGAAGTTTTGTAATGAAGTCCATGGTTAGATGCTCCCATTTCCATTCAGGAATCTCTAATGGTTGCAACTTCCCATGCGGTTTCTGGTGTTCCACCTTGACCTTCCGACAGGTCATACATTCTTCCACAAATCGAGCCACATCATTCTTCATTCCATGCCACCAGTAAGCCTCATGAAGGTCCCGATACATTTTAGTAGCACCAGGATGGATAGAAAATTTTGACTTATGAGACTCATCCATTAGGGTTTTCCGATTTCCCCCGGTATATGGGACCCAACCCCTACCGTAGCGAGTCAGCAAACCCCGCCCGTCTCGTTCCATCTTAGGCAACTCTTTCCCAATCTTCTCACGCCTGATGTTTTCCTCCAGTATTGCTGTCTTTTGGGCGTCTCGGATTAGATCTAACAAAGACGACACCATCGTGATCCGGAGACACTTAGCTCGAATCGGTTCGGCAGATTGTTTACGACTGAGAGCATCAGCTACCACATTAGCTTTACCGGGGTGGTAGTGAATTTCACAATCATAATCTTTTACCACATCCAACCCTCGGATCTGCCTCATATTCAAATCCCGCTGCTCGAACAAATATTTTAGACTCTTATGGTCAGTGTATATGATAAACTTCACTCCATAGAGATAGTGTCTCCAAATCTTAAGAGCAAAAACAACAACCCCAAGCTCCAAATCATGAGTGGGGTAGTTTCGTTCGTGGGGTTTCAGCTGTCGGGAGGAATAGACTATCACCCTATCTCGTTGCATTAACACGACACCAAGACCTTGAAGTGATGCATCACAGTAAACCACCATATCCTCAACCCCATCAGGTAAGGCCAAAATCGGAGCATCACACAATCGTTTCCTTAGCTCATCAAACACCAGCTGCTGCTCCGGGCCCCAAACGAAATTCATTGATTTCTTGGTCAATCAGGTGAGTGGTAAGGCGATTTTAGAGAAATTTTCAATGAACCTCCAGTAATAACCGGCTAAACCCAAGAAACTGCGAATTTCAGAAGGTGTTTTTGGAATCTTCCATTGTTTAACCGCATTAACCTTGGCTTGATCGACCTTAATACCGTTTTCTCAATGTCAGAGGGTGAGTACGGAATGCTGTTTTCTCAATGTCTTCTTCACGAACCCGCATCTGATGGTAACTGTAACGTAAATCAATCTTGGAAAACCAAGATGCTCCCTGAAGCTGATCGAAAAGATCGTCAATACGTGCCAACGGGTACCTATTCTTTATCGTGCGCTTGTTTAGCTCCCTATAATCAATACACATTCGCTGGGATCCATCTTTCTTCTTCACAAAGAGAATAGGAGCACCCCAAGGCGAGCAGCTTAGCCCTATAAACCCTTTATCACTTAGTTCTTGAAGTTGATCTTGGAGCTCTTTCATTTCAGGTGGTGCCAAGCGGTAAGGAGATTTCGCTACCGGAGTCGCACCTGGCACCAAATCAATGTGAAACTCCACTTGCTGAATAGGTGGAAAGCCAGGGAGTTCCTCCGGAAAGACATCGCTGAAGTCGGAAACGATAGGAACGTCGTCTAGTGCTATAGCAGAAGAGCAAGAAGCCATAGCCAGGCGGGGAATGTCCCCCTGAATAATAAGTTCTCCACCTCTAGGGTTTCGAACACGAACTTGCTTCTTACGACAGTGGATTTCCGCATCAAACGCATCAAGCCAATCCAAGCCTATGATAACGCAGAGCTCTCGCATCGCAATAGGGATAAGATCAATGGGGAATTCAACTCCAAAAAACTCGAGAGTGTAACCTCGATAAACATCGGTGACATAAATAGTGCGGTTGTCGACAACATCGACAACCATTGGGTGAGCCAATTTTCCGATACTAGGCCCCAAACGATTAATAAACGTGTGAGATACAAAACAATGGGTAGCACCGCTATCAAACATAACAACATCGGGCTTGGAATCTAGCAAATAAGTGTCTGCCATTGTCGTTGTAATCACCGGCTCCTCCACAGTCATCTGGTGAGCACGACCTCGTGTCACCATAGTGGTTCCCTTAAAGGATGATGCAATTGCAGGATTTGTACCCCTGTCTCCTTTACCAGTCTTCAACTTCGGGCATTCAGGCTTCTTGTGTCCCGTCTCGTTGCAGTGATAGCAGACGGGAACTGCAGAAGTAATATAAGGTACTGCACTCGCAGGGGGATCCCTACAATTCTTCCAATGATGCCCTGGCTTTTTGCAGTTGTAGCATATCAACATATTTTTCTCGCCCTGAAGACGTCCTATACTCATACCTTGACTTACTACCCTACTTTTGCGTTTTCTGGGCATCTCTGGATGTCTTGGAAGAGGTGTCATTGGCCTTCCTCTTGGATTGGGTCTGCAACTCGATTTCCCTCCTCCTTGCTACATTCATGATCGCAGATAAAGTCGAGAACTCCTTCATGCTAACGAATTCCCGAATCTCGATACGTAGGATGGCCGTGTACTGGTTGACTAACCAGGCCGCGTTCCCAGCAAACGAGGGGCAAAAAGATAGCATCTCCAAGAACTTGGCGTTCAGGTCACTAACGGATTCAGTAGTCTGCTGTAAGGCCATGAACTCTTGCTGCATCCGCTGCTGCTCCACCTTAGGCACATATTGTGCCTCGAACCTCTCCACAAATTGGGCCCAAGACATGGCCCTCACTTAGTCTTCGTTCAATAGAGCGGTGATGGTGTTCCACTATGTCTTTCCCCTTTTTCACAGCTGATTCATGGCGATCACTGCTTTGTACTAGTCCGGACACCCAACACTTATGAAGGCGCCCTCAACATCTGACACCGAGGGCTTAGTAGCAACTGGGTCGGATTCACCATTGCAAAGAGGAGAGCTACACTTGTTGAACTTCTCCAAGTAGTATGCCGAATCCTGAACAGGCAGAGATAGTAACGCTTCCCCGGGAATAGCCGCGTGGCACTCATCCAGAAGAGCACCGAATTGGTTGATTATGTCGTTGGTCACACCCGGGATTAGTTCGTTGAAACCGTTATTGAATTCCTCAACGACAATATCCCTAACTTGCTCCATTTGGAGCTGATTAAGTCGAGCAGGCGGAGCCATTGGTATCCACAGAAGAAGGAAAATCTTAGAAACAATTCAGCCTAGATATTTCTAGGAAGACAAAACACTCAGCTTGCCGAAAATTTTTCAACCTTGCCCCGACTCGAAACCGGCACCGATGTTTCAAATAGTAGGGGCCCTTCTACTACCTTCCACACAAGTTCCAATTTCGCATTCGCGTCTAGTTTCAAAATTTCCAGTTCGCTCTAGCCGTTAATTTTACAACTCTCTCACATGTTAACACTAACTAAGTGTGTAATCTAATATTTTAAGGCTAGTAGAATCCAATTCATAGTCAACAATTTAACATAAACATTTAACATAAGAAATAAGGCTTACTTGGCTGGCTGACTGGTACACCGCGACATCTTTCACTACTAGTCTTCAGAAAGTTTGAAAAATATTTTAAAAAGAAAATAAACTCTTATAGAGCCTCAAATTTGAGTCTAGAACATCCACAAGAATGCCTAGTTCCCTCAAACTGTGGCTCTGATACCAACTTGTGACACCCAATTTTTTTTTTTGCAAAAATTTTAAACTTTTAAAACCCATCTTAAATTAAATTAAAACAACTGAAATAGTCATAACATAATCCATCAACTTAATAATCATATAAAATAAGTGCGGAAGTAATAATAATAATAAGGTCCCAACAAAATAACTAGTAGCGATGTCCCGATGCTCCATGTCAAGCCTTAGCCTCTTTAATCTTAGCACCTGAAAAGTTATAAGGGAAAAACGTAAGCACGAAGCTTAGTGAATTCAAACACAGACATTGTACTAACATTCATATTTACTAGCCCTAATCCATTTTCCAATTATAATGATAAAGGCAAAGAACGAATCAATGTCTATATTACGAGAAGGACTTGTAGGTTTGAACCGCACCGGGAAGATCCCGTATCATTTGGCCCTAATCACCGCACCTCACGAAGAGTATTACGTTGGTGATCTTACCTACCCACCGCACCGGTAAATCCGTATCCTTTGGTGGTGTCCCCATATCCATAATTAGTTACATACAGTGCACATGTACGAATTAAAACAATACTTATATAGCATGCTTTTATAATAAATTCAAATAATCACACACGAGCTAACTAGCAAACACAATCATCAATACAACGGTGTGAGAGAACTCACCTTGAGTGAGTATTAAGGATGGCTAACAATCAAATAATGCTACCAAGCTTGAGAAAACTTCAAAACCTCACCTAAGAAGGACTAAAGGTTAGAAAGGAGAAGTAACGAAGCTATGAGTTGAGAAAAGAGTAATCACAGCAAGGTCTCTAAAACAGACCTGCTGTTCAAAATGGATTTACTCCAAAATCTAAAACAAAAACATAGCTTTAACTAAATTTTATAGGAAAATATGATTGCTCTGGATTCCACAACTATAAAGAACTCATTCTAACTCCAAAATATGAATTAAATATGAATTTTACAAAATGGTGTATCACTTCTGTCTCCAACAATACAGTCAAGTGATTTTGGCCAATTCTATTCAACTTGTGAGTAGAATTAGTCCAAAAGAAAATTTAGAGAAGTAAAGGACATACAATTGAAAGTCTCAGAGTTGGAATTGAATGAAAAACATCTCTCAAACTCCAGATATAAAATTCACATTGTGGACAATCACAGCACTAGCAAAAGCTGGTGACTGCCCACTGACCTGGAGTGTGGATCCATTATAACCAATTTATAATTGGAAATAACACCCCATATTCTCCAGATCTTAAATTCATAATATAAGGAACATATAGAAACTTGGAATCACTCTGGATCCTTTTCCAAGTCTTAGAAATGATGAAAACAAAATGACATATCAAAACAGACCCGGATCAGACCTAACAGCAAAGATGTCATTCTTTCACATAGATGAAGCCCTTATCAGTGAGGTTGGCCTTCTTAAGAAAGTTAGACAACTCAATTTTTGAACTTTTGGAACTGGCTTGGGGTCCTTTTGAGTTCTAGATCTCCAGATATGATTTTCACAAAATGACTACAGATCTGATGGAAAACAGAATTGTAGCCACCCGTGATTCCTTTTTGGCTTATCCATCCTTCTCCTTTTGAAACACATTTTAAGATGTGTTCATCATCCCAATTCAGTCCCCATGATAATGGTGGTACTAAAAAGGGTTAGGGATCATTAGGATTTCATTTACCCACAAGGATGTAATAATAATCAACATGAAAATAAACATAAGCACATAAAATCATCATTCTCCCTTTTAGGGTTTCCATGATCTTTTGCCACATGTAATCCCCTAGATCCATCATCCACCATATATGGGGTGAAGATAGGATCTTGAGATGATGTATAACATACAATTATAATAAAATAAGAAGGAGAAGAGGTGAAGATGAAATCATAAAACTAGAACAAGGTTATGAATCAAGTAGTAAGAAAGGATAAGGAGGTTCATACCAATACGAATCAAGGCTGGAAATGAACAAGAATTAAGCTCCAAACAGCCCCTTGGCTGCTCTTGATCCCAAAGAGAGAGAGAGGGACGATTTTTGAGAGAGAGGGAGGGTTTAGAGTGTTTTCCTTGTGTGTGTTCCAAATGATTCAATTTACACATTAAGTACTATTAACTAGATGGACTTTGCAAATAGGCCCATAGCCCATGGACTTCAATAAAAGGAGTTTACAAGATGATCAAAAGAGTCCAATAACATAAGAAATTAGACATTGGTTAAATAAATTAACCCAAGGTTACAAGGATAATTAAATTAAAATAACCAAACGTACCGAGAAAACCCCGGGCGTTACATGAGACCATTCTACAAACTCACTTTCCATTCCGTACTAGGACTGCATCATAGGGATGTAGGTCAAACCTTCGTGATCATACCTCCAATCTGTACTAGGACTGCATCATAGGGATGTAGGTCAAACCTTCGCGATCATACCTCCAATCCGTACTAGGACTGCATCATAGGGATGTAGGTCAAACCTTCGCGATCATACCTCCAATCCGTACTAGGACTGCATCATAGGGATGTAGGTCAAACTTTCGAGAGCATACTCTTACCCTTTACTTGAACAATCGAAGTACCACTAGGGCCAACCAGAATTGCTCACAAAATCCTTATCTTTTATGTTACAGAATCATGTCGTCATCCGGAAGCAATCAGTCGAACGACGAAACCTCCGCCTTTCCTATGGACGCCGCTACCTTTCAAACCACAGTTACAACTGCCGTGATGGCTGCCATGACACCTGTCCTTGCGCACCGTAGCACTATCAGCACAATCAATACTGTTGATGGGAATGAAGTTTCCAATCGTGGTATCCATCCAGGAATTCATTAAATGGTAACAGCCATAGGCCCGCAAAGCCGAAAAACAAAGAACAATAAATGGAAGCGTCAAGCCCAAAAGGAACGCAAGAAATCCCAAAAACTTGCCATACAACAACAACAAGTGGAAACCCCTGCCATCCCCATACCAAGTAGGCCATACGAGGGAAAACTCCCGAAGTGTGATAAGTGTAGTTTCCATCATCATGGGGCTTGTCATGAGATGCAATGTTGCAATTGCCTAAAAATAGGGCACCATGCTCGTAGCTGTGGAGCACCGGCACGACCCATCACTCAAGTCCCTTTCATCGGGACCAACCTGATTCATGAGAGTAGTGATAAAGCCGAACGTTTTAGGAAACAATTTCCAAGGTGGAGTAATGAGGAAGGCACTCGTGTCCACATAACACTGGCTAAACACCTCACTTCCACCATAAATGTTAGTGCTGTCCAGATATGTCACCAATGCGGTGAAATTGGACACCTCAAGAAGGATTGCCCGATAGTTAAGAACTCGGGTGCAGATGGGAAGATTTTCAGGATCACAGCTGTAGGAGAAACTACGTCGGACCCCTCATTAATGTAATTTAGGCGTGTTGTTGTAACAGACTTATAAACTATCCAAAACTAGTGTAACTAGAGTCTTACCTTTTGGGAGATCCTATCTGTATAAGGATGTTAGTGCTGTGTATACTATCTTTTGTAGTATACCTAATTTGCAGCAATGGTCTTGTTGTAAGTCTAAAGTATTGTAACTCTGTTAATGGTTGCACGGTTGTGTTTTGTCTGTAAAATGTCTTATGTTCAAATCTAATGTCTTTAAGTTTCAGTATGATTCCGACATTATCATACGACTCGAATCAATTCGATCTTCATGAAAACAGCTTCATACGTACATCTCTTTCTTCTAAATCGCTTTTCCAGCGAAGCCGTCATATCAGAACACCGAAGTACTCATGCCAGGAGTACCTCTTAGTTATTTTCTTTCCGAAGCAATCCCCGAAGTACCACTCGTGCAGTACGTCAAGTTTAATCCAAGGATTCATGCGGTTGATCTATCACTGAGGAATGTATACATAAGAGTGATATATAATCAAGGTTCTACAGGTTTAGAATTGATGATTCCGCATTAACTTCTTTTTCCTCGAAAGGATGTGAGCTTAAAGAAGAATCAGTTATTCGACTACCTTTTCAATCTTAATTATATACGACTCGTATACACGAGATTGTGGTTTTGAAAACATGTATGAATTCTAAATATGAACTTCAGGACGAAGAACTGCTTAAGCCTACGAGTAATCGCATCGTCATGTGAACAAACTTAGAACCCAGTACGACTTCTGTAAACAGATCGCCCTACAGTCTAAACACCTACGGAGATACAAGAACAACACAGACAACTTAACGAACTACACAGAAATAGAATTAGAAGACTAGGCTTCTAACCTTGGAGAACCCCGGTCATATTCTTCCAAAGATAGACAGATCGCATCGTATGTACCTCGGCTATTGAGTACTCCGTAAAGATTTTTCATTAGAAATCATTAGCTCTGCCTCGCATAGATGAAATGGTTGAGCAAACACAAGGAAAGAACTACTTCCAGGAATGGATCTGAGATCCGAATATCGCCACTTCAAGTGTTGGAGAAGGATGTCCTTAAGACTATCTTCCAAACTCGATGCGGACACTTCGAGTCCGTAGTGATACCCCTCGGATAGGACCAATATGCCCATAGTTTTCATGAGTTAAATGAGTAGGGTACGTCTTTCTTACTTGGATCAGTTCGTCATTTCTCCATGTAATGAATTACTTATCTACCCTCGTAGTAAGAAGAAAACCCATGGAAACATTTCCTACAGAGGAACTTTTAGCGAAGTTCTCTAGGCACGAGTTTTGAAATTGAAGAGTCAAATTTCTATGACACACTGTTAGTAATGTGGGAAATTTTGAGTACTCTTTCAATTTGTCAAAACCGTTGAGTATTTGTCGACACCAGAGACGCCGACAGTCTTTCGCCAAATTCTAGGTCTTACAGACCTACAGTCATAGTTCATCCAGAACCCCTTGCAAATCACAGGAAACCGTACGACCTTGACCCAACATGGAGTGGACCTTGACTGGGAAGTTAAGCAAGAGAAAGAACCTTTGGAAATTCCAAGTGAGAGACCAATTTCTTTAGGAAGTCTCACTCTGGGAATGGCTTAATATGCTTCGTATCACGTGGAAAGCTAAATCCAAGATAAATAGGACCTCCGAGATTCTTACCAGAATCGATCCTGTATCTCGCAAATTGGACCTACTCCGCGAACTCAATAGTGTACATTCTACTCTTAGTGTCTCGATCGTGAAACCGTACCTTTCTGTTAGGCCTTTTATAAGTCCACTCGTTGAGATCCTCACCTTCGTATTAGAACCGTAGTGACCCTCAACCGAGAGGTCAAGCAGACGAAGCAACGTCGTCGCCAGTTAGTGAAGGTTCGTTGGAATACCAACCGAGAACCCGATTTCACTTAGGAGCGCTAGAACCCATCGATTAGCAAGTTTCCACCTCACGAATCGATCATTCGTACCTACTTCCTTACCAAAATTCTAATTTCGGGACGAAATTCCCTTTAACGGGGGGATGATGTGACAACCCGAAATTTCCATTCTGTACAAACCATATCAATCTAATAGAAGTTAGAACAGTTACAGTGAAATTCCAGACTTGGGGTATAAGTTTGATAGTTTTTCAGGATTTACACTTAAGGAGATATCAAGAGAGTGGATGCACTAGGGTTTTGTGCAACACTGTTATTCCAATACTCTAGGATATTTTCGGGAATAAAAATATTTTCTGCCAAAAATCCCAAGACTATATATAGAAATCTGAACCAAATAGTTCATTAGTTACATTTCCAATTAGAGAAAAGCCAAATTCTCTCTCACGGATCTTCGGGTTTTTATCCCAAATCATGAGTACTTCTATCTAGTTATATTATATAGCTTAGATTGTAGTTTATAACATCAAAATCATGCCAAAACCCCAAGATTTGGGAGTTTACCGCCCAAGAACACTTGGGGAGTAAACTCCATTTTAAGGGCCAAAAGTGTCCCAATGCCCCTCAAAGCCTTAGAACTCAACATAGGGACTACCATTACATGTTTAGACAACCAAAACCATTAAGAATCAAGGGTGAAAGTGAGTTCACGGCCAAGGAGGTTCTTGGGCCGTGAACTCCATTTTTATGTGCCAAAATGCCTTAAAAACCCTCCTTAAGCTAAGAGACTAATTTGGGCATGTACCTAAATGAGTTTAGGACTAGCTAACACACTTAGAGCACCAAGAGTAAGGTGTTCACGGCCCAAAAGGTTGTAGGGCCGTGAACTCCATGAAATGGTGCTAAATGGTGTCATAAACTCTTCTAAAGCCAAGTACAAAAGCCTAGTTTAGTTCCTAGTTAATTTAGAGACTTGAAAACACCATAAACACCCTCCCAAGGGAGATTACGGCCGTAATCTCCAAGGGAATATGTTCCTAGGGCCGTAAACTCCTAAAAGGAGTTATATTATGCCCTAAACTCTTCCATATACCAAGCCATTAAGTAGAAATGCTTATTAGGGCCTTATAGAGCATCAAACATCAAATGGACACATAAGTATGAGTTCACGGCTGTAAACTCATTTAGGTAGTGTCATTAGGGTCGTGAAATCCCTTATGGAGTTTTCCTTGAGCCCTACACACAATAGCTTCCCCTACAAACACTTAGATGCAATCGTAGTGGCTAATAACACTTGATAAAGGTGTTTAGCATGTCCTATGGTGTCTTGACTTGTTTGTTAGTTGTTTATAGACTAATTTGTTACATATATGTGAAATTATATGTTAACTAGGATCATAGAGTGTGTTCAAGACTTCACTTGACACCTACCGGTCCTACCTCTTCAGTTCATCCGTATCACCCACAACAGGTGAGTTTATACCCCTTAATCAATGTTTTAACAGTTTTTAAATGTTTTATGGGGGGGGGATACAAGTAGAATTATGCTAATTATCATATCAATCATATGTGATTAATAAGTAGCATTCAAATGATTGGCTATTCATTAGCCGTTTTATTGAATAGTTTCCTTCAAATGATTTTTATAAACATTTTATATGTTTAAAACTCCTTATTACACTGTACATTTTACTTTTTATGTTTTATTTCAAACTTATTTACAATTTTGATTCAAACAAATGTTTCCTTATACTAAATTGTTTTATCAAACCCATGCCTTCAAACCGTTTTATAGATTGACATCAAGTCTGTCTTTTCTTAGATAATGATTATGTT
This sequence comes from Lactuca serriola, assembly GCF_051521515.1. NCBI lineage: Eukaryota > Viridiplantae > Streptophyta > Magnoliopsida > Asterales > Asteraceae > Lactuca > Lactuca serriola. Next base: position 166,225,475 of record NC_136416.1, on the reverse strand, counting down.
TATAGGTTTTACAAAACTTATTTTATGCTTTTATATTATAAATTGCATGCCTCTATATGTATAGTTATATAAGTAATGTTTAAAAGACTTAGGAAGGCTATCCACCTTGTTTCCTTTTCCTCGATTTGGATGTGGTCTGATAGGATATCGGGTACTCGTCTGAAGGTCGTTTAAATATTAGTTATATATCATGTGTACATATATGGTCATAAAAGGTCCTTCCAGTTCATCCAATGCCCTTGGGTAGCAAGGTTATACATCAAAGTCCATACGTACCAGTTAGATTACTAGTAAACTACCATATGGGTAGTTTAGGAAGATACTAGAACTATTACTAGAACGCGATATCATACAATGAGTCAGTTCATTCATGAGTCAATACTTGCTAGATAGAGAGCACATACATTACAGCTAGAACATTTCAGTACATTACTATACTTGCTAGATAGAGAGCACATACATTACATCTAGAACATTTCATTACTATGAGTACATATACAACTATACTAGAGGAAGAACATATACAACTATACTAGAGGAAGAACATATACAACTGTACTCGAATGAGTAACAGTAAATTACATATACATAAATACGTTGACATAATTGTGATCCACTGTATGGGAGCGTGCCTTCAATGTCATGGCCCGAGTTGTTGCCAGAGTCTCTTGAAGGGAGAGCATGAGTTTGCGTATAGATCTATACTGGATTGACTATCCTACACCTTGCTGCTAGCTACAGTCGGACCTGTAGGTCTGCGGGTGCCAAACGTCATTTCTTTTTATGACCATTCTTATGTCGTTGTTACCAGTCAATAGTATGGTACAATTAATCACATGATGCCTTAATATAAATATGGTTTAAGGTAGTTAGTACAACAATAGTTCTTATAGCGCTACATTTTAGTGCTACATTAATTTTCCCTGTACATATATTTAGTGATCTTTTCACTTAAACTATAAATGTTAAAACTATATTTTGTTAATGATAGTTACACTTGGGAAAATTACACACTTTTAAATAAAATGAACATTTAGAACAGTTAAGTCTTGGTAGAAGACTACATTGAGAACATTTAGGTCTTGGTAGAAGACACCCTTATATAATAGTAGGAATCATAGGGATTTCTAGAGTTTTTCGAACGTTTACAGTTGTTATACAAACATTTTTATACTTACAGTTCATTTACATTTTCCATACTTACAGTTCATAAACTTACAAATTCTCACATACAAAGTAAGCCGCTAAAATACTTATGATCTCACCAGCTTTAAAGTTGATACTCGCTTTCAAAATTACTTGTATCCTCAGGTCATCATAGACAAGTACCGATGCAAGGAGTATGGAAGATGGAGCTTCTTCAAGACTCATCTTTCATTTTGATTTATGCTTTAGTGTTTATCAAAATTTAACAGAACACACTTGTATAATAATTATATTATTAATGCAATGGATGATGTTGTTGCTTGTTTACTACTTTTCATTGTTGTGATACTGTACATGACGTCCTCCGCCCCAGAACGTTTCCGCCATTCTTGGTTTTGGGGTGTGACAGTTATCCCTCCAGCGATGTGGGAGACTTTAGACTTGTAACCTGTTAGAACATCCGTTGCCTTCATATATTATCCCACCATCGATTGAAGTTGATTATGGTGCCTCTATGCTCGAAATCTCTAAGAGCACATTCACGAATGAAGAGGAACAACGACATTACTATTCTTCACCAATATCATTGACATATCTCGATCCAATTTCTAATCGATTAGGCCTCATCTTCTCCATCACGAATGAAGATGAACACTTTCATGAATGAAATTGAAATATGCAAGTTCTTCAATCTCCCCAGATTAGTAGCAATAACAAAATTTGCGTCTCCTCTCATCAAGAAGTTTCTCGACTCACGATTCTGGTTCAAGAAGTTTCTTGGTTCCAAAATCAATTCTTCTTCCGATTGGTGCTCCTCCCCTCCTCGACTCCGATTCCTGAAGTGATCACTGACATTTCTTTTAGCGCCGACTACCCCACAACTCTATTATCGACATCTCAAGCCATCATCTGCTCCTTCACCGATATCCCTTTAATAGATATCCCTCTAATTCACTTCTATTTTTATTTTTGTATAAACCTTTAATCGATTTTAAAAACTGCAATTTGCATCTCGATGTGGTAATCAGTAGATGTTTAGTGATTTCAAGTTGAATTCACAGACACTGTGAATTGTTGATATCGATAGTGCTTACTAGTTATGATTTTGGATTGGAATTACATGTTAGTGTCTCGATTATTAGTATCAAGAACAAAATTCGAACTGTGGTTTGACGAGAAATGGAAAAATTACTAAAGCAGTCCACCAGTTCAATGAAATGCCTGAGTGAGATGTTCTTTCATATACCGCATTATTGATGGGTTTGTAAAGAGAAGCAAGATCATGGGAGGGAAATAGATGGTCCTCCATCACATAATGAGGCATTCAAAACATAAAGAAAGAGAATATTAATTCTGATTAAAGTGGAGAGGGCTCACATTTTCCAAATCCGAGTAGGCTGACAAGCATGAGTTTGTTTTAAGTGATTGTAAAATTTAATAAATTTTAACAAGTTCTTTAATTCAAAACTTGTGTATTCAATATTTGTGTGGATGTTGCAGTGGGTTGAATTGTAACATGTATTTGAATTGGCTTTATTTCACAAGAATACTAGAAAAAAGTCAAACCATATAGTTGAATTGTTCTTATTTACTCATATTTTTTTATGATTAAAGTTATATTTATTATTTTTAATAATATTTTTAATAATTAATGGTCCTCGATAAATCTCCGCCTAGCCGATTTATCCCTTGACCCCAGTCCACCGATTAGCCTACGTCGAGCGATTTCTGCAACCTTGATATATATATATATATATATATATATATATATATATATATATATATATATATATATATATATATATATATATATATATATATATATATATGTATATATGACACCCTATAGCCTAAAATTGGTTACACATGTATTCTTAGAGATCGTAGAACCGATTTTTGAGTGCTAGTATACTCTCTCTCAAGTCCTCCTTTGCTTATGGTGTTTATGAACCATTTGAGGCATCAAATTTGAGGCGCTAAGTTCTTAAAGGACAAACAGTACAAGCTACAACAAGTGGTAATTTTATAACTCATTTTTATGTTGTTTATATCAATCGTATGCTAGTTGTAGGCTTAATGCTTTGGAAACAATATTGCATGTATAATTAGAGAAAACATAGATCCAAAGCATTTAGGGTTGTATGTGCACCAGAGGATGTTGTGATGAATCAATGAATCGAGTAATTAACAAATCATAGTAAGTAAGAATGCGAGATTGAAGAATGGATGTAAATATGATATTGTTTTCAGATCTATTACGCTTTCGAATGTTTACAGAGTACAAAGACAGGTTTCTGTAAAACAACTCTTATCTAACTCTAGTAAATATCCCTATTTATAGGAAACAGAAAGCATACAAAAAATACTAAGGCATTGACACTAAGCTTCGTATAAAATCACCTTAGTAAATACATTACAAAACATGCGAAGGATATTTGACAGACTTCGACTAATTACAACATACTTTGACTCTTACAATCTCCCCTTTGTAATAATAGTCGAACTCCTTAATTAGTGAGTAGCTGAATGGAATACAGCATCATCATTCATATTTCCGTGTACCAGGAAATAATCTTCTTTAGCTCTTTCTTATCTCCTTCATTTTTCTTCTTGCAATGATTCATACGAACAATTAAGTTCGTATATTGAGACATCGAATATCTCTCCACTTTGCACGCCTGGAACAAAAATCATGTTGCTTTTCCAGCTTTGTCTTTTCCTGTGAAGACCAACCCAAAAGGCTTTAAGCATATCTCCCCATCTGTATACTTCTTCAAATTAGTTTGGGTCTTCGTACGTGCCATAGGAACTTTTATTTCCAATCCTTTAGCTGTTGCTAACTCAACATCAATTAGTACCAAGCACTCGTAATAATTCTCAATGAAAATCTTGATGTGAGCAACCCCAAGCTTGAATTCATCACGTTTAGTATTTTGAAGATATGAAAAAGATTTATCTTTCAAAATCAATGCAACTTGTATAAGATCATACAAGTTCATTAATGGAAAATATGTAATTGTGAAATCACAAATATTTCCATTTGCCTTGGCCACAACGTATTTGATATTTTGGATTGTGTTCCAAATAGCACATCCTTCTTTACACTGATGACTTTCTTAATCTTCACCAGTGACCAGACTTCCTCAGTAGATTTGGCAAGAACAGCAAGAAATCGAATCTTCATGTCTGTAGCTTCATCCTTTACTTTGAAATTTCCTTTTGGTTTGAATTGAGACATGATAAACATCATCCCATTCACTGAAAAGTCTAGCTGGCATGCATCAGTATTCGTTACCACATAACTCTTCTTCGGTTTCTTTTCGAACGAATACATATGATTGTATGCAAACTTGGCTTCGAATGTTTCATAATTGTAATGTTTGGATGGATCACCTTTTTCCAAAACTGGAGGATCACTTGCATGCTGAGTCATAATGCTTTGGACCAACCTCAACCTTTCAATTTCTGCTTCAACTTCAGCTTTCTTTTCCTCCTTTGTCTTTTCCATAATAATAGTTTTTCCTTTATCTTTCAAAGCATCATCTGTCACATTTGGCTTCTTATTGCTCCCACCAGCAGCCTCACCAATAACAACTCCTTTAATAATAGGCCTTGAAATTGGCATTGTAGTGACCACTGTTGAAGTAACTGGCCTAGCAGATGACATTATCGGCTTTGTTGTTGGGAGCTTCATAGAAAACACCATTCCCACAACTTTTTCATCTGCATGCGAAGCTTTACTACCGGCCTTCGCATCTTCAACCTTTCTTTCTCCCCCTTGCACCCCTGTGGAAATAGGTGGGGCATCTGTTGTTGGTAGAAGGCTCGCTATTCTTTAAAGAGGGCCCAGTTGCTTGTGTAGAATAGCTTCAAATTGTATGAATTTGAGACAAAAATTCAGGCGTTTTCAGAGAAGACGAAACCAGCTTGACAGATAATTCTTTGAGCTCCTCCAGCATATTAATCACTTCCAAAAAAAATTTACTTTCCATTGTAGAAAGTTGAGTAAGTTGAGGACTCAAACTTTCGTACAACTTGACAAATCTTGTAACAACATCACAAATAATGTCAATCTCCTGATTCAGAGATGCATAATCCTATTGGACACTTACAATCTCTTTTTGCATATCTTCGCGAAGCTCATGAATCTGCAAATTTACATCTTCATAGACTTTATTGATATCTTGAACGAACAAAATATGTCGGTCCTTCGCCAGTCTCTTCAATTCTTTAACTTCCCCCAAAAATGTCGAATTTTGAGAATTCACCCTTAGCTCATTGTTTTGATCATTATGATCAAGCTTCTCCAAAATTCTTGATTCCGAGTCTCTAACCATCCCAGAGACTTTACTCACTACCTTTGCTTCAAACATTTTCAACATAGTATCAACTTCCAAACTTGAAACCGACGAACCACCCCAAGATTAGCTTGAGATTGAATTATGGAATTCAACTTCGTATTCAAAATCTTAAACTGCTTCATCGTCATCAACATATGATCTGCAAAGTCTTCTTCTTCGTTATCAAACTCCAACTCCTCAAAGGTTCCTCCAAAACCCTCGTTGTCAGTATCAGTTTCCATAAGAATTGAGTATTTAACATGGGAATTGGTTTTGGGTGGATCATTGGATTGAGAAGAAAAAATGGAAGTAAAAGGTTGATTGATAATATTTTCGAATGTGGGTGAGTCTGTGGTTGAAGTAATTGGTGTGATTTGTGGAGGCAACGAAACAATAGAATCAGGATTACCTTGAGCCTCTGTCTTCGAATCTACTTCACCCATGTTGACATTTACATTTGTATGAGATACGTTTGCATTGATGTCTGAAGTTCTTGCCTCCTCATGAGATGACTTGGCAGAAGAATCTTCGGGTGGTATGACCATTTTCTGCTCAGGAGTTGAACTTTCCTTGTTAAGATTTGCTTTAGGTGTTTCAGGAATTCGTTCATCTTCATCTTCTGTGGATTCGGTTGTCATAACAAGCTTTCGTGTCTTCTTTTTCACCCTTTGAGAAATATGTTTGGCCATATCTTCAGCCCTTCGTTTCTTAGACGATGGAGATACAGGAGCCGATATTTCTCGAATAATGACACCCTGATGAGTAACATGAGGCTTTCGTACCACATTAGGATTCAAAGATTGTCGTGTATTCTTAGACTTCATTTTTATTCTTCGAAAAACACCGGTCTTCGAAGGAATAACCATTTTCTCTTGAGTATCTTCAACAGCAGGCTCAATTGGAATAGTCACATCAACTAATACTTCGTTTACCACCTTAACTTCACTAGGCTTCTTCTTTGGAGACTTCTTTGACGTAGTTTCAGTAACAAGATTTTCAAAAGAACCCGGTTCATTCTTCTTCGAACGTCTAGACTTCTTCTCTTCCATTGGCAACAATATCCCCGTTTGAACATTAGGATCAATGTTTTTCAAATATGCCACCAAAACAACATTCGTATGATCAACACGGCTCAACATAGCATCTAGAATATGAGCAACAACTGGAAACTCCTCTACATCATCAGTCATATTCTTCGAATAATTGTATGTACATAATTCAACCTTCTCCTCCTCAGCATTCACCAAAATCCCTTCCTTCTCATATAACTGTTGCAAAATCAAACTCCAATACCTTGCACACAAAATGCCTTGAATTGCATTCGTGTTTTCAACACTCTTTTGGAATTCCTTCCAAAGCTCTGTAGAATAATCCACCGGAATATCATAGTATAGCCCAGCAACCATGGAATATACTTCCATCCTTCCTTTTTGGAGACCAACAATTCGACCAGTCAAACATCTCAGAAAAATTCCAAAGAGAAATTTCCAAATGCTTGGAAGACTAGATTTCTTGAAATCACTGATCTTGGTAAGTTGGGGTTGATGACCCATCTCATTGAACATGTGTTCGATTTGGGGAAATTGAAGATCGGTGTAGGGTCGAGAATTTAGGATTTCTAGTATTTGACAAAATAGGTTCTTTGATAGTCTAACCTTCTTATCTTTCACCAGGTTGAATGTGATGACATCCAAAGCTTTGCTGTAAGTAGCAGTTGATCCTGCTTGAGATAATCAAGAAAGAGGAACAACAAAAGATTGAAACATAGCCTTGGATAGAACTGAACTTTCTAAAGCGACAATCAACATCTTGAGTTCTTCCGGATAAGTAGAAACAGCAACCTCTACTTGGTAGTTAGCTCCTTGAATCTTCATGATTGGTTGTGAAGTAACATCTTCAGTTGTTTGGGACAGAACATCAGTTTGAGTAGCCATGATTAGGGTTGGAAAATCATGTGAAAAACGGTTGAATTTTTTTTTTCAGAGAGAATTTTGGGAATTCTTCTACTGAAAGCGTAAACCGATAACAAACCCTTGAATCCCCTTTTATATGTAACCATGGAGTTTGAATTTGAAGCGGGATGTGCATTTAATGAAATCCGACATGGCACCTTGGAAATCGGACCATTACCCCATAAAAGTAGCCACGCGTGAAAAAGTAACTGTCACGTCTCCTTGAAACCTGGACAGAATACCATACGTCACCGTAAAACAGGCTGTATTGTTTCCCCTAATATAATTATAACCGTTAGAACCCTTCGAATGGAAGTAAGGCTCTTTTACTTTTGGGTTTTAAAGTAAATTCATTTGCCAAATGTTCGAAATCATTAGCCTAAATTGGTGTTACTCAGAACCTCAAGGATTTTGTGAGTGTTGTGTTCCAAAAAATTAAATGAGAAGCAATAATAAGAAAATTTTGGAAGTCAGTGATGTCGATCAATTTTTCGACACAAAAGCAGTATAAACCCCAGGCAAAGGTTACTTCATTAATCATCAAGAGAGATGATCAACTGCTTGTGTATGCTCCCATGATATACAATCGAATACTTGTAGAGAAGTATCGAAGGGCTTCTTTTCTTAGTTTGCATGGGTAGCTATAACAATTTCGTTACATATCAACCTAAACATAAGGTGAGAAATTGTAACAGAAATTACTTGTTTGACCGGTGTAGTCAGTGACAAGTTTGCGTTGACAAAAACAAAATTTAAGTGACTTCGGATTTCCAATGAAACTCACACGGAAATCATATTCATGAAAAAATTTGTGCTGGATCTTGTTGGGTAACAAACGTCGTGGGTTTTGAATGTTTGATCAAGACCACTCATACGAAATGAATATGATTTGGAGTTTCAAATTTAAGTACTGAAACAAATGTTTTGTGAAAATCTGTAACATAATTCCTCGTCAATTCCTTAAAAGTTTAGAGAATTGGGTTACACTTTCATCACGGTCTCATGATGTTAGATCATAAACAAAGATTTTTGATATGTCTAACTCTCGATTGGTTTGATCAGAAACCTCTGGGACATATGTCTTCGTGTGTGATCGTGTAAGAACTTTCAGATGAAAATGATTGGTGTAAGACACGAAATGTACCTCTGTTATATTTGGACAAAACAGTAAACTCTTAACTCATGTGAGAAGCGTCAGGTAGCTCAGCAGACTAATATGAATACAAGCCTAATTGGGAATAAATTTCCGTATGAAATGTTACATTAAAGCTTTCGTACACACATATTGAGTCAATGGAGGCTTTGGTCAACATGTTGCAGCATGCTTCTAGTAACAACTTAACTAGTTCAAAGTATTCGAAAATTTACCTGACCCTAGAACTGCAAGCATTCTCCAAGTTGAATCATCATGAATATCTGCAACAAAATACTAAAAAGAAATGAGAACCAAAATATTTTTGTTGTTTTTGATTTTTCGAAAATAAAAAAATGAAAATCTTTTTGAGTTTTTGATATTTTGAAAATTAAATGACAAAACAAACGAAAATCTTTTTGGATTTTTAATTTTTCAAAAATTAAATGACAAAAAAAAATGAAAAAATCTTTTTGGATTTTTAATTTTTCAAAAATTAAATGACAAACAAAATGTGCTTGTTGCAAACACACGAAATTTTATCAACCCATGAAAAGTGACAAATTTACAAATTCGAAGGGTTCGAAGTTTTGACTATGAACAATAACCTCTGAATGTTGAATGACATTGCGTTGTCTTTTATTCAGTGCCTCTGAATCATTCCTGGTCAACCATCATTCTCCCTTTTCGCATGGAACAAAATTTCCATCGATCATTCCAAGTCCTTCTAAAATTCTTACAAAAGATTTTTCATCTAAAGGTTTCATGAAAATATCAGCTAACTGATCAGTTGTTTTCACAAAATGTACTTCAATATTTCCATCCTCCACATGATCCTTGTTGAAATGATAATGAAGAGCTATATGTTTAGTCTTCGAATGCTGCACATGATTATGACAAATTCTTATTGCACTTTGAGAATCACAATATAATGGAATCTTTTTCATATTAATTGCATAATCACGCAATTAACTTTGGATCCATATAATTTGTGATGTGCAAGCAGCAGCAGCTACATATTCTGCTTCAGCAGTTGAAATTGATACACACGTTTGCTTTTTTGACTGCCAGCTCACCAATTTTCCATCAAGCAATTGACATCCTCCACTTGTGCTCTTTCTATCAAGATTACAACCACCTAAGTCTGCATCCGAATACGCTTGAAAAAGAACCCAGTTTTCGAAGGATACCACAATCCTAACGAAATTGTTCCCTAAAGATATCGAAAGATATTCTTCACAATAGTGAGATGTGGTTCTCGTGGATTTGTATGATACCTAGCATAATTACACACAGAGAACATGATATCAAGTCTACTAGCTGTAAGATAAAGTAATGAACTAATCATGCTCCTGTAAACAGTTAGGTCAACTACAGGTTTATCTAACAAATGTGTCAACTTTATGTTAGTTGCCATAGGAACTCGTAACTTCATGCTATTTGTCAATCCAAACTTCTCTAGCAGATTATTCGTATATTTTTCTTGGTTAATAAAAATTCCTTCTCTGCTTTGATGGATATTTAGACCAAGAAAATTATTTATCTTTCCCATCATGCTCATTTCAAACTTACTTTTCATAAGATCTTCGAATTCTCTAGACAAGGCAGGGTCAGTTGAGCCAAAAATAATATCATCAACATAAATTTGAACAAGCATTAGATGAATCCTAACTTTCTTTCAAAATAACATGGGGTCAATAGATCCTTGTTTAAATTTAGATTGCTTCAAGAAAGAAGTAAGAGTTGCATACAATGCTCGTGGTGCTTGTTTTAACCCATAAACTGCCTTTTTTAAGATATATACATGATCAGGATGTTCTTCGTTAATAAAACCTGGGGGTTGTTCTATGTAAACTGTATCTTCAAGCTCTCCGTTTAAAAATGTACATTTCACATCTATTTGATAAACATCAATGTCCTTGTGAGCTGCATAAGCCAGAAAAATACGAACAACCTCGAGTCTTGCGACAGGGGCAAAAGTTTGTTCATAGTCGATTCCTTCTTGTTGTGAGTATCCTTTAACAATAAGTCTGGCTTTGTTTTGAATGATATTTCCTTCTTTGTCAGTTTTGTTTTTGAAAATTCATTTTAACCCAACAATTGAAACATTTTCAGGTTTAGGAATTAATCTTCAAACCTTGTTTCGTTCAAATTCAGACAATTCATATTGCATCGCAACAACCCAATCTGAGTGTTCCATTGCAACCTTAACTGTCTTTGGTTCAATTTTAGAGATGAAAACATTGAACATGCAAAATTCTTGATGAGTATTCAATACCTCATTCTTTGCACAAATTTGAGCTCTTGTTAATACCCCCTCTTATGGATTCCCAATTACTTGATCCTTCGGATGATCTCTTGTCCATTTTTCCATTGGTGGATAAGCTGGATCAAAATCCAAAGGTGCATCTTCGTATAAATCATCATTCTCTGAACCTGCAATTGAACATTCATCATTAAAATCATGAATATTTTCATTATGTCCTGAATCCTCCCGCTCAACATCAGCATCGAATCTCTCATTCTCCCCCTCCACTGGATTATTTAGCATACTTTCGCCTATCTCTAGGGGATTTGATGTTGAATCATTAGTAAGCTTGATATTTGATCTTCAATTTCTTTGAATTCATTATCTTCTTTGATTTTTGGCATCTTCCACTTTTGAATTTCTTCAGAATTTTTTCTTTCTTTAATCTTCATATTTTGACTTTGATTGCTCCAAAAATGCTTAAGCAAGGACGCTCTACTTCAACCCTTATTGGTTAAGACATTAGTCTATGTGCAGTGACTACATAAGTTTTCCTGGATACATTACAGGTACAGGCTGCTAAACATATTGCATCCCTCAAACTAAGTGAAGTTGTGTTTTTATCCCATGATTTCACTAGAATAAAGGAGGCCACAAATGCACTATAACGTGTATTGGCTCAACTAAACATTTGAGTTGTCATCAGATCATCTCATACAATATTAGCAAAATTTTAAATTATTACTAGATTTTCCTAAATTAAACTATTATTTCTAGTTTATAATTTTTTTTTAATTTTAATTTTAAATTTTCTAAATCTAGCAATTTTTAATTTTCTTATTCGATCCCCCACCCCACATTTATTTCATACAATGCCTTCATTGTATGCATAAAACTAATTAAGCACATAAAAACAATAAAAATGGAGAAAAAGGAACAGACTCCACTGGGGTAGTTGTGGCGAGATCGAATGGGGCTGCTACAAGTTGCTCCAAACATTGCTGATAGACTGGGAACTGGAGCTGTTGTTTCTGAATTTTCCGGAATATGAATCAAGAACGCTGACTTCTAAGATGTGGTGCAAAGATTGCAAATAAATGCAATATGTAGTAACCATGACATGGGAAAGTGTCAACCACGTCTTCTCATCGAGAGATGTGAAACCTAAACATGGCCACAATGTGAGAATTGTTGGTCATGTCGTCATATCAAGAATGGCATCCTCTACTTGCGATGAAAAACTCCCCCACGACATAGGAAAGTGTCAACCGTGTTGTGGCAGCCAGGATGATCCGTCTACCTCATGTCAAAATAAAACATTATGGTGTGGGAACAGCTCATCCATACCATAGGAGTCAAAATATAGGAAAAATGCCACTCTTCTAAATAATTTCTCACGAAATCAACACGCACCTCACACTTATGAAAAATCGTGGGTCTTGACTATAATCTTCGAACTCTCACACGACTCTCTCTAGCAGCAGTCGGACCTAGCTGTTGAACTTACTGCTAGCTTTCTAAGGGTGAAAATTCTGCAAAGATCTAAACAACCAAAGAGCATCAGCATGGAAAACAAAAGTACCAAAAATAAAACAACCTAAATTAAACTAATTACATTCCAAATAATAATACTAATACTAAGCAACGCAAAAATAAACTAAAAATAACATAAAAATAAAAATAAAAATAAAAAGGATAAACTAAATCACTCGTCATCCTCATCATCGTGTTGTTGTGTCCCAGATGTGCCGGCTCCATCATGTCGTGACTGGAAAGATGGAGGAAAAGGAACCGAGCATTGAAATCCCTAATGGGCAAAGAATGCGGCCAACGCATCCCCATACCACTGTTGCCGACTCTCTACGTGTGCAACGTGCTCACCCAGGCTCTGAAATCCCTCATTAATGCGCTGAGCCAGGTAACGTCTATCAATCTCTGGCTCAGGTCCGTGTTGTGCTCCTCGAGGAGCAGGTCTACATCGTTGTACTCGTCGCGGATGTGGCTCGACTGCACCCTCCTCCTTAGCCACGTCATTGGGTACTGTACGGAAAACACCATCCTCGCCCCGCTCAAGTGCCCCCATCGACTCCAATAATTATAGGCTCATCGGCCTCATATCATGAAACACCATCGATCTAGTAATCTCCCGCGTCAATAACTGATAAGATCTAGCCAAGAGTGTGATAAAATTCCCCCCGCAAATCGGCCAGTCCTCCCGAAGCCCCCTGACTCTCCTACCCAAATAAACAGCTAAAGCAATCAGAAGGTTCAGGTGCCTCCCTGAAGTAACAAGCGCCCATAAGAAATACAGGTCTGTAGAAGGCACTTTCTCACTGCTCTTATTATGCGTGAGAGACACGGAAATCAAACGATGTAGCAATCTAAGTGTGGTAGTGTTGGATATCGTGTCTAAGTCCATAACTTTATTTTGTATGTACTTGACCTGACCCGGCATGGTCCATTTAGGTTGCATGGCATTGCAATACTTGGATAGACTAAATGAGAGAATAAGGCACTTATGGTTATTAACATGTTATAAGTTCTAATATATTAATAATAGTATTATTTAATTAGTATTGATCAAGTATTAATCTAGTATTAATTTGGTGATCAAAGTGAGACTAATTAAATATATAGGGTTGATTATGACAATCATCAATTCTTTTATGGTGGATTAATGATCCATGGTTTATGGTTTATGGATGTAACCATTTGGAGCTCCATGGATAGTCAATGGGAGTTACAAACCCTAATTATGACACCACTATAAAAGGGACCCTTTGGTTAGCAAAATCGGGACTAATGTTACTAGAGAGGGCATAACCGATTTTTGAGTGTACGAAATATTCTCTCAAGTTATTCCAAATTTTGTGGTGTTGTGTGAAGCATTTGAGGCACAACATTTGGGGTGCTAGGCTCACAAAGTCTTGAAGGAATCCAAGCAACAACAAGGTATGCATTTCTACTAGTTTTTATGGTTTATGTAATCCTCATGCCATGTTAGTTAGGAAATAACCTTGAAAAAGAAACTTGCATGTATATAGAGAAAACATAGATTCAAGGTTATTAGGGTTGCATGTACACTTAAGAAGTGGTAGAATGCTCATAACCCATCAGTGGTATCAGAGCATAGGATTGTTTCCTGTATACTTGATGCAAAACTGCTTGAAAATCGAAAAAATCTGCTCACTAATGATTGGACTCGCCGAGTCGATGAACAAATTCATTCTACTCGTCGAGTAGGATCATGCACTCGACGAGTAGGAGCGTGCTAGGCAGCTTTTCATGTTTTGTTGCTGGAAATGGATTAGAATCATTATCCCAATCTATTTTGGACTTGTAAAATCTGTTTTTCAAAATGATAATGATTATGTTAACCTATTTTTGCATGACTTTTATGAATTTTCAAGTATTGTATATGTTATATATGATTTCTTGAAATTGCTTGACATGAATTTGTGTTCTTATGAGTTTTTAGAAGATCATAGAAATTATGTGTAACCTCCATGTATGTTTATTTCATGATCTTATTGGCATTGATGGTGTCCATAACTTGTCCTCAAGTTATGGATAACCAAAAGTCACTTCTTTAAAAGTTTTCATTAAAGAATAGTAGGTTTCATAAAATGAAGAGTCTTCAACTTTATGAACCATTAAAACTCATAAGTTACAAATTTGAAGAGTCTTGAAATAGTTTCAAAACTTGCCCTCAAGTTTTGGAATTTGAAAAGTCTTACACTCTAATACTTTAATTCCAAATTAATTTTTTTTTAAAGTTAAAAAAAAAATTCAAACTTTATGGACTTCATTAAATTAATTAAAGTGTTTAATTAAAAGAGTTAATAATTCCATAAAGACATGGTTTAAGTTTAATTAAATTAAGAGTATAGTTTAATTAATAGATTAAACCACCAAGTATTTTAATTGTTTAAAATACACCCTTATACTATTATTATAATTTTAATTATATAGATATGTATAAGAATATGTCATTCTTACAGTTAGTAGGCCTCATTCACGAAGCCGGTCTATAAGGGGGAGTATAAGGTTCTTGCCTATAAAATGGTGACTTAATGGGTGTCCACTCTCACCCACCGCTTCCTTGATCGGTGGAGCGTCGTTAGCCGAACGGGTAGGATACGACTTTAAATACTCATTAAAAGTATAATGAATTATAAAGTAACTATACATTATAAATTCCCAATCTTAGTTACTTTAGGAAAATGTGAAATTGGTGCTAGCCCATAAAATTACAATTTGTACCTTACCAAGTCGTTAGTGGAGCGTGTGTGGTTAACCAGCACACTAACATGGACTAGTAAGAGCGGCAAAGGGTAACTCGACTTTATTATAGATCGGTGGAGCATGTGTGGTTAACCGGCACATCAATTAGGTAATATTGTTGAGGGTACCAAGTCAATTTGTATGGTTATTCACACCTTGTTTGTGATCCTCGGCATCCCAGTCACAAACTTGAGAGGGCACAATCGAGATTCAAACATGCCATTGAAAGTTCAATGTATCTCAAAAGATCTAGGAGTTTCAAATCCAATTAAAAACTTAATTATATTTCGTTTTTCATGGTGGAAATTGGTAAATCGTCATTTACCTACCTTTAACTATTTTATAATTTGGATTACGGCATCCCTCTTCCAGTTATAAATAGGTTATTGGGTCCTAGCCTTAATATTTCATATTGGGTGTTATATTAAGTACTTTAAATCAACTAACTTGAATTTCTCCCATTATAGATGTCTAGTTTAGACAGCTATGGTCTTCCCAGATCTTTAGGAAGAAGCTTCCTAATGAAGATGATATCCCGAATGGCAATCAAGGTGAAAGATCAATCCCTTTGTTGTGCATTAGTGGGACAGAAAATCATACTTCACTTCCTTCACCTACTCCAATAAATCTCCCTATCCCACAAGTTTCAAGACATGATAAGTTCTAAGTCACTCAAACCCTATTGTCAAACAAAGTCTATGTGTGCTTAGGTCTTGGAGATTAAGTCACATATTGACAAGTCGGGAGAGTCGAGTGTCGAAGTCTCAAGGTAGCTGGCTATTGACTTGGTCACTTCCTGATGACAGATCACGACATGACCCTTAATGATCTTACCTATTTGCTTGATGATGCTGAATCAGCAATGATTTGGAGCATTGGTAAAGCAAAATTTGATTGGAAGATCAACTTCCCAAACTTCCATGGACATTGACAATGGTAACATTGGACGTCCAGAAAACCATTCTCTTCCCAATTGAAAGGGAATGGCCATAGTCAACTCGGTTGACCGAATGGTAAAGAGAAAGGCCAAGTCTGTGATAGCCCTGTGTACCGTTTCCAAAGAGTCCATATGTTTCTGTCGCCAAAGGAAGGGCATTGGTTGCGAAGCTGCCTAATTTACCTAAAAGTCCATAAGGATGGTAAAGTCAAATGTTTGACTCTATTTCAGGTAAAGTCCATCATCTAACTCTATTAAGTTTCTATTCTGAGATCCTTATTGCATGATGTGACTGGGTCACATGTTGATGTTCTAAGAATCAAAGAAAAGTGAAGAAACTTAAAGGAAGTGTATGCCGATTCTGATCGCGAGGGATTTTGATCGCATGGTTCGATGATCAGAATTTTGAGCTGTTACTTAAGAGTTGAAACATATTGCTTAGGAATATATAACAACAAGGTTTTCATAAGGGTTATAAGGATAAGTTTTCCGCAAAGTTTTAAAATAAAAGAAAAATGGTTTTGATTTTATTTATTTTAAGTATCGTTACAATGGCATTTGTGAAAAAGGTTGTTGCTTATATGTTTCCATTGATAAGAAATATGGGTAAATGGATTTGATTCTTTCATTAGTGGTAGTGTCATAATTTACCAAATAAGGAAAGATTCTCATCACCCAAGTTTCATTTGGATAGAAACTTGGAATCATGCAAGTTGTATTGTGTGATAAATGAGAATTTTCATCTTTGGTAAATTAAGACTAATTCCTTGTTCACATTCACATGTGAGTGAAGCAAAGGACTAGGAGATTGGGTACACTTAGTTGTGTTTACGAGTTTAAGTGTAATTCTGAAACATTGAAAAAGTTTCAATGTATGGCAGAATGAATAAGAAGAATCAAATAAGGCAAAAAGATAAAAGTTTCTCCAATCTGAAGAGATGGGAGAGTACTTGTGTATTTTGTTTTATGATTATCTTAGTGATTATGGAACCATATCACAATTGATCCTCTAAGGACACCTTAGTGTGTATGTTGGCTGAGGAGAGGAATCGTGAATTGTTGAAATGGTTAAATCAAAAGATAATTCATACTTCGTTCCAAAAACAAATCCTGGAGTTATAATCCAAAGATTGTAACTTGAGTGACATAGTCTTTAGAAAGTTCATAACACTTTTCAAATGTAGAGTAAGATGTTTCCTATTCTTGTATATTTGAGATTGGTAAGTTGTGATGTTTTGGATAAAACAAATACCAGCTAAGACCAATAGTGAGAAGTGTTTATCTTGATAAGAATCCGCACTAGCTCTTGAATATTTGTATTGTCAAGGAATGGTTCTTAACAAAGAGAAGTCTTATATTTCAAGAGGACAGTAGGAGTCTAAAAGATTTTGAAATGGTTTCAAGAACTAATCAAGAGATTTGTTAATCACTAGCCCACGACTTGAGGTTTGTAACCTATCGTGTTGACATATTCTATGCTCATCCCAGTTAAGGTTGGCTTTGCATTGGAGTTCTGGGAGTTCTCGACTGTTTGCATAACAACCTGGAAGCAATGGTAGGCCCTTGTGTTACCGGGTGGCAAGAAATTAAGATTGCACAAGTTCAGTCCATATGAATTTGGAAGTGTCACTAACCTAGTCCTGTGATTATGGTTTTGACAAAATTCACGTAGAAAAGAACACATACACCATAAAATCTAAGTGTCATAAGGTTTCTCTTCGATTCATGAAAATGATGGTGAGAAAACGCTTCCGCTAAGAAGATTTTAAGTAGATAGCGGTTATGATATTTGCATTCTCATATAGTTAGTGGAGTGTGTGTGGTTAACCGGCACACTAACTAGTGAGAATTGCAAAAGGTCTAGACAAACATGTGAGCTATCTAAGGAAAGGTTTATGTTTTTGATAAAGTCTTATCAAAGCAATCTAGTATCAGAAATATGAACTTTGGTAAGAAAGTCAATAAAGTATTGATTTCTAGAAGTCCAGTTGATTTCGGAGTACATGTCAAAGCTAGTGGAAGCATAAAGTGTTATGTTGGTAATCATTATGCTAGTGGGAGCATGATGATTATGTTAAGTATTCCAAGTTAGCAATGTTAATAATAGAAAACAAAAGTTTCAATTTGCTTTGAAAAGTTGTTTGTTATAATTAAGGGAGAGGATTTTATACTTCATTCAAATTCTACCAGCTTAAATTGAGTTGTATCAACTTTAGTCAAGGACATATATGAATGTTATGTTGGAATTGTTCAACATCAGGAATTTCTATATATGTTGCGTTCTCAAAATTCGATTATGATTACGGCATACCTCTTCATAGTTCGAATTGTGAGAACATGGCAAATAAAAATTTTATAGCATGAATCGTGTCCCATATGCTTCAGATATAGGATCGATTGCATGTACTATAATATTCATCCATTCTAAATTTTCCTAATGCTTAGGGCATTAAGAAGGGAAAAGGGATTAGAACTAGATATGACTAAAATGATTAAGCAATTGTCGAGGACAGTTTGAGGTTTACCAAAGATTGGTTACTCATGGAAAATTGGAAGTGTAGAGTTAGGACCATATTGACATATTTTGAAAAGAGGCAACTCTTGTTCAAAAGTGATGGTCAAAATGGGAATATCGAATTGTTTCCATAGGTGGAAGTTACTCTTTGAATCTGTGTAAGATTAGAGAACTTAATGCAAGAAGGATGTTCAAAGGAATGTACTTTGAATTTGAGACTTCATTTCCATGGAATTGTTTTCCATCGGAATGCTTTGTAATGTCTGTTGCCAAGTCTTTGTGACTTCTGTGCATAGTCATTACAAGGGGATCATTGCATATAAGTTTAGAATCTAACAAATTACAGTAAATGGCAAGAGTTTGGTATTCTTGCATTTACAACAAGGATTGGAATTGTGAAATGAGCATCATTGGAATATTGTGAATTGATCTATTTCATAAAGAGAGGACCATATGTAAACATAGTATGCATACTTAGAGTATGGCATAATTGTTGTTTGGAAAACCATAGTGTACATGCTTGGAGCATGGGACAACTAATGTTTTAATTCAAGCATAAAATTGATTAATCGAAACATAAATAATGGGTAATCAATATGGTGCTTAAATAAAAGGTGTTTTATTTACACTCAAAGTGTTGGGGCCATATAAGATTAGAATTATTCTTGTGTTTCACTTTGCATGTTTTGACTTTCAGAATAATTATGTTATGGTATATATCATATTATTCAAACCATCCACAATCAGTCATATGTTGGAAGTAGATATGAATCAAGACTGTCATGAATTTGGCTTGTATGATTTGTCTAAAGTGCTTTAGACAATGCAATGGTTGCTACAACATTCATGTGTACTCATAAGGGCTGAGTATTGGATTCAACCCACGCTCACTTGCATCACTTCATGGAATTTATCTCGAGTGATCATGAGACGGTAATATCATATAAATCTTCAAACCTAGAGATATGAGTTGTTGACTATGAGTTGGTTATTCATTGATTGTACGAAAATGCATTAGTAACTCGATGTTATAAAACGTGCCTTTGTGAATAATTCAACAAGTAGTTAATAGAAGCATATCAGTCAAAGTTTATCTGTTCCTTCTAGAAATAGAAGCAATATCTAGGCCCCTCGATGATTTGGTTTTGACCTATGTACCAGGCCCAGTCAGAACCTAATTGATGTGCTCAATTT
This sequence comes from Lactuca serriola, assembly GCF_051521515.1. Classification (NCBI taxonomy): domain Eukaryota; kingdom Viridiplantae; phylum Streptophyta; class Magnoliopsida; order Asterales; family Asteraceae; genus Lactuca; species Lactuca serriola. The sequence goes on along the minus strand of NC_136416.1, from coordinate 166,205,727 downwards.
AGTTCTATGTCGAAACAAATCAGAGATCAAGAAACAAATGCTGGACAATAAGTAAGACCATGTTTCATGTGTTTTTCCGGCTGATATCATGAGAACAGAGGATTATATGATCACTTATCTTAAATGGCGTATCATCATCATCTCAGTTCCGAGAGACTTTGAAAGAGCTACGATTGCTAGTCGGATTTTGAAGTGATATTTGCAAATATAGTTATTAGACTTATCCAAGTGGGAGACTGTTGGATATAGTGTCTAAGTCCATAACTTTCTTTGGTATGTGCTTGACCTTACCCGGCATGGTCCATTTGGGTTGCATGGCATTGCAATACTTGGATAGACTAAATGAGAGAATAAGGCACTTATGATTATTAATATATTATAAGTTCTAATATATTAATAATAGTATTATTTAATTAGTATTGATCAAGTATTAATCTAGTATTAATTTGGTGATCAAAGTGAGACTAATTAAATATATAGGGTTGATTGTGACAATCATCAATTCTTTTATGGTGGATTAATGATCCATGGTTTATGGGTTATGGAGGTAACCATTTGGAGCTCCATGGATAGTCCATGGGAGTTACAAACTCATGGGTCATGAGAAATGAAGAGTCATGACAATTATGGATCTTCTTAATGAAACCCTGATTGTGACACCACTATAAAAGGGACCCTTTGGCTAGCAAAATCGGGACTAGTGTTACTAAAGAGGGCATAACCGATTTTTTAGTGTAAGAAATATTCTCTCAAGTTATTCCAAGTTTTGTGGTGTTGTGTGAAGCATTTGAGGCACAACATTTAGGGTGCTAGGCTCACAAAGTCTTGAAGGAATCCAAGTAACAACAAGGTATGTATTTCTACTAGTTTTCAGGTTTTATGTAATCCCCATGTCATGCTAGTTAGGAAATAACCATGAAAAAGAAATTTGCATATATATAGAGAAAACATAGATTCAAGGTTATTAGGGTTGCATGTACACTTAGGAAGTGTTAGAATGCTCATAACCCATCAGGTAGATCGAATCATCCTCCTCCGAGTAGTAGATCGTGTGTACACTCCCCTAGTAATCTTTGCCCAGAAAGTGTTTTCGTTGTAGTCATCCAACCGGCTAGTAAGACAATCAGCAAGGAATGTTGGGAAGTGGACACTCCTCGTCTCGTCTACTGTATATATCCTAACTCGAGTGGCAAGCTCAATCGCACTACACTCCCGACTCACACCACCAAGTCTAAAGGAGAAGGCTGATCATCGGGTGTCTTCTTAGGTTCATAGGAAACTCTAGCATAAAACTCCAGCAAAAATTCCCGATATACAGGCTCCTGGATCATGAAATATCTGTCCCAACCCTGACATACGAACAAAGGCACGTAACTCGCGTCCGAGTGGGTGTATTGCAAAAAATTCTGGATCAACTCATCATGTCCAGTCCAGGCTGCCATTCCCCAATCAAATGAAGGTGTTATGTCAATCTCCTTAGTTTGTTCACATATTTGGCCCGAGTTTCATTATTCAAAGTTTGCGGGAATTGCAAGAAATGGTGATCGCTCACGTCCTCGGGTGGGTTGGTTCTTTGAGTTCTACGAGCCATAATCTGCAAAAATAAGAACAAAACAAAACCAAAACAAAATACCCATATTATTAACAAATTGAAATGAAAAATAGGGGTGTTGTTCAAGAACTTATGCTGGGTGTACATCCAGCGTACGCTGGGCGTACGTCCAGGAACTCGTAATCGTTCTCTGGTCGTTCGAAAGTCATAACCCATAACAATGCCTTCAGATTATGCACATACGCAGGGCGGTATACAATCTAAGGGTTAAACACACGGGGTTATACACAGGGCTAACGTCTAGAACACTATACGTACGTTCAAATGCTCAAATCGAAGGTTCATACACAAGTTTAAAGTCCAAATTGAGTCATCATCAAGTGAAATCGATCTGTTTGAGCCATAATCAAACATACATTCAAATGAAATTGGCCCTAATTCAAAAAGTATATAAGCCCTAGATTTCGACAGAAGCATAATGCAACAAATTTTACTGATTAAATACAAATCAAGGAGACATGGCATCCGAATAACATACCTTTTGGACGAGTTTTACAAGAAACGAAGAAAATCGGAGTTTCCTTGCATGGATTCGTCCATCACAGCGTGGGTTTGAAGTAACAAAATGGTAGAAGAACAAAAAGTCAAAAGGTTTATAATATTACCTGACGCCGACTTACGTTGGGCGTATGTCCAATTATGTGAATAAAAAAATTGCGATCATTCGTCTAGTACGCTTGGCGTAATTATATTTACGATGGGCGTACATTTAATGAATTTAAGTTCCTTTCACTAGTTTCAATCTTCTTTTCCAACTAACTATATTGGAGAATCTTAATAATTTAATTTCTACAACAGTGACAACATTCAAACAAGTGACACGTTAGAAAAAAAAACCAGATATCAAGATCACTCGTCTTCGTCGAAATCAAATAACAGTTGTTGAATAAACCCTTTGCATGCAAGAAATAGTTTGTGAAAACAAAAACTTTCGAGACCCGTTAGACTATTTCCTTTCTTTTCTTTGCACCATTAACTAAAAGTAGAACAAGAAATGACCAAACTAGTCAAGAACAACAAGAGCTCGGTCTTCCACTTAACCACCACGACACGCTTTGCTATACTACGCCTCATGGATTGAGTTGGACAAATCACCAAATTAGTAGGCTAACCAGGTCAAGAATTCCCTAAACGCTTGCAATCTCGAAACTCATGCAAAAAGTAAAACCAAGCAATGTGTATGATCCTGAATTCCTGCAATTAACAACAAGAACCTTCCCGACAAGTGAAATGATATGAATGAATATAAAATATAAATGATTTAAAAACTAACAAATAACGAATAATCAAACAAACTAAATTAATTGAAAGCCGTTCCCCAGCAACGGCGCAAAAAAATTGATGTGTATTTTTCATGCACTGGTTTTTTTATTTATAATTCCTAATTTATCGCATCTAAACCACACCTTACAGGCAGTGAACCCGATCGAGTATAGTATAGCTTTGATAAGCAAGGGTGTCGAACACAAGGGGAACGGTAGTGAATTAATTTAAAATATTTGATTATAGGTTACACAAAACACATAAAAGCAATAAAGAAAAGGTTCATCAAATCTCCAACGAACAACTAATTAACAAATCTCGATAAACTAACAGGAAAACAAATCTCTTCAGGTATTTTGGTTTAGATAAATTACACCTTAAAAGCATAGACGATTGCATACACAAATTCATTTATTCATGTTCACCTATTCCTAAAATGATTAGATTTGCGTTCACTATTACTAATCCTTTAGCAAACAAGTCAATTCAAATAGTGATCAGTTGATTAAACTAACATGCTTCCTAGTGTTCAGTTCGTATCAAGCAAGACTTGTAATAATAGTTAATCAAATTACTAATTCAATTTAACCTCTTGTTGATGGTTTATCACACAAGGCTCACACATTAACTTACTTATTTACGAGTTAATCCTAGTTTCAAATTCGTTATTCCTAGACATATAATCTTGATGGTCATCAAAATCATAAGAGACAAGCAATCAGGCAGATGTTCATACAACTAAATTTTCTTGACAATTAACAGTAAATAATTATCATTAACACGTAAGGATATTTTAACAAGCTTGGCAAGATAAATTAAACATAAACAAACAATCTAATCTAGCAATTAATCTATAAATCAAGGTTTCATTCAATCATAAACACAAAGTAAAATGTTTTTTCACCCAAATAAAAAAGTAAACACATAATAGTATCACTATGGAACGCTAAGCATGGTCACGTTAATAAACCACATGATTACCGACACGTTTCCACTCTCTAATCCTTCCGATCTCCGCTCCCGTCAGCTTAACGGCCTTCTGCCCGGCTTCTAGACCCTCAAAACAGCTTAACAGAAGTTAAATGTCGACTAAATTAGGTTAGAAGTCAAATCCCCTTCTGGTTAACCCTTGGAACTGACTTACGTACGTTGGGCGTAAGTCGGTTTATGTTGGGCGTAGCCAGAGTTGTATCGCGATTAGGAAGTCTGGAACCAAGCACATTATGTTGGGCGTAAATGAATCTACGCTGGGCATAATGCTCATCGTGCAGATACGCTAAGCATAACCTGTATTACGCTGGGCGTAATTTCAGTTTTCAGTATTTTTTTGATCTTTTAGCTTCTAAACCCGATTTCCGCTCCAGTCTTTTCTTTTCCGCTCTATCGACAACTAATAGCTGCAAACATTAATTCAAAGCATTATAAGTACCTTTTAGTTCTAAAAGAGAATAATAAAGGCTAAAATATTAAGATATAATGTATAAAAATATCTATAAAAATGCACATATCAAAGCTTCGTTAGTTTAGAGACATCATTATCATTGGCATTAAGTTCAACATCAGCAGCATGATCTGAAATACCAAAAATTAAATCATAATCAACATCCAACATTTGTGAAGTTTCAGATTCATCTTGTATTTGTTTTAGAATAGGATGATTTTCAAAATGTGTGTCAGATTCTTTAATATAGTTATCATCAAATGTAAGATTAAAAGTTTCTTCCACTTTTCGTGTTCTTTTGTTCAACACATGATATGCAACTGAATTATGCGAATATCCTAAGAAAATCCCTTCATCTACTTTAGCTTGAAATTTCGAAAGATTATCCTTGAGATTCATAATAAAGCACCAGCATCCGAAAACAAGGAAAAATTTCGCATTAGGTTTTCGATTGTTGAGAATTTTGTATGGAGTGATATTAAAACGACGATGGATGAAAGATATGTTTTGATTAAAACATGTGGTGGATACTGCTTCAGCACAAAGGTATTGTGGAAGATTCGCATATGCCAGCATTGTTCGTGCTGCTTCACATAGAGATCTGTTTCTTAGTTCAACTACACGATTTTGTTGTGGTGTATATGGAGACGAAAAATTATGCGAAATTCCTTTGTCCACCAAAAATGAATCAAGAACATTGTTCTTAAATTCAGTTCCATGATCACTCTTGATTTTTCGAACAGTCTTCTTTAATGTTGTTTCCATCTTTTTGATAAAATCAATCATGATTTGTGCAACTTCGGATTGAATCCTAAGAAAATAAACCCACGTGAATCTTGAAAAATCATCAACAATTACTAAAATATACCGTTTCTTGTTGAGTGTTGAAACTGTCGATGGACCACACAAATCAATATGTAATAGTTCCAGTGGTTCGGAAATTTTCGAATCGGTCGTGATCGGATGACCTTGTTTATGTTGCTTGCTAACTTTACAAACTGCACATAAAGAATCATTATCAAATTTAAGTACAGGTAAACCTCTTACCAAATCTTGTACAACAAGTTTGTTGATGTTTCGAAAGTTGAGATGTGAAAGTCTTCGATGCCAAAGCCAACTTATGTCTGATGTAGCTCTCGAAAGAAGGCATACAAAAGGTTTGCCTACTATTGGATTGATGTCCAATGTGAACATGTCACCTTTCCTTTTTGATTTGAGCAAAACTTCTTTTGTGTTAACATTCGAAATGATGCTTCCCTCATAGCTGAAAAGTACTTGATTGCCAGTTCCCACAACAAGTTGTGAAACACTTATCAAGTTATGTTGAAGACCTTCAACATAAGCAACACGATTCACTGTGAATTGACCATTCGTGATTTTCCCATATCCTTTGACTTGACATTTTTTATTATTATTAAATTTCACAGCTCCTCCATTCTTTAAACTTCGAAAATCTCGTAAATTCTCTATCTTCCCAGTCATGTGATGAGAACCACCACTATCAATGTACCATTTGTTATCATATTGCTCGTCACATAGTACCTGCAATCAATGAAAGAATTTAGGTACCCAAGGCTTTTTGGGTCCTTGGAAATTAGATTTAAATTTCAAATGTAAGGAAGAACTTTTAACCCAAATCACAAACTTTGGTTTTGAGACTATCAGTTAAATCTACATCATCATGTAAAGGGATCGAAACATAAGATTTTGATGGTTTCGAATGTTCACTAACATTACCCTTCGTATTCTGAGTTTGTGATAGAACATTCTTTGCTTTCATAACTGGTTTCCATGCTTTGATTGATATGTTCAAATCCTTAGAAGATGAACTTCTGTTTGATGAAGTATTCACATACTTCTCATAGGATTCTTGAATTTGCTCCTTTGTGAATTTACTCGATTGATACATTTTTCCACTTCCTTCTAGCCAATGATAAATATTCTTTCTTGAAGTCACCCCTTTTTCATGCGAAATTTTCAAAATTTGTTTCTTCATGTAATTAGGAAATTTTGGCTTTCGAGGAACGAAATCAACATTTGGTTTTGTAAGAAAAGATTGAGCATATGTTGTATTAATAGTTGATTTGAAATGTTGGCGTTGAGAAAACATTTGTGGTGGATTTGAAAAAAAAGCGATTTTCAGTGTGCTTATTTGAATTTTTCCTTGGAAGTGTGGTTTTGACACTTTCGAAAACTTTGTTTGTTGATTCTCTTCAGACTTTGAATGATTTGATTTAGAAAATGTATAATTATTCCTTAAAAAAGCTGAATTTTTTAGCGTTGAAAACATTTTTGTGTGAATTTGATTCAGACAAAGATTTATTTGTTAGAGCAGGATTTTTCTTCTTGTCTGAAAAAGTTGTTGAATTCACTGACTTAGCAGGTATAGTTGTTTTAGTTGACTTTTTCTAAGACTCAACAGTCTGCCAAAAAATTTCTTTCTTGCTTGTCTTTTTGAAATTTTATTATCTTTCGAAAATTTGTCAATTTGATCTTTGAATTCTTTGGACTTTAGTTTGACAACATTTTCATTTTTCACTACAACTGGTTTTGAAATTTCTTTCTTAACTTTTGACTTTTCAACCCATTTTCTTTGTGGTTTCTGTAGTTTAAAAACGTACAAATTCTTTGTTAGGTTGTTTGCAACTGTGCTTTGATTTGCAAAGAAACCTTCGTTTGAAGTTTTCTTGTTATCTTCTTCTACTAACTTTTTGGACTCTGGTTTGACATTCTCAACATTCCCAGTAGTAACGAACACTTGATTTGGGAAAATAATATCATCCGGACACTTGAAATTTCGATATACCACAGTATTCGTTTCTAGAAAGTGAGCACCTTGTTCATGCATCACCTTTTCGAACTTTTGTGTATCACGATACACTTGATCGACCACAATTCAAGGAATTTTGTCTTCTTTTGAGGATTTTTTTTGAATTTTTCTCTTCATTTTCATCATCACTATCATCAGTTTGACTATCTCTGAAGTCCACGAAGTCCAAATCACAAACTTTCGAATATGAGGGTTTGTCATTTTCAATCTTAACCATCAATTCCTTAACCTTTTCTTTCCCTTTAGATGTTGATGTAACATTATCAAGAGACAACTGGGAACAATCAACATCCTCTAGATCACTAATTTCACTAATATTATCACAATTATCTTCAATGTCAACAAAATTAGATGGAGAATCAGATGTTGAATTCTCAGTCTTTTTCAAAATTTTGATTTGTTTAGATTTAGTCAAAGTATCATTCACAATGTTAACTAAATCATTCGTATCAAGACATTCATTAATTTTGACTATTCCATATTTATATCTATCATCAGGAACTTTGTCAAATTCAGCTATAATTTTCTCACAATCATACGAAATATTATCTACCTTCGCTCTCTCATACGCTAGAAAAGGCAGTAATTTTTTATGTTGCTCTTTACTAATGTCACACGAATGATGCAAATCAGTTAATTTTCCATACAACCTCTTCGCTGAATTACAATATATATTTCTTTGTGCCAAAAACAGTTTGACTTCACTAGATAAAGCATCCCTATCACACATTATGTTTGTGATTTGTAACTCTAAAAATTCAACTTTACTTATTTTCATATTTAAACGCTTTTTGGTCTCTAACAACTCTATGGATAGTTTCTTAGCCTCATTGCTAGCAAACACAACAATTGAATCAAAATAAGTAACAGTCTCATCAAAAGATACTAATTCAGAGTTATAAGCATTTACTGGAATATTAAAAGATTCGAGAATAGAATGTACCTTTGTCGTCATAGGAGATTTGCGAGTAGTATTTGATACGAAGCACCGACCTTTCACTTCAAACTCTTCCCATCTGAATCCTCTTCCATTTTCGCATACAATACACCATGAGTAGGATTCCTCATCTCCTCATCATATGATCCAGATGACTAGATTTGATAGGTTCCATCTTCTTCCTGTTCACCTATTGCTATCAACGACAAATTCTTCTCTTTCGCACGAACCTCCTCAAGCTTCTCAGCGTAATAAGCTTCATCTTTGACATTATTCTTCCTTTCATCCTTCTTTCTAAGCATGCATCCATTTGAAATATGATTGGCTCCATTGCAGTGGTGGCAATCTACACCTGAGTCACCTTTAATCTTCTTCTCATTCTTCCCCTCAGACACCTTCGTATCATTCTTCTCAACCTTCTTCTTCTCCTCACCAACAGCTTTACTCACAACACTTCCTTTCACCTCAGTTTGCTTAGCCTTCAAATTGAACAACTTTTTGAAAAATTTCTTGACACGATTATTTGAGTAAAATGCTATTGCCTCATCATCTGAATTCATGATGAATCCCTCTTCCTCCTCTGAATCACCTTTTTCGCATGTTTCTTTCTCAGACACCTTTGAGACTAAAGCTAACGGACCTCCCAAACTTAGCTTCGATTCCTCAGCTATTTCATTTACCTCATTTTCATGAGTCTTCAACTGATTGTATAAATCATTGAGAGTTGATGTATCAAAACTTTGCTGATTTTTCACCATCATACTCACGCTTCTCCATTCTTTTCGAAGACCCATTACAAAAATGAGATTGAATTTCGTTGAAGTTCTGGTGATACCATAGAGATTGCGGCGATAGATTAACTCGTTCAGACGATCATAGTATGCTTCAATTGTTTCACCTTCTTTTTGTCTGAAAACTTTCAGCTCAACCAAGCACTGTTTAACTGAATTGAATTTTTTCTTCTTGCTTCCTTGAAACTTTTACTTCAGATTGTTCCAGATCTCTTTAGCAGTTGTACAACTCCTTACGTAATTGTACACAACTGGAGCTAAAGCTCCTCGTAATTCTCTCATACACCTCTTCTCCAGTTTCTTCAGACAATCAAATTGATTTTCAACAATAGAACTTCCAGAAGATGATCTAATTGGTTAAACATTCGCCGGAGGATTGACATTTTCAGATATACACGACCATAATTCTTCATCAAGACCATTCAGATAATCCTGCATACAATCATCCCACTGATCATAGTATTCAGGATATAGCATTGGAATTTTGGTCGATGATCCTAACAGATGAGAAAACGAGGTCATCAAATTGAGATTGAAGCTCGACATTGTTGTACGGAAGAAATTTTTTGATGAGCCCTGAAAATTTGATAACAAGCTAACTGAATCACCCAGAAATGAAAAAAAGAACACTCAATTCAACAATTCTGAGGCAGAATCAAATTGCAACCTCAAATCTAAGAGAATTTTTCACTTTCAAAAATTGCGGAAACTTTTGAACCAAAAAATTGATTCAAAACTTTTTGAATAATGTGAAAATCAGATCAAGGAATATGATTCCTGCTCTGATACCAATTGATGAATCAATGAATCGAGTAAGTAACAAATCAGAGTATGTAAGAATGCGAGATTGAACAACGGATGTAAATATAATCTTGTTTTCAGCTCTATTATGCTTTCGAATGTTTACAGAGTACAAACACAGGTTTCTGTAAAACAACTCTTATCTAACTCTAGTAAATATCCATATTTATAGGAAACAGAAAGCGTACAAAAAATACTAAGGCATTGACACTAAGCTTCGTATAAAAGCACCTTAGTAAATACATTACAAAACATACAAAGGATATTTGACAGATTTCGACTAATTACAACATACTTTGACTCTTACATGTTGTAGTATACAAAACCCAACATATACAACATGGGTGTCTGGGTTATCTCGCGTAGGTGGTTGATAATCGGGTTGAGAAGGGAGTTTTGGTTTCGGATGTGTCTGTAGTTAGAGAGTTTCCAGACGTATTTCTGGAGGAATTACCCGAAATGCCTCTTGCGAGGCAAGCGGAGTTCAGGATCGATCTGATCCCTAATGTAGAGCCAATTGCCAAGGCATTGTACCGCTTAGCACCACAATAGATGCACGAGTTGTCCTATCAGATTCAGGAGTTGTTGGGCTAGCAGTTTATAAGATCGAGCAGTTTTCCTTAGGGAGCACCAATTTTTTTTGTAAGGAAGAAGGATGGTTCACACCAGATGTGCATTGATTACTGAGAGTTGAATAAATTGACGTTGATGAACCGTTACCCACTTCCGGGGATTAATGATCTCTTTTATTAGCTGTAGGGTGCATCTTGGTTCTCCAAGATCGATTTGAAGTTAGGGTATCATCAGATAAGGGTCAGAGAGGATGACTTGGAGAAGACATCATTTTGAACTCGTTATGGTCAATACGAGTTCTTCGTGATGCCATTTGGGCTCACCAATGTACCGACAACATTTATGGATTTGATGAATCGGGTATGCAGGCCGATAATCGATTGTTTGGTCATTGTTTTTATCGATGATATTCTTGTCTATTCCAAGACCAAAAAGCATGAAAAGCACCTTCAAGAGCTACTAGGAGTTTTGAGGAGGGAGTGACTTTATTCCAAGTTCTTGAAGTGTGAGTTTTGGTTACCGGAGGTCCAGTTCTTAGGACACCTCATTAACCTGAATGATATTCTAGTTGACCCAGCCAAGATGGAGGCGGTGATGCGGTGGGAAGCCTCGAAGTCTCCTTCGAAGATTAGAAGTTTTCTGGGTTTAGAAGGGTATTATGGGAGGTTTATTCAAGATTTTTCCAAGGTTGCTATACATCTCATTCGTTTAATAAGGAAAGGCATGGATTTTCGTTGGGGGCCTGAGCAACAAGTTGCATTCGAGACATTGAGACATAAATTATGTGAGGTTGTGGTGTTGACCCTCCCAAAGGCGTGGAAGATTTTGTTGTTTATTGTGATTATTCTATCACCAGTTTTGGGGCGGTACTCATGCATCGAGGGAGAGTTATTGTGTATGCTTCTAGGTAGCTAAAGTCGCCTGAGGTTCGGTATCTGACGCATGATCAGGAGTTGGGGGCGTTAGTGTTTGCCCTCAAGATTTGGCGACACTATCTATACGGGGTCTAATGTAGCATCTACACGAATCACAAGTGTCTGAGATATATCATGGATTAACTGCATATGAATACATGGCAACGTAGATGGCTTGACATGGTCAAGGATTATGATTGCAAGATTCTTTATAACCCAGGGAAAGTGAATGTGGCCATTGATGCTTTGAGCCACAAGTCGGCTTGTACTTCCGTTGGGGTTTATGTATGAGGATTTCTATTTTCGCCACTTCTGGATTTAATCAGAGAGGCTCAGGATGGGGGAGTCAAGAAGGAAAATTGGAAGCAAGAGTGAATCGGGGGTGGGACTGACAAGTTTTCTACCAATAGCCGCAAATTTTTGACTCGATTCGGTCGGGTTTGGGTTCCAGATTTTGGTGGGGTTAGGCAGACCATGATGGAAGTGGCACATAAGTCCAGATTTTCGATACACCCTGGAGCCACAAAAATGTATCAGGATTTGAGGCTAGCTATTGGTGGTTGTGCATGAAGAGTGAGAGAGAGAGAGAGAGAGAGAGAGATAACTTGGTATGTGGAGTGGTGATTGACATGTCGAATAGTCAAGGCCAAGCACTAGAGGCAGCATGGCAAGTTGCAGCCTTTAGAGGTTCCCATGTGGAAATGGGAACATATCACCATGGATTTTATCACCAAGTTACCCGAGAAGGCTAAGGGATTTGATGCGATTTGGGTCATTATGAACAGTATGAGCAAAAGTGCACATGTCTTGGCTATTCAGGAAAGTTCCTCGGCCAAGACATTATCTGATGTATATGTGCGGGAGATCCTTGCTCGATGTGGTGTTCCAGTCTTTGTTGTATCGGATCAGGATGTTCGGTTTACTTCGCAACTTTGGAAGAGGTTCCATAAGGAACTAGGTATAAGATTGCACTTTATCACTAGTTATCATCTACAGACTGATGGCAAGAGTGAGCAGACCATCCAGATGATGGAGGATATGTTGAGAGCCTGTGTTATAGATTTTGGTGGGATTTGGGACTCCCACCTTCCTTTGGCTAAGTTTTCTTAGAACAAAAACTATCAATCTAGCCTTAGTGCGTAGCCTTTTGAGCTTCTTTACAAGAGAAAGTGTCGTACATCAGTCTATTGGGGGGAGGTCGATCACAACGTCATGGGAAACACATAGGTAGTCCTTCAAATGATAGAGCTTATCCAACAGATCAACAAGAGATTACCGACAACTCAGAGTCGATAACAAAGTTATTCTGACAGATGTCGATCTGAGTTGGAGTTCTAGGTCAACAATTTGGTTTTACAAAAGATATCACCCTGGAAGGGTGTAATACACTTTAGGAATAGGGGCAAGTTAGTGCCTTAATTTATCAGGCCATTTCGAGTAGTTTCTAGGGTAGGCATGGTGACTTATCGACTAGATCTGCCTGCAAAGCTTAGTCAGATTCACAACACCTTCTATGTTTCTCAGCTACGGAAGCATATAGCTGATGATTAAGTAGTTGTTCCTTTGGACGATATATAGGTTGATGAATGCCTAAACTATGTTGAGAGACCAGTGGCAGTTTTGGATAGGAAGTCAAAGGCCTTGTGTAACAAGGTGGCATCATTGGTTAAAGTTCAGCGACAATAGTGGAAGGGCTCCGCACGGACTTGGGAACCCAAGGGAGAGAAGAGGGAGCACTACCCAGAGCCATTCACAACATTGGACTTTGAGGACGAAGTCTAATTCAAGTGGGGCAGAATCATAACACCCAAACATAACGTATTTTTCCATTTAGACTAAAAGTATAAAATTGTTGCAAAATTGGTCCTTACACCAAGTGTACTTGGGGCGTACGCATGGTGTAATTCATTAAAAAGGAATGCGAATGCACGTGACTACGCAAGGTGTACTCATACAGTATGCATGACGTATTGGGATGATGAGCAAACCCTATGTAACATCCAAAAATTTCAAGCCAAATTAAACTATTCAAAAACAACCCAGTTTCGTTAAGTTATTACAAAAAGGTTTTCAATACAATTATTATCAGATTCTTCCCGGAACCATAACATAAAACATTAACATGAGGAGCGGTACGATCACGCCTTTTCCTTGCCACGGTCTCCTGAAGTACCTGAAACATTTAAACCACAACTGTAAGCCCGAAATCTTAGTGAGATACCCCCAAAATACCAACCACAAAAACCATACACATAACATGCCATATCATGACAGAACACAGAACAATCATGCACTTCGGGTCTACTGTGTGACTGGTCTGCCGTACTGGGCCTTCAGTCCACCTGGTCCACCCTCCGATTCTAGCCATATACATCGAGTCTGCAATGTGGTTGGTCCGCCCACACCGGGCCTTCAACCCACCTGGTCCACTCTCTGAGTCTACAGTATGACTGGTCCGCCCGCACCGGGCCTTCAGTCGGCCTGGTCCACTCTCCGAGCCTCGGCACGTCTCGTCCGCCGTCATGGGGCCTACAGCCTATCTGGACCGCTCGTTGGTCCTTTGCGATAACCAGTCCATCCTGGGTATGTTGGCCTACAGCACAAAGCAGGACCCGCCTCAACCCTACCCCAATCCATCAACCATGTGCAGATAAACATACAATCATGCAACAATACGCATCCAATCAAACCGATCTAGCAGATCACACAACATAACATCATCCTAACCAGGATACCGACCTAACCGGTCACTAGCATTTCATCATCCTATATACTAGGATACCGACCATAACCAGGTCTCTAACATATACCATCCTAACTACCAGGATGCAAACATAGAAAAGTGATACCATAACAAAGATACCTGGATTACAATCCGATAAAGGGCCGGCCTTGGTGACTTAGACCCTGTTGATATAGTGAGGATAACTCACCTCGCAACTGTTGACTGAAAAGATAAGATCACGCTGCTCCAACCTCTGACACGAACTTCAGCACTGATCAATAACCAAAACACTAAACTCAATAAATACCAAAATACCCCTGGAAGACAACTAGTCAACCCAAGACTATCTCTACTCGCCAAGTCACCCCGCTGACTCGTCGAGTCCCTATGCTTTGAAACTCCCATAGCACGACTCAACTCGCTGAGTCGCCCCAAGACTCGCCGAGTCCCACAACTCTGTGTCTAATCGCACTCAACTCACTGAGTCATCCCTTGACTCACCAATTCACAGCTTAACCAGGAAAGATTAGGACCTCACGACCATACTCGCCGAGTCCAAGAACAGACTTGCCGAGTCCAAGGCTATCTTCAACCAACTCGCCGAGTTGTTCTTCCAACTCATCAAGTTTCTGCCTATCGTCATGCAACTCGCCGAGTGCACCCATGTGACTCGCCGAGTACCACTAGCTCTTAACCCATACAGAGGCTTTCCAAGCCATGCAGGGTCTCCAATCCACAGATCTACTCTTATACAAGCCATTCCTCACGTAAAGTTGCAAACTTTACGTGAATCCAAAGGGATCTAAGCATAAAACACTCTTGATCTAGGGCTTAGGAATAGAAGGCTTCACCAACAATTCAAAGACAAGAACTTTATGCTCTTTTGGATCATCACTACTCTAGATCTGAGGTAGCAACCTCATATCCAACCTCCAAACTCAAGATAGCACTAGATATACTCCCAAAAATCCCACAAATGATAGATCTAGATGGATAACAGCTCAAGCAACAAATCATTACCTCAAAAGAAGACTCCAACAGAAGAATAAGCCAAAATCTTGTAGAGCCCTTTGCTCCAAGCCTCTTAATCTTCAAAGATCTCCTCAACAAACTCTCCTTCAAGATCCAAATGCTCTCTAATTCTCTCACAAACGAATATTAGGGTTTCTGGACATCAAGGGAGAGCAAAGAGTCTGGGGAAAGGGTATTATGTTCCTTAGGCTCAACCCCCGGGATTAGGGTTTTCTCCATACAACACCAACTCGCCGAGTCTAGCCACCGACTCGCCGAGTTGGCCACTTAACACGCGACCAGAATCGCAACCCTACTCGCCGAGTCTACCCATGGACTCGCTGATCCACATTTTCACTTTGAACCCTGAACTTGCACTCCAGAACTCGGGATGTTACACCCTAATATTGAGGGTTTGAGCCTTATTTAAGCAATCTTAGCTCTCATAATGACATCCACCTTCAGCCTCCATCCTATCAAAATGACCCCTTGTAAACCCTAGTGTTTATTGTGAGTCTTTGAGCCCTTTATGTATTTTGTGTCCATCCTTAAAGGAAGAAGATCTTTAGTGTGAATTTGGGAAGCTTCAAGAATCATAGATCTGGGATTTATACCTCTCAAGCAACCTCTAGAAGGTATAAAGTTCTGAACTTGATAAGTCTTTCACTATATCTTGTTAGTTATTAAGTTTTGGAGCATTTTGGTCCCATAATCTTAATATATATAAATATGTCTTACTCTAAACCAAAGGAGCTGTCCTTTTAGATGTTTTTGAGTGTTAGGAGCCATAAAAATATGCTCTTGGTCCCTTTCTTCCCTCCATGCAAGAGTATTGAAATTTGGGTTTGTGTAATAAGTTAGGAGTTTTGATTTTTGGACTCCTTCTAGCCATGAAAAGTCATAAAGTTGGAAACTTTATGAATTACAATGATATTTGAGACTCGACCTAAGCTCTGGACGTGAGATCTTAATGAAATAAGCACTTAATGGAAAATATGAAAGTTGGTCGAGTACGCAGTGCGTACCTGGTGGTACGGACCGCTGTAACGTCTGGTTCTTGGTATGTATGTAAATTAATAAATTATTCACTTTTGTAGAGAGACTCGACGAGTTGGGATCCCCTAACTCGTCGAGTAGAGACTATTTGGACCACTGGATTAGAAACCTACTCGACGAGTTGGGAGGCCTCAACTCGACAAGTAGGCTGGCAGAGATGAAACCCTAATATCGAGGTTTTGCACCCTATTTAAACAACCTAAACCTCATGTGTTGGCCTCATTTCTAGCCTCTAAGTCCCTAACCCTAATTCTCGAAACTCTAATGCCCTTTCGAGTGTGTGAGCCTATTTGAAAGTGTATTTTGGTGTGTTGAAGCTCTTGGAAGAAGGAAAAGCTTGGTGCTAGTTGGTGAAACAAGTTGGAGCCTTGAAGATCTCGATTCCTAGCATCATTTCCAACATATTTCTGGTACAAAGCTCTAACCTTGCTTAGTGTTTGTTTAGGTCTCCTTTTTGGTTAGATTTAAGGCTTTTAGCCATGTTTTGGTGAATGGAAGGTTTGTAGGTCGTCCCTAGAGCTATCATTCCAGATCCATGGTCCTCTTAGGTCCTTATGGCATAAAGGTGCTAAATTTATGGCCTTAGGGACTCCATGCATTCATTAGGTTTATCTTATGGCTTTTGTTTTAACATTTGGGTCCTTTCCAAGCATATTTGAGAGTAAACTTGGAAACTTAACGTGTGTTGTAGTCTTTAAAGTTCAGATCTGTATTAAGGGACTTTGTTTTGGGCGAATAAGTGCTTATTAGTTGAGTCTTAACCTTTTGACCTTAGGTTTTGGATTTTTATCCAAAAAATGGTTTATAAGGGTAAAGTTGGGAACTTTATCTTTTTAGTCGATAATTTAGACCAGATCTGAGTGATGGACCTTTTAGTTTCATGAATGGTGGCTTAATGGGTCAAGAGGTGTGTTTCCTGAAGAACTCAGCGAGTTCACGGGTGAACTCAACGAGTTGGATCAATTGTTCCCGAATCTGTTGGCTAAAAGAGAAACTCAACGAGCTGAATCTAAATATCATGATTTTGAGGTTTATGGAAACTCGCTGAGATGATGGATAACTCGACGAGTTGGGTCAACTCGGAGTGTTGACTTTGACTTTGACTTTGACCTTGACCTTGACTAAGCTTGGCCTTATATGCCCTCTATATGTGCTTATTGAATTGCATGCTAGAACTGATTAGTCAGTGATAAAATGGCTTGATTATGATATGTCTGGTTTTGGTTACTTCATTCTCGAATGCTGCTTACTTTGTGCTTTTAGGAGTTCTAGTTATATTTAGCTAACTAGTAAATGAATACACCAAGTTACATATTATAAGGACTAAATAATTTTAGAAGGTTAGGTTTAGTCCTATTTCGCAGCTCTTGTTTGAGTCCAACCGTTGTAGGAAGAGACCTCTCATTCAAAGAATTATCTGGTCTTAGTCATATGTAATGGTATTCGCGAGCTCGTTGGGATAGGTGGTGGGAACTTCTTACGCAGCTGATTGTTAGGTTATGAGCATTCTAACACTCCTAAGTGTACATGCAACCCTAAATACCATGGATCTATGTTTTCTCTATTATACATGCAAACATGAATATTCCAAGGTATTACCCTATCTAGCATACAATCTATGATACTTGGGTAATAAAACAAGTTAGAATACATACCTTGTTGTTGTAACTTGTCTTCATGAAGCTTGAGTGCCTAGTGCCCCAAGTGTGACACCTCAAATGGTTCACACAACACCAAATGCACATGTAAATGACTTGAGAGAAATGTACCACTCCTTGAAATCGTCTAGCCCTCATATTCACACACTTGTGTCCGGTTTCATGAGCCATGGGATTCTTTTATATGGTGGCTATTAGGGTTACACCATGTAACGCATAACTTTACCCATTCCTTATGCTCCATGGATTTTAACCACCATGCAGTATCCATGGGTCACCCCATTGACTTAGTCCAACATAAGGAATCTTGGATCACAAGCCCACATATAAAAGAATAAATGATTTACACAATCAACCCATATATTTAATTAGTCTCCTTTTGATCACTTAATTAATTCCAAATTAATTCTTGATAATACTAATTAAATAACCTTATTAATATATTAGAACTTATAATATATTAATAAACCATAAATGTTATTTCTCTCATTTTAGTCTATCCAAATGCATGATGCCATGCAACCCAAATGGACCATGTCAAGTCGGGTCAAGTACATACCAAATATTGTTATAGACTTAGACATTAATCCAACAGTCTCCCACTTAGATAAGTTTGAAAATATTATTGAGTACGACTTCAAAACCTAACTGGCAATTGTAGCTCTCAAAAGCTTCTGTTGAACTTTGACCTTGCCGGTGATCTCTGACCTTTGTCAATGACTTGTCCATTAGATAAGGGATCATATATTCCTCCATTCTAGATATCATATGGACTGAGACATGGATTATCAATCATTCTCTCTGTCCATTTGTTGTTTCCGGATTTCCGATTCATGATGACTGACTGATTGAACCAATCAAATTAGTCCTGGCTTGGCCAAGCACTCACATGTATCATCATTAAATCATCGAGGGGCGCACAGATATCGCTTTTATCCCGAAGGTAAAAGGAATGGATAAACTTTGACTCATATGGCTTGTTCTACTACTTGTTGAATCATACACAAAGGCACGTTTTATAACATCGAGTTACCAATGCGTTTTCATGCAATCAATGTATAACCAACTGATAGTAACAACTCATATCTCTAGGTTTGAAGAATACGAGATATTATCGTCTCATGATCACTCGTGATAAAATCCATGAAGTGATTCCAATGAGCGTGGGTTGAATCCAATACTCAGAACTTATGAGCACTCATAACTGTTGTAGCACCACTTTGTCCAACATCTTAGACCTCTATAAGGAAACCCATGACAGTCTTGATTCATATCTACTTCCAACATATGACCGACTTTGGATGGTTTGAATAATTCAGTCATTCAGGAAGAATAACGTAGTTTATTTTGGAAGTCAAAACATGCAAAATGAAACACAAGAATAATTGAATCTACTATGGTATCAAAAACTATGAATATAAATAAAATACCTTTTATTTATCACCATAATGATTACTCATTATTCATTGTTTCGGTTTTATCAACTTAATACTTGAATTAAAAACACTAGTTGTCCCATGTTCCAAGCGAGTACATTATGTTTTTCTAAACACTAGTCATGCCATACACCAAGTATGCATACTAAGTTTGTTTATGATCTTTAATTTGTGAACTAGATCAATTGAACATAATTTCAATGATTCTCTTTTCACACTCCCAAATCCTTATCGAAAATGTAAGAATTCCAAATTTCTATCATTTATCGAAATCTGTTAGATTCTAAACTTATATGCATTGATCCTCTTGTAATGATTATGCACAAAGTCACAAAGACTTGACAACAAACATTACAGAGCATTCCAAAGGATATCAAATCCTTGGAAACATCCTTCTTGCACTAAGTTTCCTAATCTTACATAGATTTAATAACTTACACCTATGAAACATTGCCATTTTGACTATCACTTCTAAACAAGAGTTGCCTCTTTTTTCAAAATATGTCAATATCGTCCTTCCAAAAAATTAACATTATACTTCCAACTATCCCTGAGCAACCAATCTTTGGTAAACCTTAGATTATCCTCAACAATTGCTTAAGCATTGTAGTCATATCCAATTCTAGACCTTTTCCCTCTTAATGCCCCAGGCATTTGGAAAATTTAGAAAGGATGAATATTATAGCACATGCAGTCGATCCTATATCCGAAGCATATGGGACACGATTCACGATGTCTCACATAATTCGGATTATGAAAAGGGATGACGTAATCATAATCGAATTTTAGAACACAAATAATAGACCCATATATAGAATTTCCTTATGTTGAGCCATTCCAACACAAAATTCATATATATCCTTGACTAAAGATGATTAAAACCTCAATCTAAGCTTTTAGAATTGAAATGAAGTATAATTTCCTCTCCCTTAATTATAGCAAAACAGCTTTTCAACCCCTGCAACTCCACGAATTGAAACTTTTGTTTTCTATAATTAACATTGCTAACTTGCAACCATTATCATAATTATCGTACTCCCACTAACATGATGATTATTAGCATAACACTTAAGCTCCCACTAGCTTTTACATGTACTTAGAAATCAGCTGGACTTCTAGAAATCAAGACTTTATTGACTTTTTTACCAAATTACAGACTTCTGATACAAGATGATTTGATAAAACTTTGTCAAAATCATACACCTTTCCTTAGATAGCATGCATGTGTGTCTAAACAATTTCAGAACTATGAAAAGGGATGTCATAATCATAGTCTCAATTGTTTAGACCTTTTTCCATCTGCTTCAAATCTACTTGGTGGAAGTGTTTCCTCACCATCATTTTCATGAATCAGAGAGAAACCTTATGACCCTTAGATTTTATGGTGTATGTGTTCGTATCCACGTGAATTTGTCAAAACCATAATCATGAGACAAGGAAAATGACAAATCCAAACTCATATGAACTGAACTCAATCTTAATTTCTTGCCACCTGGCAGCTCAAGGGCCTGCCATCCAAGTTGTTATGCAACCAATTGAGAACTCTCAGAACTCATATGCAAAGCCAACTGTAACTGGAATTGGCACAGCAATAGAAATATGTCAACACGATAGGTTATAAACCTCACATCGTGTGCTAGTGTTAAACTATAGGTTTTTATTCTTGATTTGATCTTGAAATTCTTTTCAGGATCTTTAAGACTCCCACTATCCTTTTGACATATAAGACTATCTTGCCAAATATTCAAGAGATAGTTTGGATTCTTTATCAAGACAAACACTTCACACATCTGGTCTTGGTTGGTCTTTGTTTTATCCAAAAACATCACAACTCACCAATTTCAAATGTACAAGAGTAGGACACACTTTAATCTTACATTTGACTAGTGTTAATAAACATTCCTTTAAGATATGTAACTCAAGTTACAATCTTGGAGTATGACTCTAAGAATTGTTTTGGAACGAAGTATAACTCATCTTCTTGATTTAACCATTTCAACAATTCATGATTCCTCTTCTTAGTCATAAGAATGTACTAAGATTTCCTTAGAGGACTAGTTGTGATATGATTTCTAAATCATTAAGATGATCACAAAACCTGATACTAAAGTACTCTCCCATCTTTTCAGATTGGAGAAACTTTTATCCTTCTGCCTAATTTGATTCTTCTCATTCGTTCTGCCATACATCGAAATTATTCCAATGTATCAGAATTACACTTAAACTTGTAAGTGTAACCATATTTACTAAACTTTAGTAAATCATGACGAATAGTCTTATAGATGTTTTGTGGTGGACTTGACCAGTGCACAAGAATGTGTACTCGATCCCTTAGTCCTTCACTTGATTCACTTATCCATGTGAACAAGTAATTAGTCTTAATTTTCCAATGCTTGAAAGTTCTCATTCATCATACTATACAACTTGCATGATTCCAAGTTTCTATCTAACTGAAACTTGGGTGATAAGAATCTTTCCTTATTTGGTAAATTTAGACACTACCAAAAAAGAAAGAATCAAATTCATATTTCCAATATTGCTAGAAACATACAAACATCAAGTTTTCATAAATACCATTGTAAGGAGATACAAATTAAAACAAAACAAACTTTTATTTATTTATAAAATGCGGACAACTTTTCCTTACAATGCACCTTTAAATGAAAACTATGTTATTACATGTTTCCTAATAATCTATCATAACTCCTAAGAGTAGCTCAAGAATCCGATCTTCAATCAAGCGATAGAAATCCATCTTCGCGGTCAGATTCAACATACTCTTTCTTTAAGTTTCCTTCACTTTTCCTTTGATTCTTAAAACATCAACATGTGACCCAGTCACATCATGTATTAAGAATCCCATAATAGAAACTTTACATAGTTTGATAGTGGACTTTACCTGAAGTAGAGTCAAACTTATTGGCTTCACCAGCCTTATGATCATTCAGGTAAATTTGGCAGCTTCGCAACCAAGGCCCCTTCCTTTTGGCAATAGAACCATATGGACCCTTTGGGAATGGTACATGGGACAGTCTCAGACTTATACTTTCTCTTTACCATTTGGTCAACCGAGTTGACTATGGCCAATCCCTTTCAATTGGGAAGAGAATGCTTTTACTAGGTATCCAATGCAACCATTGTCAATGTCCATTAAAGGTTTGGGAAGTTGATCTACTAATCAAATTTGCTTTAGAAAAGCTCCAAATCATTGCTGATTCAGGAGTACCAAGCAAATAGATAAGATCATTTAGGGTCATGTCATAGCCTATTTCATAGTAGTCCCAAAGGTAACTAACTATGTGACTTAGAAAGTGATTGAACATCCAACTTTCTTAAGACTTTGACACCCAACTCTCTCGGCTTGTCAATATGTAACTTCATCTCCAAGATGTGAGCACACATAGACTTTGTTTGCCAATAGGGCTTGTGTAACCTTGAACTTGTGGGTTAGGGAGGATAATCGGAGGAGGTGGAGGAAGTGAAGTTCCAAGAGATTTGGGAAGATCATAGATGTCCGAACTAGACATCTTTTTGGGAGATATTCAAGATAGTTGACTTGAAGTCCTTAATATAACACCCAATATGAAATATTAAGGCTAGGACCCAACACAATATTTTATAACTTGGAAAAGGGATGCCGTAATCCAAGCTATAAAATATTTGTAGGTAGGTGAATGACGATTCACCAATTTCTACCATGAAAAACGAAATAATTTATTAGGTTTTTTAATTGGATTTGAAACTCCTAGATCTTTTGAGATTCATTGAACTATTCAATGGCATGTTTTAATCTCTAGTGTGCCCTTCAGGTTTTGTGACTGGGATGCCGAGGATCACAAAACAAGGTGTGAATAACCATGCAAATATACTTGGTACCCTTAATTTTTAACCCCTCAATCAATGTGCCGGTTAACCACAAACGCTCCATTGATACTATGATAAACATTAAGTTACCCTTTGCCTACCTTGTTAAATACAAGTTAGTGTGCCAGTTAACCACACATGCTCCACTAACTGACTTAAACAAAGTGCAAAGTGTAATTTCATGGATTAGCACCAAATTCACATTTTCATAAGTAACTTAGATTGGGTATTACTAAGAGTTTAGCTACTTAGTATTTATCATTAATACTTTTAAGGAAGGGAGAATTATATTCTTTGTCCTACCCGTTCGGTTAACGACCCTCCACCATTCAAGGAAGCGGTGGGTGAGAGTAGACACCCATTAAACTGCCATTTTATAGGCAGTAACCTTATACCCCCTTATAGACCGGCTTCGTGAACGAGACTTACTAATGGTAAGACGACTTGGTCTTATACATATATATAAATATTATTAACTTATAATATTATAAAGTATAAGGGTTGAATTTTAACCTTTAAAATTCTAAGGGCTTAACATGGAATTGAAGTATTCATAAGTGAAAAATTTTCAAATTCCAAAACTTGAGGGCGAGTTTTGAAACTATTCAAAACTAATTAATTCCATAACTTATGAGTTTAAAGTAGTTTTAATTAAAAACTCTTCAAGTTCCATAACTTGAGGACAAATTATGGAAGACTTTAAACTATTAAAGAATGTAACTCTTCTTCTTTTGTAACTTATGGAACTAATTAAGGCTACACATTCTTATTATTTAATGAAAAGACTCTTGAACTTCCATAACTTGAGGACAAGTTACGGAGTCATAAAACCATTTAATGAGGACAAGACTCTTCATTTTGTAACCTTTGCCAACTTTTATGAGTTTTAAGAAGCTTAAATGTGACCTTTCATGTAACTTGAGGACAAGTTACACAAACACATTTTAGAATCAACTCTTAGATTAAAATAGATTAAAGACACATAATCAATCAACTTATCTATTAATCTAAGCAACTCATATGAACAAGGATAATTCACATCAAACTTTTTCATGTAATTAGCATAACTCTTCAACTAATACAAAACATGAATCTATTGACAATTATCTTTGAAATTGCATTAGTATGAAGATTACCACATCAAAAATAAGTTTATAAGTCCAAAAACAGCTTAGGGTAATGTTCCTAGTTCAATTCCAGCAAAACCAATCAGCTATATGCTGTTAGGGAGTCCAAATCGCCGAGTGCACGAACAAACTTGACGAGTTGGATGCTTTTTGCCTTGGACTCGTCGAGTCAATCAGTGGACTCGGTGAGTCTGCTATGCAGACAACACCAAAATTCGATTATTCAGCTAATTTTGCAAGTATAACAAGAAAACAAGCCTTGGCTCTGATACCAATGTTGGGTTATGAGCATTGTAACACTCCTAAGTGTACATGCAACCCTAAATACCTTGGATCTATGTTTTCTCTATTATACATGCAAATATGAATATTCCAAGGTATTACCCTATCTAGCATACAATCTATGATACTTGGGTAATAAAACAAGTTAGAATACATACCTTGTTGTTGTAACTTGTCTTCATGAAGCTTGTGTGCCTAGTGCCCCAAGTGTGACACCTCAAATGGTTTGCACAACACCAAATGCACATGGAAATGACTTGAGAGAAATGTACCACTCCTTGAAATTGTCTAGCCCTCATATTCACACACTTGTGTCCGATTTCTTGAGCCATGGGATTCTTTTATATGGTGGCTATTAGGGTTACACCATGTAACTCATAACTTTACCCATTCCTTATGCTCCATGAATTTTAACCTCCATGTAGTATCCATGGGTCACCCCATGGACTTAGTCCAACATAAGGAATCTTGGATCACAAGCCCACATATAAAAGAATGAATGATTTACACAATCAACCCATATATTTAATTAGTCTCCTTTTGATCACTTAATTAATTCCAAATTAATTCTTGATCAATAATAATTAAATAACCTTATTAATATATTAGAACTTATAATATATTAATAAACCTTAAGTGTTATTTCTCTCATTTTAGTCTATCCAAATGCATGATGCCATGCAACCCAAATGGGCCATGCCAAGTTGGGTCAAGTACATACCAAATATAGTTATGGACTTAATCCAACACTGATGGTAGAGAGTGGGCCGGAGATTACCCTAGCGCAAGCCTAGGATGAGATTAGCACGAGAACAGTAGTAGTGAAAAGGGACTTGGTAAAGTAAAGGCAGGCCTTGAAGAAAGTACGGATAGATGTGGAAGGTAGTATGGGCCGGTACTATTTAAATCAGAGGATCCATACTCGAGTCAAGGAGGACTGAGATTAAACCAAGGAACTTGGATTGTATGTGAACCCTAGATATATGATGAGTATTCTGATTATTTTTATGGTATATTTTCATAATGGTGATGCTACGTAGTAGACCAGTGGGTAGTTCTGGTGCCGGCTAGGGATCAGGCTTGGGCTCTAAAGTCAGGCAGCTTGACAATCAAACGAGGGAGTTCATCTCATTTGATATTATACGCAATATCATTAACCAGACTCCTATGATCTTCGGTACGGTCAAGGAGCGCATCTTGGAGATTCTTGATGAGAGGATGAGTGCATTCCGCACCGAGATGGCGGCCATGATGGGGGCGTGCACATTGACATTCAGGGAGTTATGAGCTTGTGGAGCTCCAGACTATCATGGGGCTAGGGTCCCCATTGCTAGCAGTAGGTGGTTGGTGGATGTCGCCAATGACATTCACACCAGGCGGTGTCTTGAGAGGGACAAGGTCCGGCTTGCTTCCTGCCTCCTAAAGAACAGGGAACATGATTGGTGGGAGGAGGTTGGGCGTGCTATTAGAGATGATGCCACGGTTCAGGGCCGAGTTTTCACCAATGATGGAGGTACATTAGATGGCATGGGAGTTCCAGAACCTCCAACAGACTACTGAGACGGTGGCTAAGATCACCGTGATGTTTAAGGAGAGGGCCCTTCTTATTCTACAGTATGTGGCAGACGAGGAGATGAAAAAGGCCTGGTACCATGAGATCCTGAGGAGTGATATCCGACAGTTTGTTATCCGGTCCAGCTGCAAGACATTGTATGATATGATAGCGAGAGCTCGGGAGTGGGAGCTGGATTTGGAGATGGAGAGGAAGAGGAAACCAGATGGGGTTCAGATAGGGTGTTCCGGCAAGAGGCCCAAAGTATCAGATCACAGATCGAGGAGCCAACAGGGCCACAGCCGCTGTGGCAAGTGAGGTAAGATGCACGAGGGAACTGGACATGTCAACAGGGATTGTACCTCTGCCACCACCACCACCGCATTATCTCATCTGATTTGCTTCTACTGCAATCAGAAGGGCCACAAAACGTCCCAGTTTCCAAGTTTAGTAGTAGCAGGACAGGTGGCAACACCTTCTCCTGCAACACTGAGGATTAATGATGGCCGTCGGGGACAGTTCGAGGCGTCTACGACAAGGAGGAGGGCATTCCATTTGACCGCGGAGGAGGCAAGTGCAGCTCCCGATGTTGTGATGGTATCTACTTTCTCCCTATCTCTTGATTTATATTGAGTGTCGCTTATGTATATTTGTTTCGTTATAGGATTGTTCCCTGTGAACGATATATCTGCCCTAGTATTATTCATTATAGGATCATTCCCTTTGTATCGCTCAAGCTTAGCAAGCGATTTGCAGGAGCATCGGGGGAGCTACATTGTCCTCTTGATGTAGAGATCACTAATGATAGGCCCATTCGGGTTGCGAGGGTTCATCGGGGATGTACACTGCAGTTGTTCGATGA
Source organism: Lactuca serriola (assembly GCF_051521515.1). NCBI lineage: Eukaryota > Viridiplantae > Streptophyta > Magnoliopsida > Asterales > Asteraceae > Lactuca > Lactuca serriola. The sequence continues at coordinate 166,178,992 of NC_136416.1, read as the reverse complement.
GCAGTATTCTATGGATTTAGTCCCCATTTCCATGCGAGGGAATAAGGTCATCATGGGTGCGGATTGGTTGAGTCCCAATGTGGGAGGATTGGTGATTTAGGGCAAGAGGCCATAGTGTGGACCGACTTTGTGTTTGCCGGCGAGGGCGACGCGCTACCTCCAGTAGGGTTTGTACAGGGTATGCCATGTATGTTATGGATACCTAGGATAAGGATAAGGTGATTGTGCATCATGTAACGATTGTACGAGAGTATCAGGATGTGTTGCCGGAGGACTTTCCCGAGGTACCTACAGAGACAGGTAGAGTTCAGGATTGACCGAGTCCCTAGTGTAGCTTCGATAGCAAAGGCGCCATATCGGTTGGCTCCTCCCGAGATGCAGGAGCTGTCTACATAGCTACAGGAGTTGTTAGACAAGGGATTCATCAAGCCGATCAGTTCTCCATGTCGAGCCCCAATTCTGTTTGTAAAGAAGAAGGGCGGGTCACATCGGATGTGCACAGATTACCGGGAGTTGAATAAGGTAACAGTGAAGAACCGTTATCCCCTCCCAATGATTGACGATTTATTCGACCAACTTCAAGGTGCATCTTGATTCTCCAAGATTGATATGTGATCAGATTATCACCAGATGCGAGTCAGGGATGATTATGTGCAGAAGACAATCTTTTGAACTCGCTATGGTCATTATAAGTTTGTGGTGATGTTGTTTGGGCTCATCAATACTCCTGCCACGTACATGGATCTCATGAACTGCGTGTGTGTACTGATGCTGGATCGGTCTATGATAGTATTCATCGATGACATCTTGGTGTACTCCAAGACTCAGGAGCAACACGAGGAGCACCTGATGGAGGTGCTAGAGGCATTGAGGAGGGAGAGACTTTTCATAAAGTTCTCCAAGTGCGAGTTCTGGTTGCGCGCGGTGTAGTTTCTGGGGCACCTTGTCAACTAGAAGGGTATTCTGGTCAATCCAACCAAGGTAGAAGTCGCGATGCAGTGGGAGATACCGAAGTCTCCATTCGAGATTTGGAGTTTTCTTGGTTTGGTGGGTTATTACCGAAGATTCATCCAAGATTTCTCAAAGATTGTTGTTCCATTGAACTGACTGACCAAGAAGTCGGTGACATTTTGTTGCGGGCCTGAGCAGCAGGCAGCTTTCGAGACTCTCCGACAGTAGTTGTGTGAGGCACCGATTCTGACTTTGCCCGAGGGTGTCGACGATTTCATGGTTTACTGTGACGCTTCAATCACGGGTATGGGTGAAGTAGTTATGCGGCGGGGTCGCGTGATTGTGTATGCTTCGAGGCACTTAAAGCCTCATGAGGTGAATTACCCGACGCACGATTTGGAGTTAGGGGTCGTTGTGTTCGTCCTCAAGATTTGGCGGCACTAACTCTATGGGGTTTGTTGTACCATTTACACGGACCACAAGAGCGTGAGGTATCTGATGGACCAGTCGAATCTAAACATGAGGCAGCGCTGCTAATTAGATGTGGTGAAGGATTATGATTGTGAGATCCTCTACCACCCGGGGAAGGCCAACGTGGTGGCTGATGCCCTCAGCCACAAGGCGGTCGTGGCTCCGATTTGAGATATATGCTTGAGGATGACATTAATTACTCTATTGTTGCAGCAAAACTGCGAGGCACAGGTAGTGGCTATGAAGAAAGAGCACCGGAAGAGCGAGCGCATTGTGGGTCAAGTGCATTCCATCGATTATGATAGCCAAGGATTATTGACCCTGCATCGGAGGGTCTGGCTGCCATATTTGGGTGGCGTACGTCACGTTCTGACGGAGGAGGCCCACAAGTTTAGGTTCTATATTCATCTTGGGGCAACGAAGATGTATCAACATCTTTTCCCTGATTATTGGTGAACATGTATGAAGCAGGACATAGCTTGGTATGTGGAGCAGTTCTTGACTTGCATGAAAGTCAAGGTCGAGCACCAACGACCTCACATCAAGATGTAGCTGTTGGAGATTCCGGTGTGGAAATGGGAAGGCATCACCATAGATTTCATCACAAAGCTTTCTAGGACTGCACGTGGAGTGGATTCAATTTGGTTCATCATGGATTGGTTGACCAAGAGTGCATATTTCATCTCGATCCAGGAGAGTATATCTACAGAGAAGCTAGTTGATATTTACGTCCGCGAGGTGGTGGCACGTCATGGGGTGCCAGTGTCTGTGGTGTCAGATTGACATGTTTGCTTCACTTCCGGATTTTGGAAGTGGTTTCACGACGAGATCGGAACTCGTCTTCACTTCAGTACTGCTTTCCACCCTCAGACAGATGGGTAGATTGAGAGGACGATTCAGACTCTGGAGGATATTCTACGTGCATGTGTACTGGATTTTGGTGGGTGTTGGGATACGTATCTTCCGTTAGTGGAATTTTCATATAACCAAAGTTATCACGCTACCCTTTGAGATGCTCTATGGGAGGAAATGTAGGAAGCTAATCTGTTGGGGCGAGGTCGGTCAGCGAGTCATGGGGAGTACCCAAGTGGTACTCAAGACTATAGACGCAGGTCCGGAGCAGGCTTCAAACATATCAGAGTTGGCAGAAAAGTTATGCCGACAAGCGTCGATCGGACCTAGAGTTTCAGGTAGGGGATGTGGTTCTTCTGAAGTTGTCACCTTGGAAATGTGTCATCCGATTCAGGAAGCGGGGCAAGCTGGGCCCCAAATACCTCAGTCCATTCAGGGTTTTGGCTTGGGTGGGCCGACCGAGCTTAGTCAGATCCACAATACTTTTCATGTATCCCAACTGTGGTAATGTTTAGTGGATGATTTCGCACTTGTGACTTTAGAGGATATTAAGGTGGACAATCGCCTGAACTATGTTGAGAGGCCAGTAGCGATTTTGGATCAGAAGACGAAGACTTTGAGGAACAAGGTGGTTCAGTTGGTGAAGGTGCAGTGCTTGCACTGCAAGGGGTCTGAGTGGACGTGGGAGCCAGAGGAGGAGATGAGAGAGCATTATCCATGATTATTAGACACAGTAAACTTTGAGGACGAAGACTGAGCCAAGTGGGGGAGAGGACGAGGGAACACGTCAGACTTCGTCACAGTAGTGTTGTAGTGACAATATCCAACTATCGAATCATAGTTACGAATTCAACCGCCTATAACCACCATATGACTAATTCTATCAAAATACTAAATTCATAAAGTACCCTTAGAAGTCAAACTTGGTCAACCCAATTGTCAAAATCAACGTAAAGGGTCAAGGTCGACAGTCCATGTAGACACAACTCATTGAGTGCATCTAGCAACTCGTTGAGTTCCTTTAGAACTCAGAAAAATCATGAAAACTCGAGTCAACTCGCCGAGTTGCCAAACAACTCGTTGAGTCCATGCAGTTTCCAGAAGATCGGGAAAACCCTAACCAACTCGTCGAGTTGGCTAAGCAATTCTTCACGTTCCTTCATCCCTTTTCTCATTCAAACATTTTCAAGCGAAACCAAGGCTCTAAACTATAGATCTAACATCATAGGGTGTAGTTACCACGTAAAGTTGCCAACTTTATGTGCATGCAAGGCCACAAGAGACTAAAATGCTAAAACCAAGCTTGATAACATGTTTAGGGCATGGAGAAGGGTCGAAGCTTGATAAAGTCGATAACTATATGTCCATGGGGGCCTAGAGGAGTCCAAATCTGAAACCATGTCCTCATGACAAGCTCAAACCCGAGAATGACTCCATTTTGCACTAGAAATGACCCTATTCTTTCATAAGGGAAGATCTAAGCAATAATAGATCAAGGTAATAACTTTATACCTCTATATGGATGCCAAAACGAAGTAGATGCTGGATCTACAGCCTCCTTCTCACTCCAAGCTCTTAAATCTTTGAGTTTCTTCTAGAAATGCACCAACACACACTCTTTAACCATACACACACTTATAATGGAAGGTTAGCTCGATTAGGGTTTGTTTTTGGATGATAAGGTGGTAAGGGAGGCTAGAGAGAGGACTTAAGGATCTTTAAATAGGATGAAAACCCGAAAAATTAGGGTTTTCATAATCGGCTCCAACTTATCGAGTTGTGTCCTCCAAATCGTCGAGTAGGTTCTCCGGAATACGCGGCCCTTCTTGGTTTCTAAACGACGAGTTGAAGCCTCCAACTCGTCGAGTAGACTTTCTAAAGTGCACAAATCCCTAAATCTCATTCCTCGAAATCGGGATGTTACATATAGAGTGAGGATTGAGAGTCTATTATGCTTGTATGTATTGTTAGGGTTGTGATGATGATAATCCGAGACAAATACGGGTAGGTGTGGAAGGTAGTATGAGCCCGTACTACTGAAAGCATAGGATCTGTACGCGTGTCAGGGAAGTCACAACCCTTAGGGCTTGGTTGGGATTTGGTTTCCCTGTTATGATATGCGTTTTATCTGATATCCTCCTGGTTTATTTTTAGTATGGTGACTACGCATCGATTTGAGGTTGGTTCCGGTTCGGGATCAAGTTGCTGGCAGTCACGGTGGATCAACTGCGTTGGATGATAGGATCAGGGAGATCCTGCAGGAGGAATTTGTTGCTCTGTTTTGAGCTCAATTGCCAGAGATGTTTAGGTCTATTAAGACCGCCATCGTTGAGTACTTTGATGAGGGTTATGTTGCTTTGTAACACCTCGATTTCCAGGAATGAAGTTCTAAAGATTTTGGGCACTTTAGAGGGCCTACTGGACGAGTTGGAGGTCCCAACTCGTCGTGTAGGGACTTATATGGACGCACGGTTTATGGGGCCAACTCGACGAGTTGGAGCTAAAAAATGAAACCCTAATTTTTACGGTTTGTACCCTATTTAAGCATCCTATTCTCCACTTGTTGGCCTCATTTATCAACTCCTTCAGTCCAGCTAACCCTGATTCGTGATCTTGAGCCTTTGGAGTGTGTGGTGGTGAAAAGAAAGTGATTCTTTGGTATTTCCTTGAAGGAGTGGAAGCTAGAAGTGCTTGGTTGAAGGATGAAGCTTTGGATCTAGAGGTTTCTTTGTCAAGACAGCCTTATTGAGGTATAAAGTCTATACCTTGACTATTTATTTCCTAGATCTCTTCATGGAGTCGTTTAGGGCTTTAAGAGGTTTATAAGTTAATCATGAATATGAGAATGTGTTGGAGCTATGACTTCATATTATGGATCATGTCCTCATGAAGCCTAAATTTTCCACCTTTATTAAGCCATGGCCCTTCTCCATACCCGAGATCTCATTTATAGCTTAGTTTTGGTGTTTCTAGATCATAACACCATGCACAGACGTAAAGTTAGCAACTTCACATGTTATGCTAGTCTAAGGACTCGATTGGAATCGACTGAATGATTATGGACTAAGAGTAACTCGACGAGTTGCTCATGCAACTCGGTGAGTTAGATCATGATTCCCTAGTTTCTGACTCCGAAGCAAACTCAATGAGTCTAGGAGACGACTCAGTGAGTTCGTTAAGGTTCTTCGAGTTTTGAAGACTAAGAAACTCGTTGAGTTCAAGGAGGAACTCAACGAGTTGTTATGTAATGTCCCAATTTTGTTCCAGGGTAAAACCCGTTGAGTTTGAGGATAACTCGACGAGTTGGATTGTGATTTCAAGGTTTCTGATTTATGGAACTTGATGAGTTAATGGGCCAAATTGGCAAATTAAGTCAACCAGAATGTTGACTTTGACCAGGATGTTGACTTTGACTTTGACCAAGAGCTGACCAAGTTTGATTTCTAAGGATATTCTAGTAATTTGGGCATTGGTGGGTCGGGGCTGAAACAGACATTTCACCCCAAGTAAGGACTATGGATCATGGTTTGGAACCCAATTGCTAATTGGGTGAAACAGAAATTTCACCCTAAGTATGTAGTAGATGATTGTCTGTGTGATGATTTTCTTGCGTGCCACTATCTGTTATGATTATGTGCCGGTATGTTATGTTATGTTATGTTATTATGTGATAGTGGTAGGGGTAGGTTAGACCCCATAGTAGGTTGAGATAAACCGAAGGGTAGGTCGGGCACCCAGCTATGCCTGACAATATGTTTATGCTATGTATTATGTGGTAGTGGTAGGGGTGAAATAGTCCTTGTAGCTAGTTAAGATGAACCGGAGGGTAGGTCGGGCACCCCAAATATGCCCGACAGGGTAGTTGATCACCCATATATATTTGACATGGGTAGGTCGGGCACCTCAAATATGCCTGACAGGGTAGGTCGAGCACCCAGATATGCTTGACATGGGTAGGTCGGGCACCCCAGATATGCCTGATAGGGTAGGTCGAGCACCCAAATATGCTTGACATGGGTAGGTCAGGCACCCCATATATGCCTGACAGGGTAGGCCGGGCACCCAAATATGCCTGACAGTATGTGTTTGGTATGGTGTGTGGTATGATGGGTGAACTCACTAAGCTTCGTGCTTACGGTTTTTAGTTTTGGTTTCAAGTACTTCGTTTCAAAGGAAAAGAGCCGGCTCGATCGCAACACATCACACTATGATTTTCCGCACATGAGATCTTTGGTATTATACTCTCATATTGTTATATGATAACATGTTTTGATTATTAACACTTTGGTTTTGACATGGGGTGTTATTATGGATGTTTTTCTTATACTATTGGTTTTATAATAAATTAATTAAAAATGAAATTTTTGGTCTTGAATTTTGGGATGTTACATGCTATTTATGAGATAGCGGTTGTTGCAACCATTGTAGCCATTGCGACTGTAGGGGTTGGATCGGGTCGGGGTTTTTAGTATCAAGACTTTGATAATACGAAGCCCACGACTTTTGATGGAGTGCATGACCCGATCATTGACATGAGGTGGCTATCTGATGTGGAAGGGTGTTTCTTTACTTGTTCTTGTCCCTCTGACCAGAAGGTCAGGTACGCTCTGAACCTTCTGAGGTCCGGAGCGAAGGATGGGTGGAGGCTTGCTACTAGTTTATATTCTGTTCCACAGAGAGATGTTGTGACTTGGGAGTAGTTCAATGAGATATTTCATTCTCGATATGTGCTAATGGTGGAACTTGAGAGGTAGGCCCAGGAGTACCTGGATTTGAGGCAGGGTTCTGAGACAGTGACAAAGATCACCAATATGTTCACGGAGAGGGATATGTTTTGCCCTGAGTTTGCTGCATCTGAGCAGGCTTAGATGACCTGTTACTTGATCATGCTTAGGATGGAGATCATACAGTTTGTTTCCACCCAACGCTATGATACATTATTAAAGATCCAGGAAGCTGCCAGGCGGCATGATATTGAGATTGATTTGTAGACGAGGGAGCTGAGACTGGCCTCGGCGTAGTCGCAGCATGTGTCGAATTGGTTTAGGGTTGTTGATTCTAGGTCGGGGAGTCAGAGAGGCCGCGCTTGTGGGAAGTGCAATAAGATGCATGATGGAGCTTGTCGATCTTCATCAGGATGCCACAAATGCGGCAAGTATGGCCACATTTTGAGGGATTGTCGGCAACAGACCCCAACTTCTGGCACCAGACCTTGTTACCATTGTGATCAGGTGGTCCATATGAAGGCCCAGCGTCCCTTGCTTGCTGCCAGGCCGGCGCAAGCTCCAACACCGACAACTTTGAGGATCACTGACGGGAGTCAGGGCAAAGTGGAGCCCCTGAGGGCTCGAGGTCATGCTTTCCAGCTCAATGCTGAGGAGGCTAGAGCAGCTCTTGATATGGTGACTGGTATGTTTCTATCCTTTATTATGTTTATTATGTTTTGTATTATGCTTATGGTTGTACCTCTATTAGGTATGTTTCTAGTGAACACTTTTCCCGCTTTAGTGTTGTTTGACTCTGGTGCGAGTCGAGCTTTTGTATCTCGATGGTTCAGTATAGAGTTTAATATGCCCATTAGGGAGTTAGAGTGTCTTTTGTGAGTCTCTATCGCCAATGATCACAATGTTTCTACATTATCAATATAACGGGGTTGTGTTCTGGAGATCTTCAGGGTGTCTTATCCGATCGACTTGATCCCTATCCAAATAGGGGATGTTTGCGTGATTGTGGGCATGGATTGGTAGAGCCGTTTTGGTGCTATGATTGACTATGAGGGCCAGCACGTGGTGGTTCAAACCCCAAGTGGGGGAGAACTAGTTATCTATGGAGAGGGCACCAAGATGGGTTCAGGGTTTTGTTCTACAGTCTGGGTTTGATAGTATATTCAGCACGAGTGTGCACGTTATTTGGCTTATGTAGTGGATATGCGTGTTGGGGATCAGGTTTCCGTTTCAGAGGTCCCAATTGTCGAGGAGTTTGTTGATGTGTTTCTGGAGGATTTACCGGGTGTGCCTCCTGTGAGGCCGTTTGATTTCAAGATTGACCTCATGCTAGGTGCAGCCCCGATTGACCTCATGCTAGGTACATCAACACAACTTATCATCCACATACCGACGAACAGAGTAAGTATATGATAGAGACCCTTGAGTATATGTTGCGGGCATGTGTCATCGATTTTGGTGGGAGTTGGGACTCCTACTTACCTCTGGCGGTGTTCTCCTACAACAACAGTTTTCATTCGAACATTGGTGCTCCGCCTTTTGAGCTCTTGTATGGGCGGAGATGTCGTACCCCGGTTAGTTGGGGGGAGGTTAACCACAAGGTTATGGGGCGAACTGAGTTGGTCCTTCAGACGACGGAGATGATTCAGCAGATTAGGCAGAGATTGCAGACTGCTCAGAGTCGGCAGAAGAGCTATGAAGATCGGTGTCGATCCGAGTTGGAATTTCAGGTCGGGAATATGGTGTTACAAAAAGTCTCACCTTGGAAAGGTGTGGTTCACTTCAAGAAGAGGCGGACGTTGGGTCCCCTATATACTAGGCCATTCTGGATAATTTCCAGGATTGGCAAGGTAGCGTACAGATTGGATCTTCCTGAGGAGCTCAGTCAGATTCACAACACTTTCCATGTTTTGCAGCTGCGAAAGTGTGTATTGGATGAGGATGTAGTGGTGTCCTGTAGGGTTTTGAGCATTCTAACACTCCTATGGTGTACATGCAACCCTAGAAACCTTGGATCTATGTTTTCTCTATTATACATGCACGTATTGATTTTTCAAGGGTTTCATTCTATCTAGCATATTATGAGGTCCATTTAATATAAAATTTAGATAGAATGACATACCTTTCTTGTTTTTTGATTCCTTAAGACCTTCTGATCCTACCACCCCAAATGTGACGCCTCAAATGTTTCACACAACACCAAAACTTCTTGGAATAACTGAGAATGGAACACTTGCATGCAAATTTTGGCTAGCCCTCTCTCTTAGTCTTTGTGGCCGATTTTACTCCATATGGGGCTCCTTATATAGTGTCATGCAATTAGGGTTCCACCATGCAAACCCTAATGTGCATAACTTTTCACTTACTCCATGATCCATGGGTTTTAACCTCCATGGAGCACCTTATGGGTTTTAGCCCAATCTTAAGAACCATGGATCATTAGACCACTATATAAGAATTAATGATTTACACAATCAATCCCCATACATATAATTAGTCTCTTTTTTATCATAAAATTAATTTCAAACTAATTAAATAATATGATTTCATATTAATATATTATAAATTATAATGTATATATTAATAAATCATAAGTGTCCTTTTTCTCATTTAGTCTATCCAATTGTTGTGATGTCATGCAACCCAAATGGACCATGCCATGTCGGGTCAAGTACATACCAAATATAGTTATGGACTAAGACACTATATCCAATAGTCTCCCACTTGGATAAGTCTAATAACTATAGTTACAGGTATGACTTCAGAATCCGACCAGCAATCGTAGCTCTTTCAAAGTCTTGCGGAACTAGGATGATGCACCATTTAACATAAGTGATCATATAATCCTTTGTTCTCAACATATCAGTTGGACAAATACATGGAACACCGTCATACTTATTGTCTAGAAATTTGTTTACTAATTTCCGATTTGTTTGACATAGAAGTTAATCGAACACATCAATTTAGTTCTGACCGGGCCCAACACATGAGTCAAAAAAAATCATCGAGGGGACCAAGATATCACTTCTAATCCTCCAAGGACTAGAAGGAACATATAAGCTTCAGCTCATATGCTTGTAGTAACCATTCATCAAATTGTACACAACAACACGTTTTATAGTATCAAGTTACTGATACGTTTTCATACTATCAATGTATAACCAACTCATAGTTCTACAACTCATATCTCTTGGCTTGAAGACTTATATGATAATATCGTCTTGCGATCACTCGAGATGAATTCCATGAATTGATACAAGTGAGAATGGGTTGACTCCAATACTCGGAACTTATGAGCACTCATGAATGTTGCAACAACCATTGATATGTCTAATATAATCCAGACAAATCTACACACCCAATCCATGACAGTCTTATTTCAATACGTATTTCCAAAATATGATCGATTGTGGATAGTTTGAATAATAAAATTATTCTGGAAGTCAAAACATGCAAAATGAAACAATAGTAAACGGTTAACACAAGATAGTAACCATTACTCATAAATAAATAACAACTTTTATTTAATCATCAAATGTCAATTACATTTCAACTATTACAAGTTTCGAAAGCTACCTAACTACTAAAACCAATATCATCCTTCAGCTCGATGCACCTCGCATGTTGTATATGCTTAATCCTACTCAGTCTCTTCGTGAGGGGATCTGCTAGATTCTCATCTGATGATACCCTCTTCGCCACGAGGACTCCTTCTTCTATTCGATGTCTGATGAAATGGTATTTTCTGTCGATGTGTGTGGATCTCCTGTGATCCCTTGGTTCCTTGGCTAAGGCAACAACACTTTCACTATCACAGAAAATTTCCATTGGCTCCTTAATAGCTGGTACAACTCCAACGTCTCCAATGAAGTTCTTCAGCCATATCGCCTCCTTTGCTGCCTCGCTAGCTGCTATATACTCTGAGTCGCAAGATGAATCAGCCACTATCCATGATACCGGTTGTGGTATTCATATATGTTCTGATTTGCAGGGACTAAGAAGAAGTGAGAATGTGGATCAAGGAAGAATAAACTTAATCATGGGGAATAGGAAAGCTCTACCGGTCACCAAGATTGGAGTTTATACTTTATCGCTAAGTAGTGGGTGTAGTTTAGATTTGAATAAATGTTGTTATTCGCCAGAAATGGCAAGAAATATTATTTCGTTTCATGCATTGAACAAACAAGGTTTCACCTTTTCATTTGATAATGAAGTTGGTTCGATTAATGCTTTCTTTAATAATGTTCTTTATTTTAAACCATTACCTTGTGATGGTGTGCATGAAACTGTATTTGTGGTTGATAACTTAGGAAATAATGTTTTGTGTATTGATTATGTTAATGATAATAACTTGGATAAAGCATCATTATGGCATTGTCATCTTGGACATATAAGCAATAAACGCATAGGCCAACTCCAAAAGGATGGAGTCTTGGAGTCATTTGACCTAAAGTCAGATGATAGTTGTGAATCATGCGTACCTGGAAAAATGACAAAGTCACTCTTCACAGGTTCTTATGAGATGGGTGAAGGTTTGTTGGATCTTGTATACACGGATGTGTGTGGGCCCTTCAAACATGCCACAAGGGATGCTAATCGTTATTATTTGACTTTTACTAATGATTACAGTAGATATGGATATGTCTACTTAATCAAGCATAAGTCAAAGACTTTCGAAAGGTTTAAAGAGTTTAAACAGGAAGTCGATAATCAATTGGGCAAGACATTAAGATGCTTCGATCTGATCGAGGTGGTGAGTATCTTAGTTTAGATTTCCTCGACTATCTTAGGGAATGTGGGATTGTCTCACAATTGACACCTCCCAGGACACCGCATTTGAATGGTGTGGCTGAGAGGCGTAATCGGACCTTGTTGGACATGGTTCGCTCTATGATGAATCGAGCTTCACTACCAAACTCATTTTGGGGGTATGCCTTAGAGACTACCACCCATATCCGTAATCTGGTCCCTACAAAGAAAGTTGCCAAAACTCCTCATGAGATGTGGACTGGTAAAGTACCTAAACTAGACCACATCAAGATTTGGGGTTGCGAGGCTTTCGTGAGATTCGAGACTCATGATAAGCTCGAACCTCGAAGAGAGAGGTGTATTTTCATTGGCTACCCACAACAATCCTTTGGTTACCTCTTCTACAGACCTAGTGAAAATGTGGTCTTTGTAGCTAGGAGGGCGTTCTTTCGAGAGAGAGAGTTCATAAGCCAAGAAAACAATGGGAGGCAAGTTGACCTTGAAGAAATTCAAGAGTCAAGCGGTGAAGGAACTTCAAACCCTAGCACTCAACTTGAGGAGGAAACTCTTGTTGAGCCAAATGACAAGTCTCTACCTCTAAGGTGTTCCACAAGGGTTAGGAATGCACCTAAGCATTACTATGGATTCCATATTACTGCGGGAGGTGATACACTTATCAGTGATGAGACATTAATAGGTCTGGATGAACCTAATAGTTACGCGGAAGCCATGGCAGGCCCTGAGTAAGCCAAGTGGAAAGAGGCAATGGACAACGAGATACAGTACATGTATGACAATCAATTTTGGAACTTGGTTGAGAATGTACCAGGTCATAAGACTGTAGGGTGCAAATGGATCTTCAAGAAGAAGACCGACATGGATGGTAATGTACACACTTATAAGGCATGACTGGTTGCAAAGGGTTTCTCACAAACTCCGGGAGTTGATTATGATGAGACCTTTTCTCCAGTGTCCAAGATTAAGTCTATTAGGGTTCTGTTAGCCATAGTCGCATTTCATGACTATGAAATATGGCAAATGAATGTCCAAACCGCTTTCGTTAATGGAAAGTTGGTTGAGGATGTTTACATGGGTCAGCCAGAGGGTTTTGTCAACATAGAGTACCCTAATAGAGTGTGTAAGCTTGAGAAATCCATTTATGGATTAAAACAAGCACCTCGCAGATGGAATCTTTGCTTTGATGAGAAAGTCAAGGAATTTGGCTTTTCTAGGAGTGAAGATGAATCTTTTGTATATGTCAAGGCTAGTGGGAGTATAGCTAGCTTTTTGGTATTGTATGTAGATGACATACTACTCATAGGAAATGACATCCCAACTCTGCAGAAAGTTAAGTCCTGGCTTCGGAAGTGTTTCTCTATGAAGGACCTAGGAGAAGCTGCCTATATTCTAGGGATAAGGATCTTGAGAGACCGGAGTAAAAGACTAATTGGACTTAGTCAGAGTACCTACTTAGATAAGGTGCTAAAGAGATTTAGCATGCATGACTCCAAGAAAGGAGAGTTACCCATCCAGAGCAATGCCAGATTGAGTAAGACACAAAGCCCTAGCTCTGAGGCTAAGATAGCATAAATGATTCGAATACCTTATGCTTCGGATGTAGGATCGATCATGTATGCTATGACGTGTACTCGACCTGATGTAGCCTTTGCCTTGAGCATGGTTAGCAGGTATCAGGGGAACCCTGGCAAGGCACACTGGACTGCGGTAAAGAATCTCCTCAAGTACCTACGGAGGACTAAGGACTGGGTTCTTACCCTCGGTGGGAGTGATGACTTGAGAGTTGTAGGGTATAGTGATGCTAGCTTTCAGACTGATAGGGATAATTTCCGCTCTCAGTCAGGCTGGGTCTTTACCCTAAACGGAGGAGCAATTTCTTGGAAGAGTTCCAAGCAAGAGATAGTAGATGATTCAACATGCGAATCAGAGTATATAACAGCTAGCGAGGCAGCAAAGGTGGCGATATGGCTGAAGAACTTCATTGGAGACCTTGGAGTTGTACCAGCTATTAAGGAGCCAATGTAAATTTTATGTGATAGTGAAAGTGATGTTTCCTTAGCCAAGGAACCATGGGATCACGGGAGATCCAGACATATCGACAGAAAATACCATTTCATCAGACATCGAATAAAAGAAGGACTCCTCATGGTGAAGAGGGTATCATCGGATGAGAATCCAGCAGATCCCCTCACGAAGGGACTGACTCGGGTTAAGCATCTCCAGCATGCTCGGAGCATAGGGCTGAAGGATGATATTAGATTTAGTAGTTAGATAACCACGAAATTTGTAAAGTGTAATTGACATTAGATGAGGAATAAAATGTGTTTTATTTATGAGTAAAGTGTTGCTATCTGTTGTCGATCATTTACTATATTTCTTTTGCATGTTTTGACTTACAGAATAATTATTCGAACCTCCACAGTCGGTCATATGTCGGAAGTAGGTATGAATCAAGAATGTCATGATTGGTTGTAGAGGTCTAAGGTGTTGGACATTGCTACAACAATCATGAGTGCTCATAAGTTCTGAGCATTGGACACAACCCACGCTCACTGGAATCACTTCATGGAATTTATCTCGAGTGATCATGAGATGGAAATATCATGTAAGTCTTTAAACCTAGAGATATGATTTGTTACTTATGAGTTGATTATGCATTGATTGTACAAAAACGCATTGGTAACTCGATGTTATAAAACGTGTTCTTGTGTATAATTCAATGAGTGGTAGAACAAACATATGAGTCGAAGTTTATCTATTCCTTTTTGGATTAGAAGCTGATATCTGGGCCCCTCAATGATTTTTTTTGACCTATGTACCGGGCCCGGTCAGAACTAAGTTGATGTGTTCAATTAAGTTCTTTGTCAAACAAATCCGAAATCGGGAAACAAACTGCTAGACAATAAGTAAGATATTGTTCCATGTATTTGTCAGGCTGATATCTAGAACAGAGGATTATATGATCACTTATCTTAAATGGCATATCTTTATCTTCTCAGTTCCGAGAGACCTTGAAAGAGCTACGATTGTCGTTCGGGTCCTGAAGTATTACAATTATAGTTATTAGACTTATCCAAGTGGGAGACTGTTAGATATGGTGTCTAAGTCCATAACTATTTATGGTATGTACTTGACCCGACCCGACATGGTCCATTTGGATATCATGGCACCATGCAATTGGATAGACTAAATGAGAGAAATAACACTTGGGGATTATTAATATATTATAAGTTCTAATATATTAATAATATTATTTAATTAGTTTGATCAAGAATTAATTTAGAATTAATTAAGTGATCAAAAGATAACTAATTAAATATATGGGTTGATTATGTAAATCATCCATAACTTGTATAGTGGGCTAAGAGGCTCCATGGATTATCAAGTTGGGTTCCACCCATAGGATGCTCCATGGGAGTTACAAACCCATGGGTCATGGAAATGAAGAGTCATGACACATTAGGGTTTACATGGTGTAACCTTAGATGTGTTAACACTATATAAAGAACATATTCTCCACCAAAATTGGCTACACATAAGAAACAAGAGGGCTAGGCCGATTTTAGAAGTGTGTATTATGTCTAAAGTCATTCTAAAAGCATTCGATGTTGTGTGAAGCATTTGAGGCATCACACTTGGGGTGCTAGGCTCACAAGGTTTCCAGGATCATAAGCAACATCAAGGTATGTTATTCTATCTTTCATTCAAGTTAAAAATTGTTCCCCATGTATGCTAGATATGAATATTGTTGGAATAGTGTCTAAGGCTGCAACTATATTAGGCAAGTATTTGACCCGGTTGTGCATGGTCCTTTTGGGTTGCCTTCACCATAGCAACTTGATAGGATGATTTATTAAGAGAGAGTAAATATTATTAGTATATTATGAGAATAATATAAAGAATAATATATTGTTATTTGATTAATATAAGTCATAGAATTAATTGGAATTAATTTGGTGACTTAAAGAGATTAATTAAATAAGAGGGTATAAACTGTCAATTGTTTGATAGTTAAACGTTAGACTGTAAATCCATATAGATATGCATTGGACGGATTCTAGAAGCTAAGGATAGCTTCAAATCGTCCAAGGGGTTATCTAAGGAATGGATTTGGATAGCCTTAAGAGAAGATTATCCAATTAGGGTTTAGGTTGTAACCCTTAAGGAGTCTACAAGTATAAATAGACCCTATGGCATAAGGAAATCGGCACTTCATAAAAAGTAAGAGAACCCTGGCCGATTTCCTTCCCTCTCCTCTCTCCCAAATCATCCTCCTTGCTATTTGGTGTTTGTAAGCCATTAGAGGAGTGACAATTGTGACTCTAGAAGCTCCAAGACAACAAGATCAACAAGGAATTCAAAAGGTATGATTCTAGATCTGTTTCAATATTGTTATTACACCTAAATAGTCATTAGAAGTCTTGGATTCAAAGCATGTTTAATTAGAAAGCCTAGATCTAAGCATTAGGGTTTTGCATGCGCAAATAGGAAAGTTCTTATGGCTAAAACCCATCAGTGGTATCAGAGCCTAGCTTGGTTTTCATTAAATTGTTGCTTAATTGTCTGAAACTAAACTGCAAAATTCGATTTTTGTGTTTCTGAGTCATGGACTCGGCGAGTTCCATAGTGGACTCGGCGAGTCCCTTGGTGCACTCGGCGAGTCCAAGCGTCAGGAATGGCCAGATTCGGGATTTCTTCATGATTATCTTATGGAAACTTACCTTAAACATATTAGATCAACCCTAATCCGATTTTTTGATATATATGACTATTATCTTGATCTAATTAAAGATATTTATCAACTAATAAAATAATTAATTTCCTTATATGATAATTAATTAATTATTTTGATTATTTTGGTAATTATCTTGCAAGAAATCTTGAATAAATCAAATATAGATAATTAGGAAATTAATTGTTAATTGAAATTATTTGTTATTTGATCCTCCATGTTTTAAATGTTTAAAACTTGTCCTCAAGTTTTGAAATTTATATTTTGTAATTAAAAGTTTTAATTTAGACAATTTAAATTTCAAACCCTAGATTTTAAAATGTTTAAAATACAACCCTATACTAATATAATATTACAAGATTAATATATATATATATATATATATATATATATATATATATATATATATATATATATATATATAACTAAAATGCTAGTCTTACCGTTAGTAGGCCTCATTCACGAAGCCGATCTATAAGGTGGGTATAAGGTTGTGGCCTATAAAATGACGCTTAATGGGTGTACACTCACACCCACCGCTTGCTTGATCGGTGGAGGGTCGTTAGCCGAACAGGTAGGATAGGGCAACCTCATCCTCTCATTAAAAGTATAATCGGAAATACAAAGTAACTACACATATTTTAAAATTTCCCAATCTTAGTTACTTTAGGAAAAGTGAATTGATGCAATCCCATGAAATTACACTTTGCACCCTTGCTAAGAAGTTAGTGGAGCGTGTGTGGTTTACCGGCACACTAATTGGTTCTAAGCAAAGGTGGCAAAGGGTGATTCATTGTTTATCAAAGTTCAATGGAGCGTGTGTGGTTTACCGGCACATCGAATAGGTGATCGTTACAATGAAGGCACCATGTGAATTTGCATGGTAATTCACACCCGCTTTGTGATCCTCGGTATCCCAGTCACAAACAAGAGGGGCATATCGAGATTTAAACATGCCATTGAATAGTTTTCAATGAATCTCATCCGAACCTAGGAATTCTCAATGCATTTAGGACTAATAGTTAGGTTTTATGGTGGAGAATTAGTGAATCGTCATTCACTTACCTTCAATTTATTTGCATGTTAGATTACGGCATCCCTTTTCTAATATGTAAATGTGGTTGTCGGATCCTAGCCCTAATTTTTCTTATTGGGTGATAATTAGGGATTCATATTCTAATCTATCTTTGTCCTTTCTATTTGTAGATGTCGAACGCAAACAACGTTGCTACTAGTTCTTTCACATTGATGAGCCTTTGCCAAAAGGTCACCTTCGATGGAACAAATTTTAGCGAATGGATAAGAGACATTCGCAACATTGCTCGCTATGAGGATAAGGAGTATGTCCTCGATGAGAAGCTCGAGAAAATCAATCCTGAAATTGCTACTCCGGCTGAAATTACCGCTTTTGAAACTCATGAGCGAGATGCAACGAATGTACATTGCATCATGATAGCCACCATGAACTCCGAATTCCAAAAGTCGTACGAAGACATGTACCCGTACGAGATGCATCAAGACTTATTGGAGAGATACCACCAAAACGCGAGACAAGAGCGTTATGAGATTTTCACTAACATGATTTCCGCTAAGATGGGTCATGGAGAGTCTCTTACCGTGCACCTGCAAAAGATGCAAAGGTATGTCGACCGCCTTCGCAAGTTAAATGTTGACTTTGAGGAAGACTTGGAGATCGACATGGTGCTTCACTCTTTGCCTCCGATGTACAATCAATTTAGGATGACCTACCACATGAACAAAGAGGAGGTCACCCTAAGCAAACTCCAAGGTCTCTTGAGGGTCGCTGAGAGCAACTTCAAAGACAAGTCTGTTGCACCAACTCCCAATCCACCCGCTGCTCCTGTCTTGGCTATTGGTCAAGGAAAGGGAAAGAAGAGGAAGGCTTCGTCTAAGAACAATCGCAAGGTTAAAGCCCGAGATGGTGCCTCTTCTAGTGGGACCAAAGTTGATCCCGCTAAGCCCTGCCCTAACCGAAGGAGGCAGAGTGCCACCACTGCCACAAGATAGGACATTGGAAGAGAAGCTGCCCGGAATACCTGCAAGCCATCAAGGAAGGAAAGATCAAGCCATCTTTCGCAGGTATATATACAATTAAATCTAACGATTCTAATCATGCTATTTCTTGGGTTCTTGATACCGGTTGTGGTTACCACATTTGTTCTAATGTGCAGGGACTAAAAGGAAGTAGGGATGTGGAGCAAGGAAGAATAAATCTAATCATGGGGAACAGAAGATCGTCACCTATGACCAAGATTGGAGTGTATTCTTTAGTGCTTAGGAATAATTTATGTTTAGATTTGAACAATTGTTGCTATTCGCCAGAAATGGCTACAAACATCATTTCATTTCATGGTTTATATAGACAAGGTTTTAGATTTTCTTTTAATAATGAGAATGGTTCTATTTTGGCTTATCTAAATGGTGTCTTTTACTTTGAAGCTATACCATGTAATGGAATTTATGAAACTGTTATGATTGTTGATAACTTAGGAAATGATGTTTTGAATATAGATTCTTCAACTAGTACGGATAAAGCATCCTTGTGGCATTGTCGTCTTGGACATGTCAACAAGAAACGCATAGCCCAACTCCAAAAGGATGGATTGTTGGAGTCATTCGACCTTAGGGAAGATGACACATGCGAGTCTTGTTTACTTGGAAAGATGACTAAATCACCCTTCACGAGTACTTGTGAAAGGGGTGAGGGTCTATTGGACTTAATACATACCGATGTATGTGGACCGTTTAGATCAACCACGAAGGATGGGAACCACTTCTACATGACTTTTACCGATGATTATAGTAGATATGGGTATATCTGTTTAATCAAACAAAAGTCAGAAACTTTTGAAAAGTTCAAAGAGTTCAAGAATGAAGTGGAGAATCAATTGGGCAGGAAAATCAAGATGCTTCGATCCGATCGAGGAGGAGAGTACCTAAGTCTTGAATTCCACGATTATCTCAAGGAGTGTGGAATAGTTTCGCAATTGACGCCTCCTAGGACACCGCAGTTGAATGGTGTGGCAGAAAGGCGTAATCGAACCTTATTGGATATGGTTCGCTCTATGATGAGTCGTGCTTCACTACCTATCTCTTTTTGGGGGTATGCCTTAGAGACTGCCGCCCATATCCTTAACCGAGTCCCTACTAAGAAGGTTGCCAAAACACCTCACGAGATGTGGACAGGGAAAGCTCCCTTGTTGGCACATATCAAGGTTTGGGGTTGCGAGGCTTTCGTAAGACGAGATACTCACGACAAGCTCGAACCCCGAAGTGAGCGACGTATTTTCATCGGCTACCCGCAGACATCCTTTGGATATCTCTTCTATAGACCGAAGGACAATGTTGTCTTTGTTGCAAGGAGAGGAGTTTTCTGAGAACGAGAACTCATAGGCCAAGGAGACAGTGGGAGGCAAATCGAGCTTGAAGAGATTCAAGAGTCGATAGATGAAGGAACCTCTACCGCTGGCACTCAACCCGAGGAGGAAACTCCAGTTGAACCGATTGACGAATCCTTACCTCTTAGACCTTCCGATAGAGTTAGAGTTCTACCCCAGTTTTATGGTTTTCATATTACTACCGAAGGGGACACGTATATTAGTGATGGTACACTAATAAATCTTGATGAACCTAATTGCTATAAGGAAGCCATGGCAGGCCCGGAGTCTACGAAATGGAAAGAGGCAATGGATAGCGAGATCCAATCCATGTATGATAACCAAGTTTGGAATTTGGTTGATTATGTGCCCGGACGTAAGACCGTTGGGTGCAAATGGATCTTCAAGAAAAAGACCGACATGGATGGAAACGTACACACATATAAAGCACGATTGGTTGCGAAGGGCTTTACTCAAACTCCCGGAGTTGACTATGATGAGACCTTCTCACCAGTTGAGAAGATAAAATCTATTAGAGTGATGCTAGCGATTTCCGCATTTCATGATTATGAGATTTGGCAAATGGATGTCAAGACCGCTTTCCTTAACGGAAAGTTGGCTTAGGATGTTTACATGGCTCAGCCAGAGGGGTTTGTGGATCCGAAGCATCCGAATAGAGTGTGTAAGCTTGAGAAGTCCATTTATGGACTTAAGCAAGCGTCCCACAGATGGAATCTTTGCTTCGATGAGAAAGTCAAAGAGTTTGGATTTGTACGAAGCGAAGATGAGTCTTGTGTATATGTCAAATCCAGTGGGAGTATATTAAGCTTCCTCGTTCTATATGTCGATGACATATTACTCATAGGAAACGACATCCCGACTCTGCAGGAGGTTAAGTCCTGACTCGGGAAGTGCTTCGCTATGAAGGACCTCGGAGAGGCTTCTTACATTTTGGGAATAAGGATAGTAAGAGAAAGAAGTAAGAGACTAATTGGACTTAGTCAGAACACTTACTTGGAGAAGGTACTAAAACGTTTTAGTATGGAAAACTCAAAGAAGGGTGAATTACCGATACAAAGTAATGCCAAGTTGAGTAAGACTCAAAGTCCGAGTACCGAAGCTGAGATAGCAGAAATGGGCCGAGTTCCATACGCTTCCGCAGTTGGCTCAATCATGTACGCTATGACTTGTACTCGCCCTGATGTAGCCTTCGCTTTGAGCATGGTTAGCAGATATCAAGGGAATCCTGGCAGAGCACATTGGATTGCGGTGAAGAATATCCTTAAGTACCTTCGGAGGACAAAGGAATGGTTCTTAGTCCTCGGAGGGAGTGATGACTTGAAGGTGCGAGGGTATAATGACGCTAGCTTTCAAACCGACAGGGACAACTACCGTTCGCATTCGGGCTGGGTCTTTACCCTGAATGGAGGAGCAGTGACATGGAAAAGTTCCAAGCAGGAAACCATAGCTGATTCAACATGCGAATCAGAGTACATTGCAGCGAGCGAAGCGTCGAAGGAGGCAATATGGCTGAAGAACTTCATCGGTGATCTTGGAGTTGTACCTGCCATAAAGGAGCTCATGGAGATTTTCTGTGATAATGAAGGAGCGGTTGCCTTGACCAAGGAACCGAGGGATCATGGTAGATCACGACATATCGACAGAAAATATCACTTCATTAGACATCGTGTAGAAGAAGGACAACTCGTAGTGAAGAGGATATCATCAGAAGATAACCCAGCAAATCCGCTTACGAAGGGACTGAGTAGGGTTAAGCACTTGCAGCATGCTAGGAGTATTGGGCTGAAGGATGATATTAGCATAGATTAGATAGTATTAGAAACGTGTAATAGATAAATGTAATTAACATTTGATGATTAAATAAAGGAGTTTTATTTACGAGTAATGTTACTATCTTATGTTAATTGTTTAGCTATTGTTTCACTTTGCATGTTTTGACTTCCAGAATAATTGAGTTTATTAGGAATAATCGAATTGTTCAAATTGTCCACAATCGTTCATGTGTTGGAAGTAGATATGAATGAAGATTGTCGTGAATTGGTGCGTAGATTATCTAAATGGTATTGGACATAGCAAAGGGTTGCTGCGACATTCATGAGTGCTTATGAACTGGTTTTGAGCATTGGAACAAACCCGCGCTTGCTGGAATCACCTGATGGAATATGATATAAAAGGGTGATCGCAAGACGATAATATCATATAGTTTTGAAACCTAGATATATGGTTTATTATTTGCTAATTGATTGTACATTGATAATGCGAAAACGCATTGGTAACTCAATGTTATAAAACGTATTGTTGTGTATAGTTGATTATTGAATAAGTAAATGCATATAAGTCGAAGTTTATCTGTAACTTTTATCTAAGAAGGTAAAAGCGATATCTCGGCCACTCGATGATTTGATTTGACTTATGTGCCAGGCCCGGTCAGAACTAAATTGATGTGTTCGATTAAGTTCTATGTCGAATAAATCAGAGATCGAGAAACCTAAATGCTTGACTAACCATTCCATAGGATTGTCAGCATGATATCTAACAGATGACTGTACGATCCCTTATCTAAAGGACAAGATTGATTAGATCAGAGTTTGACAGTGTCTTTGAGAGCTACGATTGCAAACCGAATTGTACTTGTGCATATAGTTACTAGACTTATCCAAATGGGAGACTGTTGGAATAGTGTCTAAGGCTGCAACTATATTAGGCAAGTATTTGACCCGGTTGTGCATGGTCCTTTTGGGTTGCCTTCACCATAGCAACTTGATAGGATGATTTATTAAGAGAGAGTAAATATTATTAGTATATTATGAGAATAATATAAATAATAATATATTGTTATTTGATTAATATAAGTCATAGAATTAATTGGAATTAATTTGGTGACTTAAAGAGATTAATTAAATAAGAGGGTATAAACTGTCAATTGTTTGATAGTTAAACTTTAGACTGTAAATCCATATAGATATGCATTGTACGGATTCTAGAAGTTAAGGATAGCTTCAAATCGTCCAAGGGGTTATCTAAGGAATGGATTTGGATAGCCTTAAGAGAAGATTATCCAATTAGGGTTTAGGTTGTAACCCTTAAGGAGTCTACAAGTATAAATAGACCCTATGGCATAAGGAAATCGGCACTTCATAAAAAGTAAGAGAACCCTGGCCGATTTCCTTCCCTCTCCTCTCTCCCAAATCATCCTCCTTGCTATTTGGTGTTTGTAAGCCATTAGAGGAGTGACAATTGTGACTCTAGAAGCTCCAAGACAACAAGATCAACAAGGAATTCAAAAGGTATGATTCTAGATCTGTTTCAATATTGTTATTACACCTAAATAGTCATTAGAAGTCTTGGATTCAAAGCATGTTTAATTAGAAAGCCTAGATCCAAGCATTAGGGTTTTGCATGCGCACATAGGAAAGTTCTTATGGCTAAAACCCATCAAATATAACCATGGAATTCAACTTTGCATGATTATTAGACAAACATAGATCCAAGGTTATTAGGGTTGCATGTACACTTAGGAAGTGTTATGTAACATCGCGGAATAGCAAGAGTAGAGTTGAAGGGCTAAAAGTGTTATTTGGGAAGGAGTGACTCGGCGAGTCTATGGATGGACTCGGCGAGTAGAGTCGCGACTGGGTCGCGTGTTAAGTAGCCGACTCGGCGAGTCAGTGAGATGGACTCGGCGAGTAGGCGCTGAGTGAAGAAAACCCTAATCCTCGGGGTTGAGCCCTATTTAAAGAACATTATACCCTTCCCCCAGCCTCTTTATTCCCCTTTGAAGTCCAGAAACCCTAGAAAGTGCGATTGAAGAAGATTGGAGTGTATTTGGAGCATTTGAGGAGTTTGTTGAAGGAATTTTGTGAGATTGAAGGCTTGGGGCAAGGGGCTTTGCTTGGAATCGAATTTTATAGCAGTTGGGGCGTCCATTGGAGGTAATATCTCGTTCTTGGACTG
Source organism: Lactuca serriola (assembly GCF_051521515.1). Taxonomy (NCBI): domain Eukaryota; kingdom Viridiplantae; phylum Streptophyta; class Magnoliopsida; order Asterales; family Asteraceae; genus Lactuca; species Lactuca serriola. Next base: position 166,155,122 of record NC_136416.1, on the reverse strand, counting down.
ATTGTATGTTGTTTCTTCATTTTGGGGTTTGTGGGATCTTGTCTATGGATGTAATTGGAAGTCTAGAGGTTAGATCTGAGGTTGCTACCTCAGATCTGGAATGGAGAAGAATCAGAGAGCATGAAATTCCCTATGTTGGAGTGTTTAGTGAAGCTTGCATATCCCAAACCCTAGTTATAAGTGAATAAGGCCTAGATCTCTTTGGATTCACGTAAAGTTTGCCGCTTTACGTGATGGATGAGTTGTATGAGGCTAGATCTATGTTTTGGATCAATTGCATGGACTGGAATGCTTCTGAATGGATTCAGATCAGTGGTACTCGGCGAGTCACATAGGTGAACTCGACGAGTTGCTTGAAGATGAGCTGGGACTCGACGAGTTGGAAGAACAACTCGGCGAGTCGGATGAAGATAGCCTGGAACTCGGCGAGTTGTATGAACAACTCGGCGAGTAGGTTGATGATAGCCTTAGACTCGGCGAGTCTGTTCTTGGACTCGGCGAGTCTTGTCGAAGAGTCCCAATATTTTCTGGTCGAGTCGAGAATCGGCGAGTCAAAGGATGACTCGGTGAGTTGTATGAGAGTGGACTCAGTGTTGTTGAACTCGACGAGTCTCGGGGTGACTCGGCGAGTTAGGTCGCGGATTGAGTGAAGTTCTGATTATGGGAACTCGGCGAGTCATAGGGTTGACTCGGCGGGTAGGGTCAGTCAGGAGTTGACTTTGACCTTGTCTTTGACCAAGGGTTGACCAGTGGTTTCCAGGGGCATTTTGGTAATTGTTGATTGTTGTTTTGAGTTCAGTGCATTGGCGGTTGTCCAGTGGTGGAGATCGGAGCAGTTCGGGTTATCTGTTCAGTCGGCAGTTTCGAGGTGATTTATCCTCACTATATCAACAGGGTCTAAGGCACCAAGGCCGGCCCTTATCGGATTGAGATCCGGGTAGTTGTTGTTATGTTGTTGCTATGTTATGTTTGCATCCTGAGAGCTAGGATGGTATATAGAGACCTGTTTGAGATCGGTATCCTGAGAGATAGGGTGATGCTATGTTAGTGACCTGTTAGGTCGGTATCCTGGTTAGAGGGGGGATGATATGCTATGTGATCTGTTGATCTGCTTGTTGATTGTGAATTGCTAGATGATTGTATGTATATGTGCACATGGTTGTTTGGACTGGAGTTGGTTTGAGGCGGGTCCTACTGTGTGCGGTAGGCCAAGATACCCAGGGTGGACCGGTTGTCCCGAAGGCCCAGCGAGCGGCCCAGATAGGCTGTAGGCCCCGAAAGGGCGGACCAGACGTGCCGAAGGCTCGGAGAGTGGACCAGATAGACTGAAGGCCCGGTGCGGGCGGACCAGTCATACTGTAGACTCAGAGAGTGGACCAGGTGGATTGAAGGCCCGGGACCGGGCGGACCAATCACAATGTAGACTCGATGGATGTGGATAGACTCAGAGGGTGGACCAGGTGGACTGTAGGCCGGTGCGGCGGACCAGTCCCACAGTAGACCCGAAGTGCATGGTTGTTCTGTGATCGGATATGTTATGGCATGTTATGCGTGTATGGTATTTGTGGTTGGTATTTTGGGGATATCTCACTAAGCTTTCGGGCTTACAGTTGTGGTTTCATGTTTTTCAGGTTCTTCAGGAGATCGTGGCAAGGCGAAGGCGTGATCGTACCGCTCCTCGTGATTTTGTAGTATTGTGATTCTGGGAATACGTTAAATGTTTTGTATTGAAAACCTTTTTGTAAAGATTTAATGGAATCAAGATGTTTTTGAAAAAGTTAAAATTTGTTGTACTTTTCGGTCGTTACAAGTTGGTATCAGAGCCTTGGTTTGAGTGAATTGGAGGAACATTCGTGTGACTCCAGTCTCAAATCGAGGAGAGTTTTCAAAAGAGTATTTAAAATGGTTTTCAAAATGAGTAAGGGAGGACGCGGAAGTACGATCAGCTGGAGCCAGTAAGTAACCCCAAAATACCATGCATGTTATTTGTTTTTGAGCTTTGATAGAACAGCATGCTAGTGTTAGGCTAGGGATCTTCAGGATTTCATGATATGTTGCCTGATTTGTGATGCATGTAGCCTAGGGTTCCTTATGCGATATTTTCAGTGTTCCTCTAGTGGTGAGGGTTGAGCGTTGTTATGCATGTTTCTCTAGGGCGTTGTGGTAGTACTTCATACAAATATGGGTAGGTGTGGAAGGTAGTATGGGCCCGTACTACTGAAAGCACAGGACCCATACGCGTATCAGGGAAACCATGATCTCTAGGGTTGGGTGGAGAGAGAGTTGGATCCCAGGTTGTGGGAAGAGTCTGAGATTTTGTGTGGTGTTTTTCAGTATGGAGATTCCGAGGCATGATGAGAGTGGATCCGGGTCAGGATCAGGAGCTGGAGAGAGAGTTCCGGGCGGATTAGTGCCGCCCGAGGTTATCGGTCAGATGAGTACGAGCGAGCAGGATGCGAGGATTCGTGAGATCCTGTGTGACGAGATTGCTGAGTTGTTTCGGGCTGAGTTGCCAGAGCTGTTTGGGTCGATTAAGACCGCCATGGTTGAGTATTTTGATGAGCGCTATGCAGCTCTCAGTGAGACGGCTGCCGCGGCGGCTACAGCGGCTGTAGCTGCGGCAGGGGGAGGAGCTAGTCGGGGTTTTCAGTATCGGGACTTCGCTAATACGAAGCCTCCCACATTCGATGGAGTTCAGGACCCGATTGTTGCTATGAGGTGGTTATCAGACGTGGAGGGGTGTTTCTTCACGTGTTCATGCCCTGCTGATCAGAGGGTGAGGTGTGCTCTGAACCTGTTGAGGCTCGGGGGGAAAGATTGGTGGAGATTGACCACGGGGTCATATTCAGATGCGCAGAGGGCTGCAGTATCATGGGATCAATTCCGAGAGATGTTCGTCACTCGTTATGTTCCGCAGGTTGAGAGGGAGAGATTGGCTCAGGAGTTCCTTGAGCTGAAGCAGGATTCGGAGTCGGTGACTGAGATCACCAGGATGTTCACTGAGAGGGCGATGTTTTGCCCAGAGTTCGCTTCGGAGCAGGCCCAGATGTCCCGATATATGAGCATGCTCAAGAGGGATATCAGACAGTTTGTGTCTGCACAGAGGTGCGAGACCTTGTTGGAGTTGCAGGAGGCCGCTAGGCGGCGTGAGTTAGAGATTGAGTTGCAGGTGCGTGAGTTGAGGCAGGCTCCGGTGCAGTCGCAACCGGCGCCAAAGCGGTCCAAGACCGTTGATGCTAGAGTGGGGGATTTGAGCAGCCACACTTGTGGGAAGTGTGGGAAGGGTCACACCGGGGTTTGTAGGACCGGTGGTGCATGCCGCAAGTGCGGAAGGGATGGGCACTATGGGAGGGATTGTCGGCCGTCAGTGCCAGTTCGGGATTTGAGGATCTGCTATCATTGTCATCAGGTTGGATATTTGAGGGCCAACTGTCCACAGTTTGCTGCAGGATCGGTGCAGGCTCCAGCACCGGCCACTTTGAGGATCACAGGTGGAGGTCAGGGTGGAGCAAAGCCCCCGAGGGCTCAGGATCGTGCTTATCAGCTTGTTGCAGAGGAGGTCAGGGCAGTGCCAGAGACAGCTGCGGGTATGTTCCTTTCTTGATGTCTTATTATCTTGAGATTTTGTGGTGTATTGGTTTGTGCTGGTATCTTTGTGTGGATTTCGATGCGGTATTTATTGTTTTGCGGGTTGTTGTTTGAGTTATGAATTTGTGTTTCGGGTTTTCGTCTTGGTATCCGTTGTTCCCTGAGGGTTCGGTATGATTATAGTTTGGTGTTTTGGTGCTTTCGTTGGTTAGCGTTCGTAAGGGTTATTAGTGGAGATGCGGCATTAGGTTGAATGTCGGGTAGCATCTACATTCGTGGAATGGATAATTAGAGATCGGATTCTTTTGAGCGGTTTGATCAGTGAGGAGATGTGTTTTGCTGAGGGTTGTTTATGCTTGTAGGAAGCAGTCAGTGTGTAAGTGTTCTCTTTGTGCAGGGTTGTTTTGGAAGGTCGTTGATGGCGACCGGTGGTTGCTGGTCAGTGCTTTAAGTGGGGGAGAATTGGAAAATCCTCCGGGAGATTGATGAGTATTTGAGGGTGCTTAGCTGTTGGGATTCAGCAAGTGTTCTGTCAGCCCAGAGTGTAGGCTGATAGGAGTAAGCGTCGAGCATGTGGGGCAGGATACAGACCTAGGGCATTTGATTGTGGAGGGCCTGGGAGCAGGCCGGGATCAAGTATGTATGATGAAGTTAGAGTTCGGAACCCCTCGAGGGCTAGAACGGTATGCATTGAGAGATTTTCCGGGAGGATAGCCCGGAATGTTGAATGCTAGTTGAGCGGTCCGGATAGACTGGGGGCCGGTAGGCGTACCAGTCAGGCCGAAGGCTCGGAGAACGGTCCAGTCAAACTGAAGGCACTGAGAGCGGTCCAGATTGGCTGAAGGTTCTGAGAGAGTGATCCAGATGGGCTGAAGGCCTGGTGAGGCGGTCCAGTCATGCTGCAGACTCTGCAGGTATTGTTGGATCAGTTTGAGGATATGGATCGTGTTCGTTGCAGTGCGTTTGCATTAGAAGGTCTGGCCCCGGGTAGTGATCTTGATTAGTGGAGTTAGTGCATGGGCTTGAGAGTCCCTGCGATGAGAGTCAGAGTATGTGTGTTAGATGGATAGCGGATACGCTAAAGGGTGGTGTGGCGTTGGGCGAGCACCATGGCACCTGTTGAAGTGGCTATATGGCCAAGTGGATTCCTTGGAAAAGGAAGTGAGAGAAGTGTGTAACTCCGAGAGGGAGTGCAAGTTCACGGAAGTGAAAGCGGTAGAGCAGAGTTATGAATAGAGTAATTCGAGAATGGTTATTGAGCAGTGTGTTTGAGGCAGTGGAATAAAAGCTCATCCAGTTTGGGATGTTTGTTGAGATCGCGGAGGGAATTCCGCAGATATAGAGCCAAGAGACTCGGAAGGGATGCAGGGAGAGAGTCTTGGGCTCTCAGTGTGGTTCTGATCAGGGTATTGGGTGTGTATTAGTGGTTCATCCTGAGGTATGTTGGAGGATATCATCAGTGTATCGGGTTTTCCAAACCTGAGGGTGCTAGAGCTAGTTCAGCATGTGTATGCAATTGCAAGAGGAGAACTCGTGGGAGTTGCTCTGAGAAAGAGAAGGAGTCTTTCTATCGTCACGGAATGGATAGAGTGAGATTCGGATTGGGGATTCGATGGTTCATCGTTTTCTAGCCTTATGAGTCGAGTGATGGTTGTGATTTGGAGCAGTGTTGCATTATGAGTAGTACTCAGTGATTAAATGAAGTTATCAGAGGGTGAATCGGGTGCCCGATTTGAGACGGTGGTCAGGACACCGTGAGAAAGGGAAAGTGCGTTTGAGTTTCGTTTGGGTATGCCTTGAGGGACCTGGTCTGGTTGAGGCCAGGTGGCGCGTTGCGGGTGTATCTTGGAAGTTGAGTTGCTGTAGGCTTCAAGGGCGAAGCCTAATGTAAGTGGGGGAGAATTGTAACATCCCGGAATAGCAAGAGTAGAGTTGAAGGGCTAAAAGTGTTATTTGGGAAGGAGTGACTCGGCGAGTCTATGGATGGACTCGGCGAGTAGAGTCGCGACTGGGTCGCGTGTTAAGTAGCCGACTCGGCGAGTCAGTGAGATGGACTCGGCGAGTAGGCGCTGAGTGAAGAAAACCCTAATCCTCGGGGTTGAGCCCTATTTAAAGAACATTATACCCTTCCCCCAGCCTCTTTATTCCCCTTTGAAGTCCAGAAACCCTAGAAAGTGCGATTGAAGAAGATTGGAGTGTATTTGGAGCATTTGAGGAGTTTGTTGAAGGAATTTTGTGAGATTGAAGGCTTGGGGCAAGGGGCTTTGCTTGGAATCGAATTTTATAGCAGTTGGGGCGTCCATTGGAGGTAATATCTCGTTCTTGGACTGATTGTATGTTGTTTCTTTATTTTGGGGTTTGTGGGATCTTGTCTATGGATGTAATTGGAAGTCTAGAGGTTAGATCTAAGGTTGCTACCTCAGATCTGGAATGGAGAAGAATCAGAGAGCATGAAAGTCCCTATGTTGGAGTGTTTAGTGAAGCTTGCATATCCCAAACCCTACTTATAAGTGAATAAGGCCTAGATCTCTTTGGATTCACGTAAAGTTTGCCACTTTACGTGATGGATGAGTTGTATGAGGCTAGATCTATGTTTTGGATCAATTGCATGGCCTGGAATGCGTCTGAATGGATTCAGATCAGTGGTACTCGGCGAGTCACATAGGTGAACTCGACGAGTTGCTTGAAGATGAGCTGGGACTCGACGAGTTGGAAGAACAACTCGGCGAGTCGGATGAAGATAGCCTGGAACTCGGCGAGTTGTATGAACAACTCGGCGAGTAGGTTGATGATAGCCTTAGACTCGGCGAGTCTGTTCTTGGACTCGGCGAGTCTTGTCGAAGAGTCCCAATATTTTCTGGTCGAGTCGAGAATCGGCGAGTCAAGGGATGACTCGGTGAGTTGTATGCGAGTGGACTCAGAGTTGTTGAACTCGTTGAGTCTCGGGGTGACTCGGCGAGTTAGGTCGCGGATTGAGTGAAGTTCTGATTATGGGAACTCGGCGAGTCATAGCGTTGACTCGGCAAGTAGGGTCAGTCAGGAGTTGACTTTGACCTTGTCTTTGACCAAGGGTTGACCAGTGGTTTCCAGGGGCATTTTGGTAATTGTTGATTGTTGTTTTGAGTTCAGTGCATTGGCGGTTGTCCAGTGGTGGAGATCGTATCAGTGATCGGAGCAGTTCGGGTTATCTGTTCAGTCGGCAGTTTCGAGGTGAGTTATCCTCACTATATCAACAGGGTCTAAGGCACCAAGGCCGGCCCTTATCGGATTGAGATCCGGGTAGTTGTTGTTATGTTGTTGCTATGTTATGTTTGCATCCTGAGAGCTAGGATGGTATATAGAGACCTATTTGAGATCGGTATCCTGAGAGATAGGGTGATGCTATGTTAGTGACCTGTTAGGTCGGTATCCTGGTTAGAGGGGGGATGATATGCTATGTGATCTGTTGATCTGCTTGTTGACTGTGAATTGCTAGATGATTGTATGTATATGTGCACATGGTTGGTTGGACTGGAGTTGGGTTGAGGCGGGTCCTGCTGTGTGCGGTAGGCTAAGATACCCAGGGCGGACCGGTTGTCCCGAAGGCCCAGCGAGCGGCCCGGATAGGTTGTAGGCCCCGAAAGGGCGGACCAGACGTGCCGAAGGCTCGGAGAGTGGACCAGATAGACTGAAGGCCCGGTGCGGGCGGACCAGTCATACTGTAGACTCAGAGAGTGGACCAGGTGGATTGAAGGCCCAGGACCGGGCGGACCAATCACACTGTAGACTCGATGGATGTGGATAGACTCAGAGGGTGGACTAGGTGGACTTTAGGCCGGTGCGGCGGACCAGTCCCACAGTAGACCCGAAGTGCATGGTTGTTCTGTGATCGGATATGTTATGGCATGTTATGCGTGTATGGTATTTGTGGTTGGTATTTTGGGGATATCTCACTAAGCTTTCGGGCTTACAGTTGTGGTTTCATGTTTTTCAGGTTCTTCAGGAGATCGTGGCAAGGCGAAGGCATGATCGTACCGCTCCTCGTGATTTTGTAGTGTTGTGATTCTGGGAATACGTTAAATGTTTTGTATTGAAAACCTTTTTGTAAAGATTTAATGGAATCAAGATGTTTTTAAAAAAGTTAAAATTTGTTGTACTTTTCGGTCGTTACATGTTAGAATGCTCAAAACCCATCAGCTTAATGAAAAGGCCACATCATGGCATGTACAAGTCATAGCATACATGATCGAGCCCACAGCGGAAGCATATGGTACATGACTCATCTCAGCTATATCAGACTCTGTACTCGAACTCCGAGTCTTACTCAGTTTGGCGTTACTCTGGATCGGTAAGTCTCCTTTCATGGAATCCTGCATGCTGAACCTTTTCAACACCTTATCCAAGTAGGTACTCTGACTAATTCCAATTAGTCTCTTACTCCTATCTCTCAATAACCGTATCCCTAGGATATAGGTAGCTTCTCCAAGGTCCTTCATAGTGGAACACTTCCCAAGCCAGGACTTAACCTCCTGCAAGGTTGGGATGTCATTTCCTATGAGTAGTATGGAATCCACATACAATACCAAAAAGCTAACTATGCTCCCACTAGCTTTGACATATACACAGGACTCATCGTCGCTTCTCGAAAAGCCAAACTCTTTGAATTTCTCATCGAAACAAAGATTCCATCGGCAAGATGCTTGTTTCAATCCATAGATGAATTTCTCAAGCTTACACACTCTATTAGGATATTTGTATCGAAAAAATTCTCTGGCTGATTCATGTAAACATCCTCATCCAACATTACATTAAGGAAAGCGGTTTTGACATCCATTTGCCATATTTCATAGTCATGAAATGCATCTATGGCTAGCATAACCCTAATAGACTTAATCTTCACTACTGGTGAGAAGGTCTCATCATCGTCAACTCCCAGAGTTTGAATAAAGCCCTTCACAACCAATCGTGCTTTGTAAGTGTGTACCTTCCCATCCATATCGATCTTCTTCTTGAAAATCCATTTTCACCCGACTGTCTTATCACCCGATACATTGTCAACGAAGCTCCAAACTTGATTGCCATACATAGACTGAATCTCGTTGTCCATAGCCTCCTTCCATTTAGCAGACTCAGGGCCTGCCATGGCTTCCCTGTAGATATTAGGTGCATCCAAATTTACCAGCGTACTATCACTGATAACCATAATAAAAATCAGGTGTGTTCTTAACTCTAGTTGAACGCCTCGGAGGTACAGACTTGTCAGTTGGCTCAACAAGATTTTCCTCCTTAGGTTGATTGCTAGTGTTTAAGGTTCCTTCACCACTTGACTCTTGAAGCTCTTCAAGGTCAATTTGCCTCCCATTGTTTTCTTGGCTTATGAATTCGCTCTCACAGAAGACTCCTCTCCTAGCCACAAAGACCACATTCTCACTGGGTCTGTAGAAGAGATAACCAAAGGATTGTTATGGGTAGTCGATGAAAATACACTTCTCACTTCGAGGTTCGAGCTTTTCATGAGACTCATGCCTCACAAAAGCCTCGCAAGCCCAAATCTTGATGTGGTCCAAAGTGGGAACTTTCCCTGTTCACATCTCTTGAGGTGTTTTGGCAACCTTTTTAGTAAGGACTAGATTTAGGATATGGGCGGCAGTCTCTAAGGCATACCCCCAGAATGAGACTGGTAACGAAGCTCGACTCATCATGGAACGAACCATGTCCAAAAAGGTTCAATTACGCCTCTCAGCCACTCCATTCAGCTACGGTGTCCTAGGAGGTGTCATTTGTGAAACAATTCCACATTCCTTAAGATAGTCAATGAACTCGTTACTAAGATACTCTCCTCCCCGATCAGATCGAAGCATCTTGATCTTCTTGCCCAGCTAATTCTCCACTTCCTGCTTAAACTCTTTGACCTTTTCAAAGGTTTCTGACTTATGCTTGATTAAGTAGATATAGCCTTACCTGTTTTAATCATTAGTAAAAGTCACCTAGAAGCGGTTAGCATCCCTTGTGGCGGTTCTGAAGGGTCCACACACATCAGTGTGTATGAGGTCCAACAAACCTTCACCCCTAGCACAAGTACCAGTGAACGGTGACTTTGACATTTTTCCAAGTAAACAAGATTCGCAACTATCATCTGATTTTAGGTCAAATGATTCCAAAACTCCAGCCTTTTGGATTTGGTCTATGCGTTTCTTGTTAACATGTCCAAGATGACAATGCCACAAGGATTCTTTATCCAAACTAATGGAAGAATCAATATGTAATACATTATTTCCTAATTTATCTACAATCGACACAGTTCAATATACACCATCACAAGGTAATGCTTTAAAATAAAATACATCATTATAAAAATCATCAATAGACCAATTTTATTATAAAATGAAAAGGTAAAACCTTTCTTGTACAAACTATGAAAGGAAATAATATTTCTCGTCATTTCAAATGAGTAACAACATTTATTTAAATCTAAAGTTAACCCATTACTAAGCAATAAAGAATAAACTCCAATCTTGGTAAGAGGTGATGCTTTCCTATTGCCTATGATTAAGTTTATCTTCCCATGCTCCACTTCTTCACTTCTTCTTAGGACCTGCAAATCAGTACAAATGTGAATACCACAACCTGTATCAAGAACCCAAGAATTAGTATGAGATGAGTTATTAGACAATATAGTGTAAATACCTGCATGGGTGGGTTTTACTTTCCCATCCCTAACATCCTGCAAGTACTTGGGGCAACTTCGCTTCTAGTGCCCCTTTTCCTGACAGTAGAAGCATTGTGCTTCCTTTGGGTTTGAAGAAGGAGTGATGGAACCACCTTTGGTTCTACTTGAAGAGGAACCATCAAGAGACTTTCCCTTGGTACCCTTCAAAGGGGTTTTCCTCTTCTTCCCCTTACCTTGCCCGATTGTCAGAACATGTGTGGTTGTAGGAGTAGAAGTAACATCTGATTTACCTTTGAGACCACTTTCAGCGGTCCTCAAAAGTCCTTGGAGTTTGCTTAGTGTGACCTCCTCCTTGTTCATATGATAAGTCATCCGGAACTAATCATAACTTGGAGGTAAGGAGTGTAGGATGATATCAATATCCATCTTCTCGGAAAAGTCCACATCTAGCTTCAGCAACCGGTCCACAAACCTTTGCATTTTCTGCAAGTGGCCAGTGATGGGTTCACCATCTTTCATCTTGGCTGTTATCATGGAAGAGATGATTTCATACCTCTCTTGACGAGCACTCTGATGGTACCTTTCCATCAGGTCTTGGTGCATCTCAAAAGGGTAGAAATCTTCAAAGGATTTCTGGAGTTCTGCTGACATGGTAGCCAACATCATGCAAGACACCTTAGTGGCATCTTTCTCATGAGTAGTGTACTCAATAATGTCCTCAGGAGTAGCAGACGACTCATCAATAAACTTTAGTTCCTTATCAAGGACATACTCCTTACCCTCATAGCGAGTAATCATCCTGATGTTCCTAATCCAATCATTGAAATTAGTTCCATTAAACGTGACCTTTCCCACACAAGTTCATGAGGGAAAAGGAGCTTGTAGGGTTTAAGCCAGTGGCAGTGTTGGAAGACACCTTTCAAGAAAGAAAGACAAGTTTAGATTAGATAATGAGTCCTTAATAAGTCACCCAAATTAAATATTAAGGCTAGGACCCAACACAATACCGTATAACTTGGAAGAGGTATGCCGCAATCCAAGCTAAAAATAATTGAAGGTAGGTAAATGACGATTTACCAATTTCCACCATGAAAAATAGAATAAATTATTGAGTTTTAATTGGATTGAAATTCCTAGATCTTTTGAGATTCATTGAACTTTTCAATGGCATGTTTAAGTCTCAATTGTGCCCTTTAAGTTTGCGACTGGGATGCCAAGGATCACAAAACAAGGTGTGAATAACCATGCAAATTTACTTGGTACTCTTAATTTTATCACCTAATCAATGTGTCAGTTAACCACATGCGCTCCACCGATCTATGATAAACATTAAGCCACCCTTTTCCACCATTGTTAGTCCAAGTTAGTGTATTGGTTAACCACACACGCTCCACTAACGACTTAGCAAGGTGCAAAGTGTAATTTCATGGGTTAACACCTATTTCACATTTTCCTACAGTAACTAAGATTGGGAATTAATAAGGTTTTAGTTACTTTATAATTTCATTATACTTTTAACGAGAATAAATGTCCTATCGTACCCGTTCGGATAACGACCCTCCACCAATCAAGGAAGCGGTGGGTGAGAGTGGACACCATTGAACTACCATTTTATAGGCAGTAACCTTATACCCCCCCCCCCCCTTAGAGATTGGCTTCGTGAATGAGGCCTACTAACGGTAAGACTGACTTTATCTTATACATATATATAATAATTAAACTTTTAATATTATAGAAGTAAAAGGGTTGAATTTAAACTTTTAAAATTCTAGGGGTTTGGAATTAAAGTTTTCTAAGTGGCTTTACAAATTCCAAAACTTGAGGGCAAGTTTTGAAACTATTCAAAACCTTTCATTTCTATAACTTATTTAGTTTAATGGCTCATAAAATGAAGACTCTTCATTTTATAACCTATGAGTTTTATTTAATGGCTCTTTAAGAGAAAAAGACTTTTGGTTATCCATAACTTGAGGACAAGTTATGAATTCCATTAAAACATATGCAACATGGATCATAATAATCAAAAAAGCAAGCATGATCATATTCAAACTCATAGAAGCAAGTAACTCATATCATCAGTATTCAAGACATTACCATAATCATATTAATCTAATTCTAGAAATTATAAGAATTACCTTGTAATTAGATTAGGATAATCATTACCATATCATAAAAAATAGTTTAAATGATTCAAAATAGTTACATGCGATGATCCTAACCCAATTCTGGCCAAAAAAAATTCGAACAAGATGATATATGTTCATCAGACTTGTCGAGTACATGAACAGACTAATAGGCATCATGCAATCAGGAAAATCTATCATGTGATTCCTAAAGATCCTAAGCCTAGCACTAGCATGCTGTTCTAACATATCATAATATCAAATAACTGCATGGTATTTTGGGGTTTACTTATAGGCTCCTGAAGTACCTGAAACAGTAAACTGAACACTATAAGCCCGAGGGCTTAGTGAGCTACCCCCAAAATACCAATACCATACTGACAATACCACAACAGCAATAATCAATCAATCAACATGCATATTGGGCCATCGGCCTGACTGGACCGCCCTACCGGGCCTACAGTCTGTCTGAATCTATCCTGAGCCTTCGGCATGACTGGTCCGCCACGTGGGCCTACAGTCTCCCCGAACCGCTCATAGGGTATATTAGCCTTCAGCACAAAGCAGGACCGCCTCAACCCAGCCACACTCAAATAACCATGTGCGCATACTATCATATACAGGCATATATAAACATCAAACATATTTGTCACACTGGATCATAATTATAGAATTCTCCTATAACTAGAGTACCAACCTAACAGGTCACTAACATACCAATCCCTATGGATCATAAGAGCATAACATATTGTCTATCACGATTCCGATCTAACAGACCATAACCACATGTAGCATACCATAATAATAACAACTAAAGGGCCGGCCTTGGTGTCGTAGACCCTATCGATATAGTGAGGATAACTCACCTTGCAGATGTCGACTAGAAAGGCAAACTCCAACTCTCGATTCACTTGACGCAAGCCCCACCACCTATCATCATAGCACAACATACTCATCAGTCCTTAACCTTATAAGGTACTCCATAACCCAATAACCTGATGGGTTTTAGCCATAAGAACTTTCCTATGTGCGCATGCGAAACCCTAATGCTCGGATCTAGGCTTTCTAATAAACATGCTTTGAATCCAAGTCTTCTAATAACTAATTAGGTTAAATAACAACATTGAAACAGATCTAGAATCATACCTTTGAGTTCCTTGTTGATCTTGAGGTCTTGGAGCTTCTAGAGTCACAAATGTCACTCCTCTAATGGCTTACAAACACCAAAGCAATAAGAATGATTTAGGAGAGAGGAGAGGGGAGGAATTTCGACCAGAGGTTCCTTGCTTTAGGAGATGTGTCGAATTCCCTATGCCATAGGGTCTATTTATACTTGTAGACTCCTTAAGGGTTACAACCTAAACCCTAATCGGATAATCTTCTCTTAAGGCTATCCAAATCCATTCCATAGATAAGCATATGGACGATTTTAGCTATCCTAAAGCTCTTAGAATTCGTCCATACCATATCCAAATGGATTTACAGTCTAAAGCTTAACTATCAAACAACTGACAGTTTATACCCCTTTATTTAATTAATCTCTTTAAGTCAGCAAATTAATTCTAATTAATTCTATGACTTATATTAATCAAATAACAAATATATTATTCACTATATTATTCCCATAATATATTAATAATATTTACTCTCTCTTAATAAATCATCCTATCAAGTTGCTATGGTGAAGGCAACCCAAAAGGACCATGCACAACCGGATATAATACTTGTCTAATATAGTTACAGCCTTAGACATTATTCCAACATAACCAACCCTTGATCAAGGTCAAAGTCCTCAGTCAAGGTCAACAGTCCATGTTGACCTCAACTCGCCGAGTACACCCAGCTACTCGCCGAGTCCCTTGAAACACTAACCAACTCACTGAGTCATCGAGGTGACTCGTCGAGTTCCTTCGAATCCCGATCAGACCTTAAGGCCACCCGCCGAGTTCCCTCCCTACGACTCGACGAATATACTCGTGAACATATTCTTGGTTAAAACTCATCCGACTCGCCGCGTTTTTCTTCAACTCGTCGAGTCTCATGGCAATCTTCATCGGACTTGCCGAGTTGTTCATCCAACTCGTCGAGTTCAATGGCCACCTTCATGGGACTCGCCAAGTCGACCCTGCAACTCGCCGAGTCCATTCAGTCCTCTTTCCATATAGATCCATTTTGAGCCATGCAGCGGCTCCAAATCACAGATCCAAGCTTCTAGGGCATGCTTATCACGTAAAGTTGCAAACTTTACGTGCATGCATGGATTTAAAGGTTCAAAATGGAAAATCTATGCTATTGATGGGTCTTTATGCACAAAGGGGACCTCAATCACAACTAAAGCTGCAACTTTATGCTTCTAGAATCCAAAGAGAGTCCAGATCTGAAGTTACAACTTCAGATCTAGTCCATAGCTCATCATACCAACTTGATATTCCATGAAAACCCTAAAACTCACTCAATAAGGGAGATCTATAGAGAGAATTACGGATTGGGTACCTTTTGAAGTTGATATCTGAGATGAGTGTTGATTCCCACACTCCAATTGCTACAATCTCCTTCTCCTCCAAGTCTTCTCCCTCCAAGAACTCTCTTTCAAGCTTCAAACACACAAACACAAGGCACACACACACGAATAAGGCTCTCAAGGGTTCTTTGGAACTGTAAGGAGGTCCAAGGGAGGCTAAGGTCCCTTTAAATAGGGGTGCAATTCCCGGGAATTAGGGTTTACTTGCCAGCTCCTACTCGCCGAGTCCCAAATATGGACTCGTCGAGTAGGTCACTTAACCTGCGATCCTTCTCACTGCTACTCGATGAGTAGGTCAACCAACTCGTCGAGTAGGGCCTAGTCCAAAACCTCAAATTAACAATACCTAAGAATCGGGGCGTTACTACACATTTTGTGTATTTATTATTAATATTATTATTAATAAATAATATCGATTTTTGTATTCTAATTAGGAAATAATTATTGTTTTATTAAAATCATAATTATAAGAGAGTATAACTAGTTATTATTTCATATGGTATGAATTAATAAGTCATGCACAAAATTTTGGACTAGTTGGATTCTTTTTTCTTTTACCTAAAGACAAAGTTTATATTTTATAAACTTAGAGTTTATAAAATTTAAAAAATCCTCCTATTTTCAAGAGGTATGGCCAATAATATTAAACTATGGGGGTTGCTTGTCAACATCCATGTTTTGTCTCCCATGCTCCTAAAGGCTAGCCATTACTTTATCTTCTTCTCTTTTTCTCTCTAAAACCGTGGGAATGAAAGGGCTTGGAGCTCTCATTCTTTTGAAGATTATTCAAGAATGTTGGTGGTTCAGAGTGCATCTCGTTTAGTGTTTATTTGAGTTAAGCACTTAAAGGCTTAAGAAGTGCTTTATACAATAATGAACTAGCATTCCAAGTGCTTTAATCTTGATGGTGAATGCTTGTAGAGAAGATCATGTTCTTTGATCTTTACATCTTCATCAACACCCCAAAACCAAGTGGGTACAAAGGCTTCAAAGGTTATCTCTAAAACATCATATGGTTGTTTTAATATCATTCTAACATCTATAAATGGATCCATGATGGTTTGGTTTTGTTATGAGCTCAAAATAAGCTTGTTATTTTTAAAGTCCACCGTTGCCAGTTTTTGTGAAAAACAAACTTATATTTCGTATCAAAACCCAAAAATCATTACTTTGAAAGATATGGTCATTGAAACGAGGTTGTTCGAATAAATTAATTTTAAATCGCTTCAAGAACCGAGTGAAAACTAGGGATGCTTGATGACGTATGTGGAAATCTGGAAAGCTTCCCTCGTTCGACCTCCGCATAAAGGCGACCCGAGTAATCTCCACTAAGGGCTAGAACGGGTCAGGCAATCCAACCACCTCTAACAGTCGTCCCATCGATATACTGTCGGACTTAAGACCGACATACAAAATTGGGCGATCTGCCTATAAATGTTATTTTGTCTAGTTTTCTTTCAGACTCACGCTACGAAATACTCACTCTTGCATCAGAGAATCGCTCTAACATTTCTTTTTGTTGCTATAGCTTGCGGAAGTCAGACTAACTTCCTATCGAACTCCTCAAAACGAGAGTTGGGAGCAACACACACCATTTTGAAGGTTCCGCAGTGATGACCTTGAGCCACAATCGTGGCGTCATATAGTATATCCAACGAGACCACATATAATGATCTTTATTCCTCTTCTTTGTTCATTTACCTTCCTCTTTCTTTTATGTTAATCTCTTCTTCTCGTTGTAGGTACATCAAGCACTTATAATTATTGTTATCTCATCATTCCATTAACTTTTTAACCTCTAATTAAATTGCCTCTTCAATTCTTAACTTTTTTCAGTAGTTTTTATTTTTTTTAGTTTTTTAAGTAATCTATCCCTATTAATTTAAAACGTTCTATACATACCTCTTATTTAATTAGTAATTTTTTAAACACACTTCATATTTTTATAAATATTATTATTAAACATTAATATTTAAATAAATAAAAATATAGCAATACATTGTCTAAAAAAGAAATATATTATAATACATCGTTGGAAATGAATATTTTACAATACACCGTTTGGAATCGAGTATATTTACAAAATATTTTTGAAATTATTTTATGTTACCTATTAAAACTAAAAGATAAAAAAAACGTTTTAAAAACATTTTAAACAAAATTCTAATTAACAGATAAATTAAAATCTAATTAAAGGTTAAGAATTAAATGGTACAAACCATAAATATATTGATCATTCCGTATAATAAAATGTTCCAATAAAAAAATGATATTAACAAACTTTTAAAAAAATCCGTATCGAAAATGTTGTAACTATTACAACTTGTTTATATAATTATTTTGATTTTGATCTTTAAACTAAAAAAAAAAATCACTCAAATTCAATTTTCGTTCAAAAATTTTCTCACTTTGAATTGTTATAATATTTGTTTTTTTAGTAAACAATTAAAAAAAAAATAGAAATCATTTTTATCGAATTTTATTCATTCCCGGGAGTCAAAGTAGAGTCCCTCATTGATTCGTTTCCAACTGCCGACTTTTATAACTAAATCCTCACAATCCTCCATAATTCCATCTCAACAACATTCAGAAACACTGATTTCACCTCCCATGGCGGATGCTAACCCAAAACCTCTCCCCCTTGACGGAGGCGATCCACCCAACGAGAGTAACAAGACCGTCTCCGACTCCGCATCCGCCATTGCCGCCGGTGGTTCTCCTCCAAGCAAACACCCAAACGAAAGTTCAGATTCTAACGAAAACGAAATTGAAGACACTGCTACAAGCAAACCCAAGAACGAAGAAATCAAAGAGGTTGAAATCGACAACATTGACATAATGAATGAGATTCTTGAGTATCGAAATCGGAAAGGAGGGTGTCCGGGTAATAACCCCGATGATTTCCGAAGATTCTGCTATCCTTACATTTTTCTGGGCATTGGGAACGCAAGAGGATGGATCAAGAAAATGAAAGAGATTAAAAACAAATTCAACAGCGAGAGTGCTCCAATGGAGGAAGTTGATAAGAATGAATTCGATTTGTGGAAAAAGATTTGGGGGAACGAATGAAAAGGGGCGATGATGATCCGAAATTAGGTTCATGTAAATGGGTTTTCTAGAATTTGTGTAAAATGATGATTTCTTATCTCAAGAAATCTTGAACTGAATTTGTAGAGCATACTCAGATGTATTGAAATTGAAATGATGATTAGAATATTTGATTTTGGTATCAACATATTTTTCTTGGATGAACAAATTGCATTTTGAGTGATTTGTTTGTATTTTTGCTATATGAAATTAAGAATTTCGTTTGTAATGTAAAGTTAACAAGATTCTTTAATTTAAGGGTTGTTTGGTAACACGTCTAAACTATTATCTTCTAAAGAGTGATATATAAATGTTAAGCTTTCTCATGGATTTCTTTAATGAATCAAAGAGTTCACATGACTTGATATTTGTCCGAAGTGGCTAAAAGGATGTTGGAATATTTGGAATCTTTCTAAATTGTTTTAGTAAAAAAATTATATTATTTTGTATATATGAAACCAAACAAAAACAAAAAAGAAAATGCTTGTATATAGATTTGATCTGACTTTAAATCGATCTTTTATCAATATAAAATAAGGGAAATGCTATATGTACCATCCCAATTGTTTTGCGTACCTCTAATGTGAGTGCAATAGTGTTTATGTATCCCATAATATGACGATTTATGTGAGTGAAAAATATACATATAATAATATCAATAAAATAAATAAATGACTCCTCTACCTACATCACCAAACAACATCAAACTTTTGCTACTTTATTACTTTATTAGTGTATTTTTTTTTATTAAAAATAAAATATAATTGTTTACAAAATCAATTTTGTTAAACAAATTAGTTTTACTACTACACAAATACACAAGATCGATATGTGGACTATAGGATGGGAGCAATTTCAACATGTTTTGTGGTTACATCCGGAGCAAATTGGGTCTTTCTTATTTTGTTCTTTTCAAATTATTTTTTGTTTTTAGTGGAAAAAGATCATTGGAGAGAGAATGAGCGAGTGTTGTCAATTTAGATTGTTTTAACAAAATAAGTAACCACCAAAACCACAAAAACGCATTGCCAAAATGACTATTTTGCTATTTGAAATGTTTTTGGACTTTAGCCAAATTGCAAACCACAATGAGATTTTTTTTTCAGTTATCTCTAATTAGAACATATACTATTACTCTAACTAGAACATATATTAGTACCGGTCATATCAAATCACCAACAAATATTATGTATAAGACTCATACATTACATGGATTATTTAAAAGATAAATTAAATATGAAATTTTAATCATTTAAAAAGTTTGAATTTATAAGAAAAATATTGAATTATTAAAATTAAAATGTTTTTTCTGTTTTAAATTTAAACAAATAATTTAGATAAATAAACAAAGGAAACTAAGAAGGCTTATTTAGTAATTTTGAAATTAAAAGTAAAATCCATTAATGAAATTGATATGCATTTATTATCATTACATTTAAATATTATATAGAGTTTAATAAAATGAAAAAAAAATCATAAAATGACATATGGAATAAAAATAAATTTAAAATAACCATAAAATAATATGTGGCAAAATAAATAAGAATATGACATGTGACAAAAAAAATTATTTATTAGAATAGAGATTAAACGTCAAAATATCATATTTATCAAGACTAAAATCTAAATATCATTTTATCCTTCTTAATTCTTTAAAATATCAAATTTTTCCAAAATCTATTTTTTAATATATTTTAATATTGTACAATCATTTTTAATACAAAATCATTAAAATTGGAAAAAAGAAAACTAAATGGACTATATTGCTCTCGTCTTTTAAATCACATGAACTTTTGAATCTATATATGAACACGATGCATACGAGACCTATGCAATTATGGTGTTAACCTCTCGCCATCTTCCTTTTTAGTTTTACGTTCTCACCGTAATGTTAATTTTTGTTGCAGGTCAACGTTGACTTCTCTATTAATACTTGATTTGCTGGCTGATCAAAAGGGACGAAAATAGTTGAAGAACGTTCATGTAATCAATGTACAAACCACAGTGTTTTAAGATATTTTTTATGTGATATTGCCAAGCTTGGGTCTTGATGTTCTTGGTAGATATCTCTTCTAATCTATAGACTAGAAGTGCAACAAATTACCAAAGGGCTTCTGGCCCAGCGGTATCCGGTGTTGCCCTCCTTCTTGAGGTCGAGGGTTCAAGTCTCGTGAGGGACATATGTGGAAAATTAGGAGTAGTGTAGGAGTAGATTAGATTTGCCGTTAAAAAAAAATGCAACAAATTAATAATTACTATCCATTTTTCTTGTATTTTCGAGGTTTTTTCCTCTTTGTATAATTGCATAAGTTTATTATCTATCTCATCACCTACTACAACACTTTTAAGATGCATACAAAAGGGTGTAATTAAATTATAACATCATTGAAAAAAATAAAAAAAATATAAAGTATGAAAAAGTATATGTTTGATGATTTTGTAAATAAATATATTTTGTTATAAGACCATCTACATCAATACCATGTTAGTGTTCTTTTAATTGTGTCAATTTCTAATTAATCTTTATATTAGTGCAATACCCTCATATTTTCAAAAAGGGGTTTTCTATAAGTATTCTCTTTCTTTTCCAATTTCAACCCCTTTGATATTTTGTCTTTTGTTTTTTTTGTTTTTTTTGTTTTTTTTTTCTTTTTTGTCTATTTTGTTGTTTTGTTGTTTTTAATTCTTTTTTAATTATTATTATTATTATTATTATTATTATTATTATTATTATTATTATTATTATAAATTTCGCACAAAATTTTAACATTCGGAAGACAATATAAATTTAAACGGCTATATAAAACCGGTTTTTAAATATTTTTTACTTATGGACAAAAAAGTCGTTCGAATTTTATAATGTCGTGCGAATTTATGATGTTTACCGAATTTTAAAATTTCATCCGAATTTAATATTAATAATATTAAAATATAAAATAAAAGAAAAAAGGAAAAAAAATCAAAAACAAAAAGGAAAAAAATAATAATAATGTCAAATCAAAAGTAAAAAGTTGATTTAATTGATATTAGGGGGGTAAAATTGGTTAAGGAGAGATACTTATAGCACAACACGTCCTCATTACCACCTCATTTATCACTTTATAAATATTTAATCATTTAAAAATTTAGAAATTTAAAATATTCATTTAATCATTAATATTAATTTATTAAATTCTTAATTAGTTAATAAAAAGTTACACATAGCTAGTTAATTATCTTTAGGTTTTAACAATATGACTATAATTACGTACCAATAACTTATATGCTACATTATAATAATATAATTACAATTACATATATAACAATTACTCCTTTTATCAAATAGAGGAAATGATATTACAAGGGAAAATGGAGTTAGAGGTGCAACCCACATTCTCATTTGCAAGGCTTTCATAAGTCGAAAGATCTAAGTACACGTGGCAACTGAAATTCATTTGCGAGACTATTGCAAGATGCAATGTGTTGCTCTAACTCATTTATGTTGGTAGTGATTGCTCATATTATGTAGTTCATAAGTAGCAGTTATGTACATAGAGGTTACAACTTTTTGTTCAACCATTCATTGTCATGTATAAAGGGTTATCATGTATCACACATTCACATTGTTTAATGATAATCATTGCATGATCATTAAGCTAAGTTAATTTGCCTTACAACATGTTATCAACACGTTGCTCGAAGATGGAAGCATCATAATCCACGTTTGTCACTCGACGAGTAACAAAAACAAAAACTTTCAGGGTCGTTATTCTCTCTAATTGTGAAGTAAGTCTTTATTGATACTCCTTAATTCCGTCTAATTTTTTTTCCATTTGATATTATTATGGGAAAAATGGAAATTTTCCGTACGATCAAAAGGGAGATAAAAGAATTTGTTAGATATTGTTTAATTTGATATACTCGAGTTTGGACATTAGACGTGTTTTTTTAAATGTTTTCAACGTCACATAATCAGAATAAGAGACCCCTAGTGATTTACTTCATAAACCGGCAATTTTTTTTATCATTTTTTTCATGATGGACACATAAATTTACTGTAACGGTCCTTGTAGTCTTGATAACTTATCATTTCTTTTGTCAAAAGACCATAAGTCACAAATATCTTCTATAGTTCATGTCCATCATATTTTACTATGATTATTACCAATGTTAGTATTCATGTCATTATATAAAACTAGGCGAATGCCCGCGCGTTGCGCAGAAACATCTATATAGTTGAAGTTTTTACAAATATATGTTTTCTTTTTAAATATAATAATAACGTTGTTGTTAAATTTGATATAATAATTTTTATATTAAATTGATATAATATATTGATTATTTTTAATTACATGATAATATATACATCTATTAGAACTTTTATAATCTCAATCGTTTGAATGACTTCTACCCGCGAGTTAGACATGAATAAAATTAAATTTAATATATGGTTTAATGTTGTTTATAGTTGTTATTGTTAATTAATTTTTTTTATTTATTTGCTTAATTTTTTAATTTATATCATTATAATTATTTAAAACATCAAACATTATTTTTTTTTATTTTTAAGGTAACAATATAATCATTTATATAGAGTTATTTTTAACTATTGTTATTATAAATTATTTTAAGCTACTTATTTGGAAGCTTTTAATGATTATAAAAATTCATTTAGGAAATATTTTTAGTTACATTGAGATTACAATTTAGTTTTTTTTTTGCATTTATCACTTTTAACTATTACAAAATATTTTTTGGTTTTTTTAGTGGAACCAAAATTTATATTTAAGCTGACATTGTAATGCGTAGAAACACCAATATAGTTGAAGTCTTAACAAATATATGTTTTTTATTAATATAACAATAACGTTGTTGTTAAATTTCATATAACAATTCGTATACTAAATTGATATAATATATTGATTATTTTAAATTATATGATAATATATACATCTTATAAATTTATAATCTCGATCGTTTCAATGACTTCTATCCGCAGTTACACATGAATAAAATTAAATATAATTTATGGTTTACTATTATTTATAGTTGTTGTTATTGTTAATTAATTTTTTAAAAGTTATTTGCTTAATGTTTTAATTTTTATCATTATAATTATTTAAAACATCAAACATTATTTTTTGATTTTAAAGGTAACAATATAATCATTTATGTACAGTTATTTTTAACTATTGCTATTATAAGTTATTTTAAGCTACTTATTTGAAAACTTTTAATGATTACAAAAATATCATTAGGAAATATTTTAGTTAAACAGAGACTACAATTTAGTTTTTGCATTTATCACTATAATTTATTACTTTTAACGATTTACAAAATATTCTTTAGTTTTTTTAAGTTGAACTGAAATTTATATTTAAGTTGACATTGTAATGTTATATTTATGTTCACAATTTAAGTATTTTGTCCAAACTATTCAAAAGTTGTAGCTTTAAACTGATAATGGTTTACATTTAACATCATATAAAATGTAATAAATTAAATAGAATATGTTAAAAGTTAAAGACATAACATTATAAGTAGAAGTAAAGATATTATTTTAAAATTAAAATTTAGTTTATTTATGATTACAATTTAAATTTGGTATTTATTTAACCTTATTAACCAACTTATAATTATTATTAGAAAGACACTGCAATTTATCACTTTTAACTATTTATAAAATATTATTTGGGTTGTTTAAGTTAAACTAAAATTTATATTTAAATTAATAATTTATGTATTTTATACAAATTGTTCCAAATTTTATCTTTAAAATGATAATGGTTTACATCCAACAATATATTAAAATTAATAAATTAAGTATAATATGTTATATCACTACTAGAAAAACAGCCTTTAATGACGCGCAAACAATGACACGCGGTGATTTACGATACGCAAAAGCGTGCGCTCTAAAAATAATGTCATCTCTTCAAACTTTTGAAGGATAGAGGTCACGCTTTTGTGCGTGCCCTAAAATTAATGTCCAAGAAAAAAAATTAAAAACACGGAGGGCACTTATTTAAAAATGGGCGTCGTCTAGAAATGTCGCTTTATATTTTTTGATTGAAAGGCGCGTTCTCTGTTTTTGCAGCTGGGGGGAAACGAAAATCCCAAAAGTTTGAAATGCCGCCATTGTTATCCTCTATCTTATTTCCATCTTTCTTCTCTCTCTCTCTCTCTCACTCACTCACTCTCTCTCTTTCTCTATCTCTCTTACTCTAATACCCAAAAAAACCCTAATATCATCACAAATCCTCTTTTCTCCCACAACAAAATCGCAATATCACCAAATCTTTGATCCCGTCTTCTGAGCAGATCAAACCTGCAGGGGTTCTCGATTTCTCTATGTTGATGTGTAGTGACACGAACAAAAAAAGGAGTGTAGCGCCTCTACCTTTCAATTTCATTTGTCTCGCAAGTAATCTATCCAGAGAATCTATCCAGGTTTATTTCTTCGAATCATTCTTCCAAATTCATCACCGAAGTTGAATATGAAAATGGTAAAATTACTGATTACATTAAACTCTTGAACTGAATCAGAGGTAACTTATCTAATGTAGAGAAAACACTAATGTAGTTTAACTAGAATTTACAAGGTTGATTTACGTTTCTTCTAGGTATAAGAGATTGAACTTCCACCAAATTACCGATCCCTTTGTTTTGAGATACAGCAACGATTTAGCAACAAAATTGATTTCTGTTTCGGTTTTTCCGTAAAAGGGGAATTTCAAATGTTTATGTTGCGTTACCAAATATAGAAGATTGGTTAATCTTCCGCGTAATTCTCTTCAAATATCCGCGTTATTTCGTTCATGTTACTAACTAATCTGTTTCAGTTTTCACAATAAATAAGGGTTTTCAGGGTTTTTCGTTTCAATCATTCACAATTTGCTTTCGAGAAACTGTTTTCTAAAGAAGAATTTATCGGAACTCTATAGATTAATCAAATGGGGGGCAAGAGTTCTAAGAATTCAAAGCCAAAAGGAGGGAAGTATAGCCAATCGACATCATCTTGTTCAAACAATCAGTACGGCGGTTATCCTTCGCAGCCATCTTCCTCTACTCCGGCCTACGGCGCACAACCTCCTAAACCACAAAAGAAGCTCGAGAAACGATATTCACGAATCGCTGATAATTACAATTCTCTAGAACAGGTAACTTTTATAAACATTTCTTGTTAATTTGAATCGATTCTCGTATCCTGATTCCTCACATTAAACTGATTTGAAATCTTCTGTATCCATCGCGCGTTTCTCTTGTATTGATTGGAATCATACGATCAATTTGAACGATTGCAGGTGACACAGGCTCTTTCAAGTGCAGGACTCGAGTCTTCCAACCTCATCGTCGGCATTGATTTCACCAAAAGCAATGAATGGACAGGCAATTAATGCTTTTTCGATTCCATCAATCAAATTGAATCAAACATGCTAACATTAGATAACGAAAACAAGTTCACAATCCTTCAATGGAAAAAGCTTACATCATATTTCAGATCATAGTCTAAACCCCTATGAACATGCCATATCCATCATCGGGAAGACATTAGCAGATTTTGATGAAGATAACTTGATTCCATGTTATGGATTTGGAGATGGTATATATAGTATATATATAATTTATTCATGATTTCACCTAATCTTCATTCTTTATAAAGATGTTAATTTTTTTTTTTGCTCTCAATTATCAGCAACAACACATGAGAAAGCTGTTTTCAGTTTTTATCATGAAGATAGATTCTGTAATGGATTAGAAGTTCTTGATTTGTTCTTAAGCTTAACAAATCAGCAATTTTTGACCTAGGTTCTGAGCTGGGATCAGATCCTTCCACTTGTTCCCTTATAGCTTTTAAGACAATAGCCGATGGCTTTTCATATCCCATATGTTTCATTTGGTTTATTGGTTTGGCCTTCGATGGTGAAGAGGTTTGGCTGAATTCTACTAGTTTTGAATCTTTTAACACTATGGTTTTGTATCCAAATCAGGTGTCCATGATTCTGTTCCTTGTGAAAATTAGATTTGTTTTTTGGCCATGTACCTATATATAATTTGGTTTATTGGTTTGTTTTTGGGTGTGCAGACTGAGCTGATATCTGATGATCAAAATGGAAATATTCTTGTATGGGACTTGATTGCAAACTCTCATTTCAAGATGGAAGATGGAGTTATACATGTTTATGCAAGTGAAAAGGGTAAGTCTGTAAATTAAATTATGATTTTACACTTATACTAATCATTTGTTTTCAACTCTCAGATTCTGTTGATCTCTTTCCTGTTGCAAGCAGTGCAAAAACTTTTTTCATTGACATGCATCACATTCTCAAAATAATCTCTGTTGGAAATGTTCGTTTTGCATGCTATCATCGATTTAGATTTCTTGAAGAGGTATGGTTTTCTTATATTTTATATATATATATATATATATATATATATATATATATATATATATATATATATATATATATATATATATATATATATAGTATGCAATACCTGAACAGGGAAATCCATTTGTGGTCTCCTGGTAGACTAATCCATGTTGTCCCAATTTACTATTGGTGGAAACATTTTATAGTCTCTCTGCTGAAAGAATCCATGGAAAGTAATGATTGATACACACATACAGTATCTTCTTAGAAACATTTTACAAGTTTTTATAGTAGTAAAAGTAAATATAAATCTGAGCAGAGAGAGAATCTTGAATTTTGAATCAACCCTATATGTGAAAACAACCATTATGTTTTGAAAATATTAACTTTTTCACCTTAGAATGTAAGATCAACCCCATTCCTTGAATCTTGAATATTGAATCAACCCCATTTTAGATGTAAAATCTATTTATTTCTAATGTGAAATTTAATTTTAAAATTAAAGTTACTGTTTACTAAAGACTGTTACTGTTGACAAAAACCAAGTAATTGTTTCTTGTATGCAGCTCGAAAGAGAGTTCTTCACCGAATATGGAGAGGCAGGAAGATATGAAGTTCAAGACATGGTTGGAAAAGGCAGTTATGGTGTTGTAGGGTCTGCCACTGATTAGGCTTATTGATAAGTTTCAACTAGTGCCAGGTTTATTTACTTAATTACCCCTCCCTCCTTTTATCCCTCTTTAATGATAATGATTAGGCTTATTGATAAGTTTCTGATTGATATTTATTAGGATAAGAATGCGGTGATAGTGTTCAGGTGGTATCCAGTTTGCCACAGCCCAATTGCCACTTTTGGAACTAATGAATCATAACTGCCCGATCTATCTGCCCGGGTATTAACCAACACAGATACACATGCCCCAATAGTGAACCTGACACCCGAGACTAAAACACCCATAGTTGAAGTAATTGCATTGGAATTATAAGTTACATGGGCATAGTTGAAGGAATTTCACTGGAATTATCTCTTTTTTAGCATGGACAAGAGATGGTCTGATGGAGGAGATTGTATGTCTCAGGGTACCCTTCAAAACTTATACAAACTCATGACAGCAGAAATTGCAGCTTCTGACAAGAGCAAACTTAGTTTGTGCTTCATGTTTATCTTTAGGGGGAACGACAATGCAAGGGCGTTCTCATCAAAAAGGTACCCTTCAAAACTTGCTACACCACACTCTACACCTAAAATTGGTCCAAGGGCAAGTAATGTTGAATCGTCAAATCAAGCAAATGTTGATCTTCTAATGTTCATTTACAATGTTGTTCTTTTACAGGTGGTTAGAATTGGACCTAAAGTTGGTTGCTGATATAGGAATTGTGGATGATCCAAATGCAGGAAAAAACATGTTTTTAAGTGTTATTAGTGTTGACATGTAGTGTTGTTTGACATGTAATGCTTAGGTAACTTGTTTGACATGTGATATTTTTTTGAAATGAATTATCGTTCTTATGATAATTTCAATATGTTGTTAAAAAATATTATTTATAGATTTACTAATTTTCAAATTAAATTTGCATTTAATATTAAATGCAAATTTAATTTGAAAATTAGTAAATCTATAAATAATATTTTTTTTAACATTTAAAATTACGATACGCAAAAATGAGTGTCATCTTTATTTATGACATGGCCTTTCTTGACAGGGGCTTCCTTGATACGCATTGCGTATCATAAACACGCGCGTCGTAAGGTTACGACACGCAAATGCGTGTCGTCTTCCTTTATGACAGGGCCTTCCTTGATACGCATTGCGTGTCATAACCACGCGTCGTAAATGCGCGTCGTAAATGCGCGTCATAAATGCGCGTCGTCTATAGACAACGCGCAAAAGCGCGTCGTCTCTCTTTATGACAGGGCCTTCCTTGACACGCATTTGCGCGTCGTCTGAGCGTTTTACGACGCGCAATGAGCGTCGTAAAATGCCTTTTTTCTAGTAGTGTATGTTAAAAAACATAACTTTATTAGTAGAAGTAAAAATATTATTTTAATATTGAAATTTAGTTTATATATGATTACATGTTAGTTTTGATATTTATTTAACCTAATCAACCAAATTATAATTATTATTAGAAAGAAATTGAAAAGTCATGGGAGTTTCAAATGAATGTGGTGAAAGGAAAAATAGATGAGAGTTTCAAATGAATGTGGTGCAAGAAAAAATGTTAGCTTACCGCGCGTTGCGCGAGAATATAAATATATAGTTAAGCAAACATATAGTTACCATATTAGTTTTATTAAACATTATAGTTTAATTTTTAAGTTATTGTGATATATACAACTATTTGATAATTTTATAAACCGTTTAAAATTGTGTAATTTATATATCAATTGAATGATAATATAACGGATAACAAAACGTATGAACAAAAATATGAACTGCAACTTTTAAAAACATAAAAATAGAAAAACATTTATTTTAACATTTATATTAAATAAGATATATATACAACGAATAATAAAAAATATGAAAAATAAACACTATAACTTTTAATAACATAAAAACACTAAAACATCTATTATAACATTTATATTAACTCTTCATATTTAAATCACAAATCTCTTCAAATACATTAATGTTTTTAATGAGCAAAATTTTACAACCTTATAAAAAAAAGGAAATAAAAAGTTATTAGTGATTACTAATTAATAATCATAAGTTAAAAACTCTTTAGTTATAACTAATAAATATACATAAATTAGAAAACTTTTGAGTTGTAGTGTGAGTTTCAAATGAATGTGGTACTTGGAAATGTGTATTTATTATTATTATTATTATTATTATTATTATTATTATTATTATTAGTATTATTATTATTATTTCTTCTTCTTATTATTATTATTATTATTATTATTATTATTATTATTATTATTATTATTATATCCGTCTAAATAATTGGTTTTGATGCATCATTTTAATCTCTTCAATTATTAAACATAAAGATATTTAATTATAAATTTATAACATACATAGGTGCATATACATGTTAAACAAATCACATATAATATATATTTTCGTAAATGTCATATGTAATTCTTGTTGTAGTAATATGGATAAATTACTTTCATATGAAGAACATATCATGATAAGTCTATCATAATTACATATCAAATGTTAAAAATTATGTTATCTTTTAAATATTATCTTTTAAATATGTTGTGTAGAATAAACCAACAAAAAAATAATAGAAAATAAACATAATCAGAATAGAAAAACTACAATCAAATAAATAAGAGCATTGGGTGGTTGAATAAATAAATAAAGATGTTACATAAACATATATTTAAATCAAAAGAAAAAACTAATATTCATCAACTTTGATCAAACAAAAAAACCTATATCCGTTTTCTGATCTTCTTTCTTCATTTAACACCATTCAACCATAGAAACTTAATGACAATTCTTCACTAACCTGCAATCAAAATATTTTTCTTGAAAAAAAAAATCGGAAAGATATTCCAAGCAAAACATTGATGTTTGGAGAGTCACATTCAAGATTGAGTAATACATACAAATCACATATAACGATTGAATGAGAAACTAAAAATAAAGAAAGAATAGAAAAGCTTCATTTGTTTTGGTTGAAAGATATTCCAAGCAAAACATTGATGTTATGGCATCCTTCTTACAATGTAGGATTTTATATAACACAAAAGACACAAAAGATTAACCTTTTTATAGTAAACTTTTCACTAAATGCTAATTAAACATAATATAAGTTATAAAACTTTTAAGTATTAAATCATAATTAAGAAAACTTTTGAGTTGCATTAGTTAAAAAAAGGGGGTTTCAAATGCATGAGATTCAAGAAAAAATGCTAGCTTTATAAGTATGTATGATTATTGGTTGGAAAAATGTAACTTTTGTATAGTCATATACATATATATATATATATATATATATATATATATATATATATATATATATATATATATATACACACACACACACACAAACACGTGCGTTTTTATGAGCCTATAGTTACTTATTTATGTAGCATAAATGGTTTTTTTTACCATTAAATATCATAAAAGTTGTTTTAGAACTCTTAATATTAGTAGAATTTCAATGGTTTATTTACTTCTCAAACATGAGTTTTTGTAAGGGTCGAAATGCTTTGTGAGGTGTCGAAGTCCTTTTTGGTTTGTGTAGTGTCGAAGTCTTGCACTTCGCTATGTATGTATTTTGTAAGGCACTGTTAGATATTGAAGTGTAATGTATAGTCCTTAAATATTTTTGTATGCGTCTGTATCACCCTATAAATAGGGTTAGTATTGAAGTAGAGAGTAGCTGTAACATCCCAAATTTCGAGCCCAAAATTTTTGTTTGTAATTAAGTAATTTATAAAATTGTTTATTGAAAACATTGTCAATATCATATCAATCCATAAACCGTCATGAACATGTCTCCAAAATTAAAACAGCGAACAGATTATAATCCCATAAAACTCATTGCGGAAACCATGTGTGTGTGATGCACTGCTATGCCGCCGGCTCCTTCCCCTTGGATGAAGAGGTACCTGAAAACAAAACTGAAACTGTAAGCACAACGCTTAGTAAGTTCCCCTATCAAACCACATACTATACAATCATACAAGTTGTCGGGCAATTCTGGGGTGCCCGACCTACCCATGTCAAGCCATTCTAGGGTGCTGATTACCCGTGTCGAGCCATTACGGGGTGCTGACTACCCGTGTCAGGCCATTATGGGGTGCCTGCCTACCCTTTGGTCTATCTCACACGACAACGGGGACTATTTCACCCCTACTACTATCAAATCATAATCATACTATCATAAGCATGCTATCATAATCATACTATCAGAATCATACTATTAAGCAATCCTGGGGTACTGGCCTACCCTTCGGTCCTAACGAACGAGGCGAGGGACTATCCCCTCCTACTACCGCTATCATATACAACATATCATACTGGCACATAAAGCACATCTAGTAATAGCAACCTAGATAATTATCACACAGACAATCATCTAAAGACAATCCCTGCTTCTACTGGAAGGTAACTCACCTCAATGTCGCGTAGTGTCTGAACTGTCCCTGGCGTGAAAATCGTCTTTCCTCGACTCCTCAATCCCTACACGGCAACTCTACTAAGTTATCAATTCGTACTCACAACCCCCATAAGGGTCAACCCAAATCCTGATCGAAGTCAACTTTGGTCAAAGTGAACCTCCAGTTGACTTGACTCGTCGAGTCCCTATTCCTCCAAATGATCCAACTCCCGACTCTACTCATTGAGTCTAGTAACAAATCGACGGGTCCTTCTTCAACCATAATATCGGGACCATCCTCAACCGACTCGACGAGTTCCTCTTGAACTCGTCGAGTTCATCTCCCTCATAAGAATGTGTTCAGTCTATGACTTGCCGAGTTGTATGAACAACTCGTCGAGTTCATCTTTATAGGTTGGGAGACTGCCTTGGACTCGTCGAGTTTGTTCATACACTCGTCGAGTCCCATGATTTCCAGGTCTTATAATCGTGTCCATCTTTGTTGAGTCCTCTTCTAGAATCAACCAG
Organism: Lactuca serriola; assembly: GCF_051521515.1. Lineage (NCBI taxonomy): Eukaryota > Viridiplantae > Streptophyta > Magnoliopsida > Asterales > Asteraceae > Lactuca > Lactuca serriola. The sequence goes on along the minus strand of NC_136416.1, from coordinate 166,123,202 downwards.
ACTCCTCAAAACAGAAAAGGTCGGGGAACCATTTCCCGATTTGCCGAGTCCCAAGAACAACTCGCCGAGTCCACTACGTCCATTGTCCATAAACTCGATTTATGTTGAGCCCATCCCATCCAAAGGGTAGATCTGACCTCTTAGGGTCGATATAACACGTAAAATTATGAACTTTACGTCCATGCATGGGTCTTTAAGCTCAAAAGGACCAAAAATGAGACCTACAAGATGCATGGGCTCTCATGGCCATAGAGTTGGCACCTTTATGCCATGAGACCCTTCCAAAGTCCAAGATCTGAAGCCATAACTTCACATTACACCCCACAACCCCAAAAATGGCTTAGAAATGCCCTAAAGATACCAAAACTCAAGCCCTAAAGATGATTAAACACATGGAAAGTCAAGATTGAAGCTTTTTACCTTAAATGAGCTGGAGATGAAACACAATCTCTAGATCTTCTAGCTTCAACTGGAACTCCCAAGCTCCTTTCTTCTTCTCAAGCTTCACAATCACCAAAGAATGCATAAAAATTGCTTAAGAGCACTCAAACAAGGCTAGGGTTTCAGTTTAAGGTCTTTTGGAAGAGTGTGGTACGATGGAGGCTAGTATGGGAGGAGATAAGTTTTTTAAATAGGGTGCAAACCCTCAAATTTAGGGTTTCACTCAAACAACTCCTACTTGCTGATTCGGTCTCCCGACTCGTCGAGTAGGTCACTTAAAAACCGCGCGCAAAGCCGAGTCTACTCGACGAGTTAGGCCGTTAACTCGCCGAGTCCCAGGGTAAAATACACTAATACATGGAATTAAATACATACTAGGAACTGGGTGTTACAAATCTGCCCCACTTATTCTAGACTTCGTCCCCGAAGTCTGCTGCTGAATCCAAAAACAGCTCGGGGTAGTGCTCCCTCATCTCGTCCTCCGACTCCCAGTTCCATTCCGAGCCATTGTGTTGTTGCCAATGCACCTTTACCAGCTCCACCCTCTTGTTCCTCAGATCCTTCAACTTCCTGTCGAGGATCGCCACTGGCCGCTCGATGTAATTCAGGCTGTCATCCACCTGAATATCCTCCAAAGGCACTACTGCCGAATCGTCCACCAGACACTTCCGTAACTGGGAGACGTGAAAGGTGTTATGAATCTGACTGAGTTCGACTGGCAGATCCAGCCTATACGCCACCTTGCCTACCCGGGCGACAACCCTGAAAGGTACAATATACCTACGGCCCAGCTTGCCCCGCTTCCTGAATTGAATGACGCCCTTCCAAGGCAACACTTTCAGGAGTACCATATCCCCGACCTGGAACTCTAGGTCCGATCGACGCTTGTCGGCATAACTTTTCTGCCGACTCTAAGCAGTCTGAAGCTTGCTCCAAACCTGCTGGATCCTCTCTGTAGTCTTGAGTACCACTTCGGTACTCCCCATGACCCACTGATCAAACTCACCCCAGCATATCGGGGTCCTGCACTTCCTCCCATGCAACATCTCGAAAGGAGCACAATCAATACTCGCATGATAGTTGTCATTATAGGAGAACTCAACCAAAGGAAGGTAAGTATACCAACTACGTTTGAAGTCTAAAACACATGCCCGTAGCATGTCCTCTAGAGTCTGGATGGTCCGCTCACTCTGACCATCCGTCTGCAGGTGAAAAGCAGTGTTGAAGTGCAGGCGAATACCCAGCTCATCATGAAACTTCTTCCAGAATCTGGAAGTAAACCGCACGTCTCGATCCGAAATCACTGAGACTGGCACTCCGTGCCAAGCTATTACCTCTCGAATGTAGATATCAGCCAACTTCTTGGCCAAGATGCTCTCTTGGATCGATATGAAATGGGCACTCTTGGTCAACCGATCCACGATGACCCAAATCGAATCCACTCCCCATGCAGTCCTGGGAAACTTTGTGATGAAATCCATAGTAATATCTTCTCATTTCCACATGGGAATGTCCAACGGCTGCGTCTTGCTGTGCGGCCTCTGGTGCTCAGCCTTGACCTTCCTGCAGGTTAGGCATCTCGAAACAAACCAGGCTATGTCCCTCTTCACGCAGGGCCACCAATAATCAGGACGAAGATCCCTGTACATCTTGGTCGTCCCAGGATAATTCGAAAAACTGGATTTGTGCGCCTCCTCCATCAATACCTGGCGTACACCCCTATGATATGGGACCCACACTCTACGGTGTAGCGTCAACAATCCACGTCTGTCATAATCAAAGGAGGATACCTGACCCACAATGCGCTCACTCTTACGATGTTCCTCCTTCATGGCCTCCTGCCGGGCCTCCCGAATCCGCTCCAACAACGGAGTCACAACCGTCATCCTCAAACAAATATCCCTGATCGGCGCTGCCTTGCGGCTTAGCGCGTCGGCCACGACATTGGCCTTCCCCGGGTGGTAGAGGGTCTCAGAATCATAATCCTTTACCACATCAAGCCACCGACGTTGTCTCATATTCAGATTTGGCTGATCCATGAGATACCTCAGGCTCTTGTGGTCCGTGTAAATGGTACAACTAACCCCATAGAGGTAATGCCACCAAATCTTCAGGGCAAAAACAACAGCCCCCAGCTCCAAATCATGTGTTGAGTAATTCACCTCGTGAGGCTTCAACTGCCTCGAAGCCTAAGCGATAACATGCCCTCTATGCATCAATACCATGCCCAAACCCGAGATGGACGCATCGCAATACACTAGAAAATCATCCATCCTATTCGCAGGGCTAATATTGGTGCCTCGCAAAATCTCTGTCTCAACGTCTCAAATGCGGCCTGCTGCTCAGCCCCTAGTGAAAGACCACAACTTTCCTCGTCAGCCGGGTTAGGGGCACTGCTATCTTGGAGAAGTCTTGAATGAATCTCTTATAATAGCCTACCAGCCCCCGAAAGCTTCGAATCTCAGATGGAGACCTCGGAACCTCCCACCTCATCACGACCTCTACCTTGGCTGGGTCAACCGAAATCCCGTTCTGGTTGACAAGGTGCCTAAGAAACTGCACCCCGCGCAACCAGAACTCACACTTAGAGAACTTAGAATACAAGCTCTCCCTCCTCAAAGTATCCAAAACCTCCCGCAAGTGATCCTTATGCTACTCCTGCGTCTTGGAATAAACCAAGATGTCATTAATGAAAACGATCACAGATCTATCCAACGTCGGCCTACACATGTGGTTCATGAGATCCATGAACACGGCAGGAGCATTGGTGAGCCCAAAAGGCATCACCACGAACTCATAGTGACCATATCGTGTCCGAAAGGCAGTCTTCTGCACATCCTCCTCTCCGGCTCTCATATGATGATAGACCGAACGCAAATCAATATTGGAGAACCAAGATACTCCCTGAAGCTGGTCAAAGAGATCATCAATCCTCAGGAGTGGGTAACGGTTCTTCACCGTTAACTTATTCAGCTCCCAGTAATCTATACACATTTGATGCGACCTGTCCTTCTTTTTCACAAATAAAATTGGGGCTCCCCCGGGTGAACTTTTTGGTCTAAAGAATCCCTTGTCTAACAGCTCATGCAGCTGTGTTGATAACTCCTGCATCTCAGGAGGAGCCAGCCGATACGGTGCCTTGACTATCGGAGCCGCACTAGGTACTAGGCCGATCCTGAACTCTACCTACCTCTCCGAAAGTATTCCAGGCAACTCCTCTGGAAATACATCCACGAAATCTCGTACCACTAGCACATCACTCACCGTCCCCTTACCCGCCTCCCGGGTATCCAAGACATAGGCGACATACCATGCGCACCCCTGCTGTAGATAGCGCCTAGCTCTCGCTGCTGAACATAAAGCTAGTCCCTGATGTGGCCCCTCTCCCTGAATTACCAACTCTCCCCCACTTAGGGTCCTGATCCGCACCAACTGCTGTGCGCAGTCGATCACCGCCCCATTAGGGCTCAACCAATCCATCCCTATGATAACCTTGTTCCCCTGCAATGGTATGGGAACCAAATCTACCAATTAGTGCTCTTCATACTGTTGGGTTTTGAGCATTCTAACACTTCCTAAGTGTACATGCAACCCTAAATACCTTGGATCTATGTTTTCTCTATTATACATGCAAATAAGAACTTCCAAGGTATTATCCTAATCTAGCATATAAAACAATGAATATAGTAGGACAGAATACATACCTTTTTGGTGTAGAAAGTCTTCATGAAGCTTGAGTGCCTAGTGCCCCAAGTGTGACACCTCAAATGGAATCACAATCATCAAAACACTTGGAATGATTTGAGAGAATTCTACACTCTTCAAAATCGGCTAGCCCTTTCTTCACTATCTCTAGTGGCCGATTTTTCCTCAATAATAAGATGCTTATATAGTTATACAATTAGGGCAAACCCTAATTGTCATGACTTTCCATTTCCTTGGATCCATGGGTTCAAATACACCATGGAGCATCCATGGACCATTCTATGGGTTTTAGCCCAACTTGATTATCCATGGAGCATTAGCCCACTATACAAGTATGGATGATTTACACAATCAACCCATATATTTAATTAGTCTTCTTTTGATCACTTAATTAATCCTAGATTAATTCTTGATCAATACTAATTAAATAATCTTATTATTCTTATTATTAATATATTAGAACTTATAATATATTAATAACCATAAGTGTCTTATTTCTCTCATTCAAGTGCATGATGGTATGCAACCCAAATGGACCATGCCGGGTCGGGTCAAGTCTTACCAAATATAGTTATGGACTTAGACATTAATCCAACAGTCTCCCACTTGGATAAGTCTAAAACTATTATTGCGTATGACTTCAGGAACCAACCGGCAATCGTAGCTCTCAAAAGCTTCTGTCGAACTCTGACCTCGTAGATGAACTCTGACCTTTGTCAGTGACTTGTCCATTAGATAAGGGATCATATATTCCTCCATTCTAGATATCATATGGACTGAGACATGGATTATAATCATTCTCTCTGTCCATTTGTTGTTTCCCGATTTCCGATTTATGACGACTGACTAATTGAACAAATCAAATCAGTCCTGGCCCGGCCGAGCACTTCCATTTGTCATCATCAAATCATCGAGGGGCCCACAGATATCACTTTTATCCCGAAGGTAAAAGGAATGGATAAACTTCGACTCATATGGCTTGTTCTACTACTTGTTGAATCATACACAAAGGCACGTTTTATAGCACCGAGTTACCAAATGCGTTTTCGTGCTATCAATGTACTATCAACTCATAGTAACAACTCATATCTCTAGGTTTGAAGAATATAAGATATTATCGTCTCATGATCACTCGTGATAAAATCCATGAAGTGATTCCAATGAGCGCGGGTTGAATCCAATACTCAGAACTTATGAGCACTCATGATTGTTGTAGCCTTGTCCAACACCTTAGACCTCTACAACCCATCATGACAGTCTTAATTCATATCTACTTCCAAAATATGACCGACTGTGGATGGTTTGAATAACTTAGTCATTCCGGAAGAATAACCCAGTTTATTCGGGAAGTCAAAACATGCAAAGTGAAACACAATAATAATTGAATCCAATATGGTATCAACTCTTTGAACATAAATTAAACACCTTTTATTTATCACCATATGATTACACATTATTCATTGTATACTGTTTCAGCTATCAACTTTAATCTTGAATTTAAAACAACAGTTGTCCCATGCTCCAAGCATGTACACTATGTTTTCTAAACACTAGTCACGCCACACACCAAGTATGCATACTATGTTTGTCTATGATCCTTACTTTGTGAACTAGATCAATTGAACATAACTTCAATGATTCTCTTTTCACACTCCCAAATCCTTACTGCAAATGCAAGAATTCCAAATTCATGCCATTTACTGAAATCTGTTAGATTCTAAACTTATATGCATTGATACTCTTGTAATGATTATGCACAAAGTCATAAAGACTTGACAACAATCATTACAGAGCATTCCAAAGGAGATCAACTCCTTGGAAATATCCTTCTTGCATTAAGTTTCCTTAATCTTACACAGATTGAAATTTCTAACTTTGAAACATTTCCAGATTCCATTCTGACTTATCACTTCTGAACAGGAGTTGCCTCCTTACAGACTATGTCAATATGGTCCTTCCAGAATTATCACTATACTTCCAACTGTCCTTGAGCAACCAATCTTTGGTAAACCTTAGATTGTCCTCGACAATTGTTTAATCCTTTTAGTCATATCCAGTTCTAAACCTTTTTCCCTTCTTAATGCCCTAGGCATTTGGAAAATTTTTAGAAAGGATGAATATAGCACATGTAATCGATCCTATATCCGAAGCATATGGGACACGATTCATGATGTCTCACATAAAGACTAAACCAGTCTTTTGCTATAACATTTCCATTTCTATTTGCCAAGTTCTCATATTTCAGATTATGAAAAGGGATGCCGTAATCATAATCGAATTTTAGAACGCAAATAATGGACCCGTATACATAATTTCCTTATGTTGAGCCATTCCAACATGAAATTCATATATATCCTTGACTAAATGATTAAAACCTCACGATCTAAGCTTATAGATTTGAGATGAAGTATAATTTCCTCTCCCTTAATTATAGCAAAACAACTCTTTCCCAATTGAAACTTTTGTTTTCTATAATTAACATTGCTAACTTGCAATAATTATCATGCTCCCACTAACATGATGATTATTAGCATAACACTTATGCTCCCACTAGCTTTGACATGTACTCAGAAATCAGCTGGACTTCTAGAAATCAATACTTCATTGACTTTCTTACCAAAGTTCAGATTTCTGATGCTAGATTGTTTTGATAAAGTTGTATCAAAATCATACACCTTCCCTTAGATAGCACACTTGTGAGTCTAAACAATTACGAAGAGGTATGCCGTAATCATAATGGTTAGACCTTTTTGCCACTTCTCACAAGTCCAGGTTAGTGTGCCGGTTAACCACACACGCTCCACTAACGACTTTGAGAATGCAAATATCACAATTGCTATCTAGATAAAATCTACTTAGTGAAAGTGTTTCCTCACCATCATTTTCATGAATCGGAGAGAAACCTTATGACACTTAGATTTATATGGTGTATGAGTTCCTACCCATATGAATTTGTCAAACCATAATCACAAGACAAAGATAATGACAAATCCAAAACCATATGGATTGAACTCAATCTTAACTTCTTGCCACCTGGCAGCTCAAGGGCCTGCCATTGCTTCCAAGTTGTTGTGCAACAAATTGAGAACTCTAAGAACTCATATGCAAAACCAACTTTAACTGGAATGGGCACAGAATATGTCAACACAATAGATTATAAACCTCAAATTGTGTGCTAGAGAAGAACTTTAGGTTTTATTCTTGATTAGTTCTTGAGACTTTCAAGACCTTTAAGACTCCCACTGTCCTCTTGACCTATAAGACTCCCTTGTCAAATATCCAAGAGATAGTGAGGATTCTAATCAAGACAAACACTTCACACAATTGGCCTAAGTTGGTCTTTGTTTTATCCAAAACATCACAACTTACCAATTTCAAATGTACAAGAGTAGAAAACTTTTACTCTTACATTTGACAAGTGTTTTAAACCTTCTTTTGAGACATGTCACTCAAGTTACAATCTTGGAGTATGACTCTAAGACTTGTATTGGAACGAAGTATCACTCATCTTCTTGATTTAACCATTTCAACAATTCAAGATCCCTCTTCTTAGTCATAAGAATGCACTAAGATTTCCTTAGAGAACTAATTGTGATATGGTTTCTTAATCATTAAGATGATCACAAAACTGATACTAAAGTACTCTCCTATCTTTTCAGATTTGAGAGACTTTTATCCTTCTGCCTAATTTGATTCTTCTTATTCGCTCTGCCTTACATTGGAACCTTTTTTCCAATGTCTCAGAGTTACACTTAAGCTTGTAAGTATAATCATATTTACTGAGCTTTAGTAAACTATGACGAATAGTCTTATCAAACTTTTGTGGTGGACTAAATCAGTGAACAAGACTATGTACTCGATCCCTTAGTCCATTACTTGACTCACACATCCATGTGAACAAGTAATTAGTCTTAATTTTCCAAAACTTGAAAGTTCTCATTCATCATGCTATACAACTTGCATGATTCCAAGTTCCGGTCCACTTGAAACTTGGATGATGAGAATCTTTCCTTATTTGGTAAATTTAGACATTACAACAAATGAAAGAATCAATTTCATATTTCCACTCTTGCTCTTAATGGAATCATATAAGCAACAATTTTTCCTCAAATGCCATTGTAAGGATATTTTAAAATAAATAAAATAAAAAATTTTCTTTTATTTTAAAACTTTGCGGAAAAACTTATCCTTACAATCCATATGAAAACTTGTTGTTATCTATTCCTTAGGCAATATCTCATAACTCCTAAGAAGTAGCTCAAGAATCCGATCTTCAAACTACGCGATAGAAATCCATCTATGCCATCAGATTCAGCATATTCTTTCTTTAAGTTTCTTCACTTTTCTTTCATTCTTAAAACATCACCATGTGACCCAGTCACATCATGTATCAAGAATCTCAGAATAGAAACTTAACAGAGTTAGATAGTGGACTTTACCTGAAGTAGAGTCAAACTTATTGACTTTAACATCCTTAGGTAAATTTTGGCAGCTTCGCAACCAATGCCCCTTTCTTTGGCAATATAAACATATGGACCCTTTGATAAAGACACACAGGACTATCACAGACTTAGCTTTTCTCTTTACCATTTGGTCAACCGAATTGACTATGGCCGATCCCTTTCCATTGGGAAGAGAATGCTTTACTGGATTTCCTGTGTCACTATTGTCAATGTCCATCAAGTATTAAGGAAGTTGATCTTAACAAATAGATAAGATCATTAAGGGTCTTGTCATAGTCTGTTTCATAGGTGTCCCAAAGGAACTCACTATGTGACTTAGAAAGTGATTGAACCACCAACTTTCTCAAGACTTTGACACCCAACTCTCCCGGCTTGTCAATATGTGACTACATCTCCAAGATGTGTTCACACCTAGACCTTGCCTTGCCAATAGGGCTTGAGTGACCTTAAACTTTTCAAGAACTTGTGGGTTAGGGAGAATAATTGGAGGAGGTGAAAGAAGTATGATTTCCAAGGGACATCATCTTCATTTGGAAACCTTGTTTCAAGAGATTTGGGAAGATCATAGGTGTCTAAACCAGACATCTTTTGGGAGATATTCAAGATAGTTGATTTAAAGTCCTTAATATGACACCCAATATGAAATATTAAGGCTAGGACCCAACAAACTATTTTATAACTTAGAAGAGGTATGCCGTAATCCAAGCTATAAAATATTTGAAGGTAGGTGAATGACGATTCACCAATTTCCACCAAGATAAACGAAATGTATTATTAGGTTTTAATTGGTTTTGAAACTCCTAGATCTTTGAGATTCATTGAACTTTTCAAAGGCATGTTTCAATCTCGAGTGTGCCCTTCAGGTTTTGTGACTGGGATGCCGAGGATCACAAAACAAGGTGTGAAGTAACCATGCAAATCACTTGGTACCCTTAATAAATTACCCCTCAATCGATGTGCCGGTTAACCACACACGCTCCATCGATACTATCATAAATATTAAGTCACCCTTTACCTACCTTGTTAAGTCCAAGTTAGTGTGCCGGTTAACCACACACGCTCCACTAACGACTTAGACAAAGTGTAAAGTGTAATTTCATGGATTAGCACCTTATTCACATTTTTCCTAAGTAACTAAGATTGGGTATTATTAAGAGTTTAGTTACTTAGTATTTTTCATTAATACTTTTAATGAAGGGAGAATTCTAGTCCTGTCAAACCCGTTCGGCTAACGACCCTCCACCAGTCAAGCAAGCGGTGGGTGAGAGTGGACACCCATTAAGTTGCCATTTTATAGGCAACAACCTTATACCCACCTTATAGACCGGCTTCGTGAATGAGGCGTACTAGCGGTAAGACTGACTTTACTCTTATACATATATATATTATTAACTTATAATATTATAAAGTATAAGGGTTGAATTTTAACTTTTAAAATTCTAAGGGCTAACTTGGAATTAAAGTATTCATAAGAGAAAACTTTACAAATTCCAAAACTTGAGGGCAAGTTTTGAAACTATTCAAAACTAATTAATTCCATAACTTATGTGTTTAAAGTAGTTTTAATCCAAAAACTCTTCAAGTTCCATAACTTGAGGACAAATTATGGAAGACTTTAAACTAATAAAAGAATTAACTTTTCTTTATTTTATAACTTATGGAATTAATTAAGGTTACACCTTTTTTTATTTTATTTTATTTTATTAAATGAAGAGACTCTTGGTCCTCCATAACTTGAGGACAAGTTATGGAGTCATAAAACCATTTAATTAGAACTAGACTCTTCATTTTTGTAACCTTTGCCAATTTTTATGAGTTTTATGATTCTTAAATGTGACTTTTCATATAACTTGAGGACAAGTTACAAAAACACATTTTAGAATCAATTCTTAGATTAATTTGGATTAACACCAACTTTTGTAACTCCAAAAAAACTTTGTATCAAAATTTTTTTTTTTTTAAACCTTTTCATATCCATAACTTATGGAGGTTTCAAAAAATAAAACTCTTTAGATCAAACTTTTAAAACTAATAAAATAATCATATTATTTTATCTTTTATTAAATTTGACCTAATTCAACTCATAAAGCAAATTATTCAAATTTTACAAATAATTATTTTTTCACAAGAACAAGTAATTATCTTAAAATTTGACAAACTTCATGGTTTTTTTTCCAACTTTGAAAATAAAATATTTGCATCAATATAACAGAAAACAACCTGGCTCTGATACCACTGTTGGGTTTTGAGCATTCTAACACTTCCTAAGTGTACATGCAACCCTAAATACCTTGGATCTATGTTTTCTCTATTATACATGCAAATAAGAACTTCCAAGGTATTATCCTAATCTAGCATATAAAACAATGAATATAGTAGGACAGAATACATACCTTTTTGGTGTAGAAAGTCTTCATGAAGCTTGAGTGCCTAGTGCCCCAAGTGTGACACCTCAAATGGAATCACAATCATCAAAACACTTGGAATGATTTGAGAGAATTCTACACTCTTCAAAATCGGCTAGCCCTTTCTTCACTATCTCTAGTGGCCGATTTTTCCTCAATAATAAGATGCTTATATAGTTATACAATTAGGGCAAACCCTAATTGTCATGACTTTCCATTTCCTTGGATCCATGGGTTCAAATACACCATGGAGCATCCATGGACCATTCTATGGGTTTTAGCCCAACTTGATTATCCATGGAGCATTAGCCCACTATACAAGTATGGATGATTTACACAATCAACCCATATATTTAATTAGTCTTCTTTTGATCACTTAATTAATCCTAGATTAATTCTTGATCAATACTAATTAAATAATCTTATTATTCTTATTATTAATATATTAGAACTTATAATATATTAATAACCATAAGTGTCTTATTTCTCTCATTCAAGTGCATGATGGTATGCAACCCAAATGGACCATGCCGGGTCGGGTCAAGTCTTACCAAATATAGTTATGGTTTTAGACATTAATCCAACACATACAACCTTAGAACCCAATCTCTGAAAACCTCTTACGCCCGCATTGATCGGTCGTCCGCAATCTCAACCTCTAGGGGGCACACTAACATGCCCAAAGACTCAGGAAACCACTTCCTAAGTGCAAGAGACACAAATGATTGGGTAGCACCCGAATCAATCAACACCTGAACTGGAATACCGTTCACATGGAATGATCCTAAACATAGCACATAACATAACATATCAAAATCACAACGACATAATATAAAAGTTTAGAGAGAAGAAATCATACCCGTTACCACATCGGTTGCGGCGCGTGCCTCCTCGGCTATCAACTGAAATGCTCGGCTCCGCACCACCGGAGACTTGTCTTGACCTTCCGGCCATCCGTAACTTGTGCAGTCGCGGGAGTCGGCGCCACCACCGGTGCTGCTGCTGACAACCTAGGGCAGTTGGCGTTTTTTATGGCCCCTCTGATTGCAATGGAAGCAAACCATGTCTGATGTCTGAACTGTGGGGGCGGGGGCAATACAATTCCTTCCAAATTACCCCGTCTTTCCGCACTTGTAGCAGCCTAACGATACCACTCTACAAGCTCCCTCATGCGGCCTGCCGCATTACCTGCAACGGCTCTGGCCCGACTGGCCCTTTGACCTAATGTTGGATCCCTTGTGTTTCTTCCCCGTAACCTGCTCAATCTCTGCCTTCCTCTTCTTGAGGTGCTCCAAATCAATCTCCCTCTCTCGCGTCCTGGCAATCATGGACTCCAAGGTCGGGCAAGCTGAATAGCTGACATGCTCCCGAATATCAGCCCTCAACATATCATGGGAATGGGTCTTCCGCATCTCCTCATCCCCCGCATACTGAGGTACCAACAATGCCCTCTCCCTGAACTTGGTAGTGATCTCTGCCACTGTCTCGGTCATCTGTCTCATGTCAATAAACTCCCTGGCCAGCTGGTGAAGCTCCACAACTGGTGCAAACTCAGCCCTAAACCTGGTCACGAAATCAGACCAAGTCATAGCCTCGATGGCTGGGGCTCCCAGTGCATCACTTACTGACTCCCACCAATCCCTAACTCTGTCCCTCAAACACCCTACCGCAAAGCGGACCTTCGACCCCTCCGGGCAGAAGCTTGTCAACTATGCAGACTCAATGTCTGCGATCCATCTCCTGGCAGTAATGGGGTCCTTCACCCTGTGAAAGTCTAGCGCACCACTCCCCCTGAAGTCCTTGAAAGATAGTGTGTGCATACCCGACTGGCTGGACGCCGAGTCCCTACTAAATGTCTGGAGGCAATCCTCCATCAACTTGATAATCCCCTCCTTGATCGACCCGAAAATAATAGGAGTCGACTCAAGGATACCTCTAGTGATCTCAGACGCGATGAACTCGCGTAAACTGTCATCAACCTGCTCGTATCCCGCACCCAAGCCTGATCCAGAACTGGATCCATACCCTGAACCTCCCGCTCCATGAGGCGTAACCACCATTCTGAAATAAAACATGTAAACGTCAGGGTCATACACACTCTCGAGAGGCTCCGCACGCTCTCTAGGTCCTTGCTTCCATCTCAGCCTCCCTTGACTCGATTATGGTGATGGGTTTTGAGCATTCTAACACTCCTAAGGTGTACATGCAACCCTAGAAACCTTGGATCTATGTTTGACTAAGATACATGCAAATAATTATTTTCTCCAAGGTTCTTATCCTATCTAGCATGGCATGGGGAACTTGAATCAAATAAAGCTAGTAGAATTACTTACCTTGTAGTTGTAGTTGATTTCTTGGAGTTTTAGATCCTAGTACCAATAATGTGGATGCCTCAAATGGAAATCACAAATCACCACAAAGTTGGAACTTTGAGAGAATAGTAATCACCTTTCTTGAAATCGGCCCTCTTGCTTTTCTCACCACAACTAATGTGATTTCAAGAACCAAAGACTCCTTTATATAGTGTGGTGGATTAGGGTTACATCCATGTAAACCCTAATACCCATGTCTTTTCATTTCCATGATATCCAAGGGTTAAAGCTCCATGGACTTTCCGTGCAAGCGTAGCCCATTCCAAATAAGCATTAGCCCACCCTATATAAATACAAGAGCCCATATTTAATTAGTAATACTTTTGATCTCTAAATTAATTATAGATTAATTATAGATCAATACTAATTAAATAATATGATTTTATATCAATATATTAGAACTTATAATATATTAATAAATCATAACTCATACTATTCTCAAAAAATTATCCATAAATTGTTCGGGTGAAGTGCAACCCAAATGGACCATGCCGGGTCGGGTCAAGTACATACCAAATATAGTTATGGACTTAGACACTATATCCAACAGTCTCCCACTTGGATATGTCTAATAAGTATAGTTGCAAGTATGACTTCAAGAACCGATCAACAATCGTAGCTCTTTAAACTCTGTTGAACTATGAAGTGCCATTTTAGATAAGTGATCATATATTCCTCTATTCTAGATATCAACTGGATAAATACATGGAACATGGTCTTGCTTATTGTCCAACATTTGTTTCCCGATTTCCGATTTGTTTGACATAGAACTTAACTGAACACATCAATTTAGTTCTGACCGGGCCTGGTACATAAGTCAAAACAAAATCATCGAGGGGCCCAGATATCGCTTCTAATCCTAGAAGGAACAAATAAACTTCGACTCATATGTTTGCTCTACTACTTGTTGAATTACACACAAAAGCACACGTTATAACATCGAGTTACCAATGCGTTTTCGTGCAATCAATGCATAACCAACTCATAGGCAACAAATCATATCTCTAGGTTTGAAGACTTATATGATATTACCGTCTCACATTCACTCGAGATAGATTCCATGAAGTAATACAAGTGAGCGTGGGTTGAACCCAATACTCAGAACTTATGAGCACTACTGAGTGTTGTAGCCCCGCTTTGTCTAACATCTTAGACATCTACAAGCCAACCCATGACAGTCTTGATTCATATCTACTTCCAACATATGACCGACTGTGGAGAGTTTGAATAATATGATATAAACCATAACATAATTATTCTGGAAGTCAAAACATGCAAAAAGAAATAATAATAAACGATTGACAAGTGATAGCAACACTTTACTCGTAAATAACAACTTTTATTTATCATCAAATGTCAATTACATTTTACAAATTTCAAGATTATCTAACTACTAAAACTAATATCATCCTTCAGCCCTATGCTTCGAGCATGCTGGAGATGCTTAACCCGAGTAAGTCCCTTCATGAGGGATCTGCTAGGTTCTCATCCGATGATACCCTCTTTGCCACGAGGATTCCTTCTTCTATTCGATGTCTGATGAAGTGATATTTTATGTCAATGTGTCTAGATCTCCCATGATCTCTTGGTTCATTGGCTAAGGCAACCGCACTATTGCTGTCACAGAAAATCTCTATTGGCTCCTTTATAGCTGGTACAACTCCAAGGTCTCCGATGAAGTTCTTTAGCCATATAGCCTCCTTTGCTGCCTCGCTTCCTGCTATATACTCTGATTCACAAGTGGAATCAGCCACTGTCTCATGCTTGGAACTTTTCCAAGTAACTGCCCCTCCGTTTAGGGTAAAGGCCCAGCCCGACTGAGAGCGGAAATTATCCCTGTCAGTCTGGAAGCTATTATCACTGTACCCTACAAATCTCAAGTCATCACTCCCACAGAGGGTAATGACCCAGTCCTTAGTCCTCCGTAGGTACTTAAGGATATTCTATACCGCAGTCCAGTGTGCCTTTCTAGGGTTCCCCTGATACCTGCTAACCATGCTCAAAGCAAAGGCTACATCAGGTCGAGTACACGTCATAGCATACATGATCTATCCTACAGCTGAAGCATAAGGTATTCGACTCATTTTTGCTATATCAGCCTCAATACTTGGGCTTTGTATCTTACTCAATCTGGCATTACTCTGGATGGGTAACTCTCTTTTCTTGGAGTTATGCATGTTGAACCTTTTCAACACTTTGTCCACATAGGTGCTTTGACTAAGTCCAATTAGTCTTTTACTCCTGTTTCTGAAAATCCTTATCCCTACAATATAGGCAGCTTCACCAAGGTCCTTCATAGCGAAGCACTTCCCAAGCCAGGACTTTACTTCCTACAGGGTTGGGATGTCATTTCCTATGAGTAGTATGTCATCCACAAACAGTACCAAAAAGCTTACTATACTCCCACTAGCCTTGATATAGACACAAGATTCATCTTCACTCCTTGAAAAGCCAAATTCTTTGACTTTCTCATCAAAGAAAAGATTCCATCTGCGAGGTGCTTGTTTCAATCCATAAATGGATTTCTCGAGCTTACACACTCTATTGGGGTACTCTGTACTGACAAAACCCTCTGGCTGAACCATGTAAACATCTTCAGCCAACTTTCCATTAAGGAAAGCGGTTTTGACATCCATTTTCCATATTTCATAGTCATGAAATGCAGCAATGGCTAACAGAACCCTAATAGACTTAATCTTGGCCACTGGTGAAAAGGTCTCATCATAATCAACTCACGGAGTTTGAGAATAACCCTTTTGCAACCAGTCGTGCCTTATAAGTGTGTACATTACCGTCCATTTCGGTCTTCTTCTTGAAGATCCATTTGCACCCAACTATCTTACGATCAGGTACATTGTCAACCAAGTTCCAAACTTGATTGTCATACATGGACTGTATCTCGCTATCCATAGCCTCTTTCCATTTAGCAGCCTCAGGGCCTGCCATGGCTTCCGTGTAGCTGTTAGGCTCATCCAGATTTACGAGTGTGTTATCATTGATAAGTGTTTCACCTTCTGCAGTAATATGGAAACCATAATAATGCTCAGGTGCATTCCTAACTCTGGTGGAATGCCTCAGAGGTATAGATTCTTTAGTCGGCTCAACAGGAGTTTCCTCCACAGGTTGAGGGCTAGGGTTTGAGGTTACTTCACCACTTGACTCTTGAATTTACTCAAGGTCAATTTGCCTCCCATTATCTCCTTAGCACATGAATTCTCTCTCTCGAAAGAATCCTCTTCTTGCTACAAAGACCACATTATCACTGGGTCTGTAGAAGATGTAGCCAAAGGATTTATGTGGGTAGTCAATGAAAATACACCTTTCGCTTCGGGGTTCGATCTTATCGTGAGTCTTGCATCTCACGAAAGCCTCGCAACCCCAAATCCTGATGTGGTCTAGATTAGGAACTTTTCCAGTCCACACCTCGTGAGGTGTTTTGGCAACCTTCTTTGTAGGGACTAGATTAAGGATATGTGCGACAGTCTCTAAGGCATACCCCCAAAATGAGATTGGTAGCGAAGCTCGACTCATCAAGGAACGAACCATGTCCAACAAGGTCCGATTGCGCCTCTCAGCTACACCATTCAACTGTGGTGTCCTAGGAGGTGTCAACTGTGAGATAATGCCACATTCCTTAAGATAGTCAAGGAACTCAATACTAAGATACTCACCACCACGATCGGATCGAAGCTTTTTAATGTTCCTGCCCAACTGATTCTCCACTTCTTGCTTAAACTCTTTGAATTTCTCAAAGGTTTCTGACTTACGCTTGATTAGGTAGACATATCCATATCTACTAAAATCATCAGTAAAAGTCACATAGAACTGATTAGCATCTCTTGTGATGGTTCTGAAGGGTCCACACACATCCGTGTGTATGAGGTCCAACAAACCTTCACCCCTAGCATAAGTGCCAGCAAAAGGTGACTTTGTCATTTTTCCAAGCAAACAAGATTCACAACTATCATCTGAGTTTAGGTCAAATGACTCCAAGACTCCATCCTTTTGGAGTTGGCCTATACGTTTCTTGCTTATATGTCCAAGACGAAAATGCCATAAAGATGCTTTATCTAAGCTAGTGGAAGAGTCAATACACAATACATTATTTCCTAGATTATCTACAATAGATACAATTTCATACACGCCATCACAAGGTAATGCTTTAAAATAAAGAACACTATTAAAGAAAGCATCAATACTACCATTATTATTATCAAAATAAAAGGTAAAACCTTGTTTATACAATGCATGAAAGGAAATAACATTTCTTGCTATTTCTGTCAAATAATAACATTTATTCAAATCTAATGTAAACCACTATTTAGCACTAAGGAATAAACTCCTATATCGGTGATAGGTGAAGCTTTCTAGTTTCCCATAATCAAGTTTATCTTTCCCTGCTCCACATTCTCACTTCTTCGTAGTCCCTACAAATCACAACATATATGAATACCACAACCTGTATCAAAGACCCAAGACTTAAAATGAGGTGAGTTATTAGACAATATAGTGTATATACCTTCATGGTTGGGTTTTACTTTCCCATCCTTCAAATCTTGTTGGTACTTTGGGCAGTTTCGCTTCCAGTGCGACTTTTCATGGCAATAGAAGCATTCAGCCTCATTAGGGTTAGCAGAAGGAGTGACAAAATCTTTCTTGGTTTTGCTTGAAGATGAGCCTTCAAGGGTCTTACCCTTGGTACCCTTAGAAGGGTTCTTTCTCTTCTTCCCTTTGCCATTCCCGATTGCCAAGACATTGGCCGCAGTTGGAGTAGGAGTAGGAGTAGTAACAACCGACTTACCCTTTAGACAACTTTCGGCGGTCTTCAAGAGTCCTTGAAGTTTGCTGAGGGTGACTTCTTCCTTGTTCATGTGATATGTCATGTAGAATTGATCATAGCACGATGGTAAGGAGTGCAAAATGATGTCTATTGCTAACTCCTCGGGGAAGTTCACATTCAACTTTAGTAAACGGTCTACATACCTTTTCATTTTTTGCATGTGGCCAGTGATGGGTTCACCATCCTTCATTCGGGTTGTTATGATTGAGGAGATTATTTCATATCGCTCTTGACAAGCACTTTGATGGTAGCGGTCCATCAAGTCCTGGTGCATCTCAAAAGGATAATAGTCCTCATAGGAATTTTGGAGCTCGGATGTCATGGTGGCCATCATGATGCATGCCACTTTTGTAGCATTTCTTTCATATACCTGATATCCAGCAAGCTCTTCAGGAGTAGCAGTTGGCTCGGGTACCTTCAGCTCCTTGTCGAGAGCATATTATTTGTTCTCATACCGAGTGACCATCCTAATGTTTCTGATCCAATCTGTAAAGTTGAACCCATCAAATATGACTCTCCCACAAAGATTCATGACAGAGAAGGAGCTAGTAGGGTTTGAGCCATAAGCATTGTTATTGGAAGACATCTGAAAAGAAGAGGGAATAGATTAGATTAGATTTAGATATAGTCCTTAATAAAACACCCAAATGTAATATTAAGGCTAGGACCCAACACAATATTTTATAACTTAGAAGAGGGATGCTGTAATCTAAGCTATAAGATATTTGAAGGTAGGTGAATGATGATTCACCAATTTCCTCCATAAAAAACAAAATATTTAATTAGGTTTTAGTTGGTTTAGAAACTCCTAAATTATTTGAGATTCATTGAACTTTTGTCAATGGCATGTTTCAATCTCGAGTGTGCCCTTCAAGTTTTGTGACTGGGATGCCGAGGATCACAAACCAAGGTGTGGAGTAACCATGCAAATTAGTTGGTACCCTTAATGTATTACCCCTCAATCGATGTGCCGGTTAACCACACACGCTCCATAAATACTATGATAAACATTAAGTCACCCTTTACCGACCTTGTTAAGTTCAAGTTAGTGTGCCGGTTAACCACACACGCTCCACTAACGACTTAAACAAAGTGTAAAGTGTAATTTCATGGATTAGCACCTTATTCACATTTTCCTAAAATAACTAAGATTGGGAATTCAATAAAGTTTAGTTACTTTAGTATTATTATTATACTTTTAATGAGAATTTATAAGTCGTTGACCTACCCGTTCGGCTAACGACCCTCCACCGATCAAGGAAGCGGTGGGTGAGAGTGGACACCCATTAAGTTGCCATTTTATAGGCAACAACCTTATACCCCACTTATAGACCGACTTCGTGAATGAGGCGTACTAGCGGTAAGACGACTTGATCTTATATATATATATATATATATATATATATATATATATATATATATATATATATATATATATATATATATATATATATTATTAACTTATAATATTATAAAGTATAAGGGTTGAATTTTAACTTTTAAAATTCTAAGGGTTGGAACTAAAGTTTTAATCATGACTTTACTTGTTCCAAAACTTGAGGGAAAGTTTTGTAAACTTTCAAAAACTTTTCATTTCTTATAACTTATGAATTTAATTGAGTATTAAAATGAAGACTTTTCATTTTTCTAACTCTTGTGTTTTTGTAATGGTTTTTATTAGAGTGTGACCTTTGGTTTTCCATAACTTGAGGACAAGTTATGGACTCCATTAAAACACATTATGACCAAGAATTAAACTACCAAGTAGGTTACAAATAATTCCTATGATCATCTAATCTTGATAAGTTCAAGAACATGAATATAAACATTTCAAGACTCATAAATTACTCATAAAACTTGTAATTTTTTATAATAGCCATTGTAAATAGATTAGCATAAACATTAAACCATCTAAAACAAGTTTTATAACACTAAAACAGTTTAGGGTAATGTTTCTAGTCCATTTCCAGCAGCAAAACTTGAAAAATTGGACACTGCAGCCTCTACTCGTCGAGTGCATGAACAGACTCGACGAGTAGCATGCATTTCTTCATGGACTCGTCGAGTCCCTCCATGAACTCGTGGAGTTCATAAGGCGGTGAGCAAAAAATTCGATTTTTAAGCTATTTGCATCAAGTATCAAGTAAACAAGCCTAGGCTCTAATACCACTGATGGGTTTTGAGCATTCTAACACTCCTATGGTGTACATGCAACCCAAGAAACCTTGGATCTATGTTTGACTAAGATACATGCAAATAATTATTTTTTCCAAGGTTCTTATCCTATCTAGCATGGCATGGGGAACTTGAATCAAATAAAGCTAGTAGAATTACTTACCTTGTAGTTGTAGTTGATTGCTTGGAGTTTTAGAGCCTAGCACCAATAGTGTGGATGCCTCAAATGGAAATCACAAATCACCACAAAGTTGCAACTTTGAGAGAATAGTAATCACCTTTCTTGAAATCGGCCCTCTTGCTTTTATCACCACAACTAGTGTGATTTCAAGAACCAAAGCCTCCTTTATATAGTGTGGTGGATTAGGGTTACATCTATGTAAACCCTAATACCCATGTCTTTTCATTTCCATGAGATCCATGGGTTAAAGTTCCATGGAGTATCCATGGACTTTCCATGCAAGCCTAGCCCATTCCAAATAAGCATTAGCCCACACTATATAAATACAAGAGCCCATATTTAATTAGTAGTACTTTTGATCTCTAAATTAATTATAAATTAATTATAGATCAATACTGATTAAACAATATGATTTTATATTAATATATTAGAACTTATAATATATTAATAAATCATAACTCATACTATTCTCAAAAAATTATCCATAAATTGTTCGGGTGAAGTGCAACCCAAATGGACCATGCGGGGTCGAGTCAAGTACATACCAAATATAGTTATGGACTTAGACACTATATACAACATACGGGTCCTCTGCTTCCAGTAGTACGGGCCCATACTACCTTCCACATCTATCCGTACTTTCCTCAAGGACTTCTTTGACTTCACCAAATTCCTTCTACCAAATTTGCTATCCAAGCTAATCTCATCCTAGTCTTGAACTAGGGCCTTCTCCGGCCTACTCTCCACCATCAGCTGCTCAAGGAGTCCCTACCATCCTTCCTTAACTAGTTTGCGAATAATATTACATATCCACTTACTAGTTAGTTAAGGCTAGCTAGAACCCCTACAAGCACAAAGCAAGCAACATTCGTGCATTGAGTAACCAAATCAAACATAACCCACTTAGGCTATCCTACTGCTGACTAGATAGCCCTAGCATACATCTCAATAAGCTCATACAATAGGTATATAAGGCATCCTTCCTAGATCCTTAGTTCTATTCTAGCATGCAGTTCTCAGAATCATATAACAGGCACACAAGGCATCCTCCTAGATCCTTAGCCCTAGTGTAGCATGCTGTTTCCATAATCATATCATATAGCATAATATAACAAGTATGGGTATCTTGGGGAAAGCTTACTGGAGCTCGGCCAGTCGCACGCATCACACACCTTGTTCTTTCTCAAAATTCCTTAACTGAGATTTTAGAAAAATATTTTCTTGTGAAAATCTTTCAAGCCCTCGATTTGAGTCCAGACTAAGGTTCTAAATAACGTAAGGCGTTACTTGGTTGAAATGTCAAGCCTCAAGTTTTTCCGAGCCTTGGCGAGTCACAGCGTTTGTAAGGAGTGACTTAAGGCGCCAATTTTCTATATAATTAATATTTTTATATGTATTTTAAACTATTATTCATTTTTATACACATATATGAGTTAAGGCGGCGTTTTGGCAAAGTTTGGCGGTAGGTGCAAGCCTTGGAGCCATGGCGCGCCATTTCGGAGCCATGGCGAGCTTTTTAGAACCTTGGTCTGGACACTCCCGAGGGCAAGGCTCTGATACCAATTTGTAACATCCCAAATTTCGAGTCCAACAATTTTGTTTGTAATTTAGTAATTTATAAAATTCTTAACTAAAAACATTTTCAATATCATATCAATCCATAAACCATCATGAACATGTCTCCAAAATTAAAACATCGAATAGTAATATAAATCAGAGTACAATCCCATAAAACTCATTGCGGAAACCATGTGTGTGTGTGATGCGCTGCTACGCTGCCGGCTCCTTCTCCTTGGATGAAGAGGTACCCGAAAACAAAACTAAATACGTAAGCACAAAGCTTAGTGAGTTCCCCCATCAAACCACATACCAAACAATCATACAAGTTGTTGGGAAATTCTGGGGTGCCCGACCTACCCATGTCAAGCCATTCTGGGGTGCTGACTACCCGTGTCGAGCCATTCTAGGGTTCTGATTACCCATGTCAGGCCATTCTGGGGTGTCTGCCTACCCTCCGGTCTATCTCACCCGACAAGGGGACTATTTCACCCCCTACTACTATCAAATCATAATCATACTATCATAATCATGATGTCATAATCATATTGTCGGAATCATACTATCAAGCATTTCTGGGGTACTGGCCTACCCTTCAGTCCTAACGACCGAAGCGAGGGACTATCCCCTCCTACTACCGCTATCATATACAACATATCATACTGGCACATAAAGCACATCTAGTAATAACAACCTAGATAATTATTACACAAACAATCATCTAAAGACAATCCCTGCTGGTGGGCCGGCATTGTGTAACTCACCTCAATGTCGCGTAGTGTCTGAACTGTCATCGGCGTGAAAACCGACTTACCTCGATTCCTTAATCCCTACACGACAACTCTACTAAGTTATCAATTCGTACTCACAACCCCATAAGGGTCAACCCAAATCCTGATTGAAGTCAACTTTGGTCAAAATCAACCTCCAGTTGACTTGACTCGCCGATTTGGTCTACCAACTCGTCGAGTCCATATTCCTCCAAAATGATCCAACTCCCGACTCTAGTCGTCGAGTCTAGCAACAACTTGATGGGTCATTCTTCAACCATAATACCGAGACCATCCTCAACTGACTCGCTGATTTCCTCTTGAACTCGTCGAGTTCATCTCCCTCATAAGAATGTGCTCAGTCTATGACTCGCCAAGTTGTATGAACAACTCGTCGAGTTCATCTTCATAGGTTGGGAGATTGCCTTCGACTTGCTGAGTTTTTTCATACACTCATCGAGTCCCATGATTTCCAGGTCTTATAATCACGTCCATCTTTGTTGAGTCCTCTTCTAGACTCATCCAGACTCCCCAAAACAGCAAAGGTTGGGGAACCATTTCCCGACTCACCGAGTCCCAAGAACAACTCGCCGACTCCACTAAGTCCATTGTCCATAAAATCGATTTCTATTGAGCCCATCCCATCCAATGGGTAGATCTGACCTCTCAGGGTCGATATAACATGTAAAGTCACGAACTTTACGTACATGCAAGGGTCTTTAAGCTCAAAAGGACCAAAAATGAGACCTACAAGATGCATGGGGCTCTCATGGCCATAGAGTTGGCACCTTTATGCCATGAGACCCTTCCAAAGTCCAAGATCTGAAGTCCTAACTTCACATTACACCCCACAACCCGAAAATGGCCTAGAAATGCCCTAAAGATACCAAAACTCAAGCCCTAAAGATGATTAAACACATGGAAAGTCAAGATTGAAGTTGTTTTTACCTTAAATGAGCTGGAGATGAAACACAATCTCTGGATCTTCTATCTTCAATTGGAACTCCCAATCTCCTTTCTTCTTCTTCTCAAGCTTCACAATCACCAAAGAATGCACAAAAATGGCTTAAGAGCACTCAAACAAGGCTAGGGTTTCAGTTTAAGGTCTTCTGGAAGTGTGATGGACAATGGAGGCTAATATGGGAGGAGATAAGTTGTTTAAATAGGGTGCAAGCCCTCAAATTTAGGGTTTCACTTGAACATCTCCTACTCACCGAGTCGGTCTCCCGACTCGTCGAGCCGGTCTCCTGACTCGTCGAGTAGGTCACTTAAAAACCGTGCGCAAAGCCGAGTCTACTTGATAAGTTAGGGCTTCAACACGCCGAGTCCCAAGGTAAAATACAATAATACTTGGAACTAAATACGTACCTGGAACCGGGTGTTACAGTAGCTCTTGAGCACTTCGTTCACTTTTTCTCTCTTGTAATTGTATACTCTATCAGATGAATCAACAGGCCGAACAAAGCTTATTTACGATTGTGTTCTTAACGATTTCTGTTCTCGAGTTTGTTCTTTATACTCGATTCAAACACACTACATTTGATATCAAAGCAGGATACATCTAGTCATTACTGGTTTTCTCGTCTTTTTCAAAAGTTTTTGAATCGCTCTTTCCGATTCAAATGATTTCCACACTTTTGATTAAGCAAACTAGTTCTAATTGATTGATTTGATTAGATTCTGCAATCAGTTTGATAAATCGAGTGTTTTATGATCATTTTCTAATAGATGCATCCATTAGATCTCTTTTTATGAATCTCATCATCATTGTTGTTCGTATGCAAATGGAAAATTTCAACATGAACACTAAGTCTAGCTTTTCTCATTTGCTTGGATCTTCCACTAAGATTCCAATGCTCATTCCGGAGTATATTCCGAAGTATTATGAGTAGTGGGTGGATCGCATGGAAGACTATCTCAAGAAGATCTACGTAGATCTTTGGCGTTGCGTTACTAGTGGAAATTACCGTCTAGGAAGGCTAGATTAAGTAGGAACAGTTGGTTCTTCTGCCGATGTTTCCTTGCAAGCTAAAAAACAAAAGCTAATGATAAAAAGTGTCTTCGTGGACTTCATGGTGCTCTTCCATCGGTTGTTTACAACTTTGTTAGAGGATGCAAGACTGTAAAATAGATTTGGGATACTTTGAAAGAAAAGTTTCAGGGAAGTGAGAAGACGAGGAAGACTTTTGTGAAGCAATGTTTACTTGAACTAGGAGAATTCAAGAAGAAGGAAAGTGAAACCATCGAACTCTAGTATGATCGCTTGAATGATTTGATATTAAATTGCAATCGCTATGGTGTTACACACTCAACCCTTGAATACAAGCTTACATTTCTGATGGGATTGCCTAAGGAGTGGAGGAACATCATCCTAATGATAAAATCTCAGCAAAGTTTCGATGACTATTCTTTGGGACATTTGTCAAATGTCCTCAAGGATCATGAGAGAAAAATCAATGAAATAGATGCAGAAGGAAAGATGAGTCTAGGATGTTCTTTTGGCCTTAATGTCGAAAGTGTCAGCAAAGGACTATGAGATCGAAACTATTGAACAAGATGGTTCTAAAGACGAAGGATTTTTGGTGAATTCATAGGATGAGGCAGTGACATATTATTCAAACAATAGAGTGAATAAGTTCTTAAAGAAACCTTTTAATCCAAAATACAAAAGCATCAATGAATTCAAGGGTAATACTTCATCTGGAAAAGGAACAAGAGTGGAGTCGAAGGAAGAGAAGAAAGAAAGTAAGAGTGTTGTTGAGAAGAGTGAGTAGAAGTTGAAGGGGGATTCAGGATTGGATTGCAACTACTATAATGGTGCAAATCATCTTGCAAAAGACTGTTTGCTGAGAAAGAATGAGGAAAAGAAGGAGAGAGTAAAAGACAAGGCTTACTATGTCGAAAGGCTGGAAGAGGTGAGAGCAAAGACCAAAGGTTTGTCGTTGGTCGTGAATAGTGGAAATGAAGAGGATGGAACTTACCAGATATGGTCATCTGGTTCAGATGATGAAGAAATGAGAAACCCACTCATGGTGCGATGTTTGCACAATTTGAAGAAGACGGATCGAAAGAGGAGGAAAAAGTAACTGGGAGGTGTTTCGTGTCAACAGGAGCTGATAAGTCCCATATGACATCGAATGTATGTTCTCTTCTTGAATCTTTTGATATTCCTTCAAGTTCTTATCTTTCAGTTTTATCTGATTTTGATGATAGTCTCTCATATGTTAATGATATGCTAATTTCTGTTAGTCACAACGCTGAGCATTCAAAAACACTGTTGTTAGATACTCAAAATTGTTTGGAGTCTAAGAAGTGTAGAATTGATAGTCTAGAGCTGTAATTGTCAAATATCACTCTAGATAGGGATTTAGTTGGAGTTGACAATATTCTGTTAATGAAACAATGAAACATTTACTGTAATAGTGCTAAGAGATTGTATGCGAAATTAACTTAACTTCATCACTCTTCAAACATTTGCAAAGAACAACATAGGAAGTTATTCTTAGAATACAAAAGAGGGAAAATTAATACAACTTCCAATGACTGCGAAAAGAAGATATTTGAATTTGACAAAGTGCCTAATGATTTATATGCTTATAGAATTGTTAAAATTGATGAATGCTTCAATGTTGATGATTTAGTGTATATTGTTAATGAAACTCTCTCTAAAACAGAACAAATCAAAAATTTGAACATGACTGAGACTTCGACATTAAATTCTCAACAAAATTTTGCTGATATCGAAGATGATTCTAACAATATCAGTGAAACTGAGGAAGAGTAAACTGTTAACTGTTCTCAATTATCTATCATTAATGTCAGTTTGATGGTTAAGGGCAAAGAAATTTACTATGATTCAATGGCAAAGGTTAACAATGACCAACCCTCAACATCGAAAGTTTATGATCATGACAAAGTTGTTGTAGAAGACTGTGATACTGATAGTGATGAGGATGACAATTCGATTGAAAAAACTATTCCCATGGTTGTTATCGAACATGTGTATGAAGAAACAGAACAGTTCGAAAATGTGAAGAAAGAAAAAGGTCCTTATTATCTTGAATCAAATTCAATCGTCTATCCGTCTTTCAAATGCACAGATGCAGTTGTGTTCCCAAATCAAGTGTTTGTCACTTCTAGAAATGGTGACAAGGTGAAACTTGAAATCAACAAAATTGTTGAAGAAGACAAAAAAATGTGACAAAAGAAGGTTTCTTGTCGAGCCAATCACGGTTGAAAATAGTCTAAACAAGAAAACAAAAACTTTTCAAAGACAAAAACCAAAACGTGTTTGGGAAATAAAATCTAAAAAATCAAAAGTTGATAATCAAACAAAAGAAACTATTTTGAAAGATCAAAAGACAAAGTCACAAATTTTCATTGAAAGTATTCAAAATGTTGTAAAAGAAGGAGTTTCGATGTCAAAAAGCTCGAAACAAAGTCTATTGGAAAAATGTCAGGACTTTTCAAAAACAAAAAGTTTTTAAGCAAAAATCAACTGAACAAGTTAAGACCTTTTCTTAAAATAAGACATCTGTTCAAAACAAGCTAACTCAAAAAGCAAAAGGATTTTTCAAAAGGTCAATCTAATGTTCAAAAACAAGTTCTAACTCCAATTGTTCAAAACCAAAGAAATGGAACTTTTGCTCAAAACCTACGTCCAAGGAGTTTTGGTCCTTTTTGTCAAAATGACAGGTTTTCTCAAAACAAAATTCAAAGAAATGTTGTTCGAAGTGATGAACAATGAAATTTCTATCAAACATAAGGTCATAGAAGTTTTAAATAAGGACAAAAGGTTTTTAAACGAACTTCTGTTGGTTACAATAATCAATATCAAAATCGGTTTCAAAAATCTACAAAACCAACTTTTCCAAAACGAAATTTTGAAAATTTGCAAGTAAAAGGGAAGAAACATGAACCGTTTAAGCCTAAAAAACCTCAATTTCCAAATCCCGAGTCAAAGCAGAAAGTCAAAGCTTCATTTGTGAAATGGAGAAATGAAGTGAAAAATATCAACCATTGGCCCAAAGGCAAAGGGAAGCAATACCAATCAGGAAAGTACTATGAAGAGGAAATTAATTATGCTTACGAAAACTACTTAAACGATTCGCTAATTGGTAGTTCAGCATCACCGGAGTCGAATCCATCTGTAAAAACGTGGAAAGAAATTCCCAAGACAAAGGTTGAAGGACAACGAACTGTAGATGGAAAGGGAAAGTCAGTGTTGAACCTAAACCATTGAATGATTACATTTCGATATCCAAAACTATCAAATTTGACTAAATTGATAGTTTAAAGTCAAAGGTTCAAAATTGGGTGCTAGGTTCTTCATTTCACAATGCATTTCAAACTAATATCCAAGGACCCAAAAAGCCTAGGGGACCAAAATTCTTTTGAATGATCTCAGGTACTGTGTGACGAGCAATACGGTGAGCATTGGTATATCGATAGTGGTTACTCTCATCACATGACATGTCGAAAGGAGAATATTCGAGACTATCAATGTTTGGATAATGTTGGAGTAGTGAGGTTTGGAAACAGTCAAAAATGCAAAAATAAAGGTTATGGCATGGTAACGAAAGAGAAGTTTACTGTGAACAAAGTGGCATATGGCGATGGCTTACAACAGAACCTAATAAGTGTTTCACAACTTGTTGTGGGCACTGACAATCAAGTGGTCTTCAATGAAGAAGGAAGTGTCATCTCTAACAAAGAAACGAATGGATTTGTGCTTAAGTCGAAAGGGAAATGTGACATGTTCACATTCGACATGAATCCCATAGTTGGTGCTCCCTCTGTCTGCTTACTTTCAAAAGCTTCATCAGATCTCAACTGGTTGTGGCATCGTCGACTCTCCCATCTGAATTTTAAGAATCTCAACAAGCTGGTTATACAAGATCTTGTTCGTGGCTTACCTATATTAAAATTTGATAATGATTCGTTATGTGCAGCCTGTGAACAAGGAAAGCAACATCTTCAAGTTTATCCCATTGTAATTGACTCAAAGATCATCGAACCTCTGGAACTTCTTCACATTGACCTTTGTGAACCATCGACTGTTGAGACTCTCAATAAGAAGAAGTATAGATTGGTCATTGTTGATGACTTTTCAAAGTTTACTTGAGTTTTCTTTCTTCGTCAGAAGTCTGAACTGCTCAAGTGATGATAGATTTCATCAAGCACATCGAATTAAGTCTGAGGAAGAAAGTTAGAAGAATCAAAAGTGATAATGGTTCAGAATTCAAGAATCAAATTCTTGATACATTCTTGGATGGATTAGGGATTTCGCATAACTTGTCATCCCCTTAAACACCACAACAAAATGGTGTTGTCAAACGGAGGAATAAATCTCTATATGAAGCCGCAAGAACAATGCTGACATATGTGAATATGCCTCAATATCTCTGGGCATAAGCATTTTCAATAACGTGCTTCAGGCAAAACCGTTCATTCATTCATCGCCGTTTTAATATCACCCTTTATGAAAACATCAACAATCGAAAGCCTAATGTTAAATTCTTTCATGTTCTTGGATGCAGGTGCTTTATCATAAATCTCAAAGATCATATTTCTAAATTTTAGTCAAAAGCTGATGAAGGAATATTCTTGGGATACTTGCACAACTCTGTTGCATATCGGGTGTTTAATAAGCTAACAAGAAAGATTGAGGAAACATTTAATCTTACTTTCGATGACTATCATGTTAAACGTGCCGAACAGACTTTTGCATGAAAGCTAATTCTTTCTGAAATGATTGATGGGTCTTCAATAGTGAATTCTTTTGATATTGACTACGATTTAATTTTTGGCATTCCGGACAGAGCTATAGATGATGAAGTTTATGTTGATGGTAATCGCATTCCTAAAACATTGAAGCACTCTGATGATTCAACGGTTACTGGCGAAGACGGTTATTCTCAATCTACCTCACCTTCACACGAGCGTGTCGAATGTTTACCTATTTTGCAGGGTGATCAAGTGGAGTGGGGGGGGGGGCACTTGAGTTCGTAGTCACATGATCATATTCATGATTCAACTGTTGAGGGGGAGCATGATTAATATGTGCATATTTAGTCATATAATTCATATAATATCTTAATACTTTTTACTGTTTTTGTCTCGATTTAATGAACAAAAGGCGATTAATTAGTTTAGAATTTCATTTTTAGCAACGATAAAATGCTCGGATGGAAAAGAAAGCAGAATTGGCGATTGGAAGCTTGGATCTTGGATTTTGAAGAAAGAAGGATGTTGTTGGACAGCTTCACCCCTCGTCAGTGTTTTGGCCATATCTCATGACTGATAACATCGATTGATGAGATTTAAAATGTTCTGAAAACTAGACACAATTTTGGATGACTTTTGTGATTTGATAAAATGTTGATTCCAAATGAAATCAAATATTTGGGTCCAAAAACTCGACGAGTTGAGATGAAAATTCGCGATAAATTAGTGCCTTGTTATACACACATTTTAAGTAAAAAACTCGACGAGTTTGTCCCTAAAATTCGACGAGCTGGAGCTGACTTTTGGAATATATATATATATATATATATATATATATATATATATATATATATATATATATATATATATATATATATAGATCATTTATTCCCGAAACTCAAACTGATGTTTGAGGCTTTTGGTGACTTTTGGGGACCACAGAGATTACAAAGAGGCTTTGGGAATCAGAATTCAAGTAGAAGGAAAATTTGGAGAGATCAGAGGCACACAAACATTGCTTTTCTCTTAATCTTTTGTGTGAATCATGTTTGAACCATTAGATTTCGATTTTAGTGGTTTATTTGATGTATTTATGAGCTAAAAACTCCATACTTCTATTTAGACTAGATGATCTTATGAATATGGTTTGATTGAGTGGCTTGGATTATATAGATTTAGTTATTTATCTTGTTAAGCTTGTTAAAAGATCCTTTCATGTTAATGATAATTATTTTATGTTAATAACTAAGTAATTGAGTTGCATGAACATCTTCTTGATTGCTTGAATCTTATAGTTTTGGGAAAACAATATTGTATGCCTAGTATTAGTGAACATGAAACAAGGATTAACCAGAAAATAAGTAAGTTAATGTGTGAGCATATGTGATGACCAACCTCATATGAGTTAATTAAACCAACTAATTCGATTAACTAATGTTACAAGTCTTACTTGACTCGAACTGAACACTAGGAAACCTATTAGTTTAATCAACTGGCCATTGTTTGAATTAACTTGTTTGCAAAAAGATTAGTAATAGTGAACATGAACCTAATCACATTAGAAATCGGTAACCAATGACATATTAATCCATTGCACTAGCCACAGAATCAACCATATGAATAAGTGAATCAAATCTAAATGGAAGTCTCTTTAATTTGATTGAATCTAGTTGTCTTTTGCTCCTCTTTTAGTTGTTAATGATGGGATTTATACAAACAATCCTATGTGTGCATGCAACCCTAGAGTTGGATCTATGTTTTCACTATTAGTTATAAAACTTTATGAACACAAAAAGAAACCTAGCATGCTACTACAATTATTGAAATCTACATAAAAGAATGTAATACATACCTTTTGTTTTTATATAGTAATAACAACTAGTTCCTTGAATTTCCTTAGCTCTTGAAAGCAAGTACCACAAGTGTAGTACCTCTAATGGCTCACAAACACACTAGGTGAAATGATGAATATGGGAGAGAGGAGAGAAGGGTATCTTGACCTAGATTTCGTCCCTTCTAGGGTTTCCCAAGGCTTGGACGAAATCTTAGTGCCTTAGGGTGCTATTTATACTTAAGGCTAACTAGGGTTTCAAGGTGTAAACCCTAATCCCTTAGCTTAGGGCCTAAGCAAGTCCATGGACTCCTTTCCTTAAGCCCTTGGACGAAAACTCCTAGATCCTTCTAGGATTTTTGTTCAAGACTTAATAAAGGTGATCCAATGGCCCAAAGCCTCAATTATTGAATAATTACAAAATAGCCCCTGCACTTTCAGTCAGTTCCTTTAATCCCAAAATTAATTCTAAATTAATTTTTGATTAAATACTAATTAATAATATGATTCCAAATTAATATATTATTCATAAAATATATTAACAAATCATATTTATATCCTAGTTTATTATTCTTAATAATAAACCAGCCTCTCTCCTCAACAATCATCCCGTCTAGTCACCAGTGTGAAGGCAACCCAAAAGGACCATGCACAATCGGGTCAAGTACATACAAAAATAGTTATGGACTTAGACACTAATCGAACAGTCTCCTAGTTGGATAAGTCTAATAACTATTCTACGTATGACTTCAGATCCTGATCTGCAATTGTAGCTTTCAAAAGCCGTTGTCAACTTTGGTCTTATCAGAAGCGTGTCCTTTAGATAAGGGATCATATATTCCTCCATTCTAAATATCGTATAGACTGAGACATCGATTTAAATCATTCTCTCTGTCTATGTGTCGTTTCCTGATTTTCGATTTATGACGACTGACAACAGACTGCAATTGAACACATCAAATTAGTCTCGGCTTGGCCAAGCGCTTAGGTGCCATCACTAAATCATCGAGGGGCCCACATATATTGCTTTCATCCTAATTTGGATAAAAGTAACGGATAAACTTTGATTCAATGCTTGCTTGCACTCACTTACCAAATCAC
This sequence comes from Lactuca serriola, assembly GCF_051521515.1. Taxonomy (NCBI): domain Eukaryota; kingdom Viridiplantae; phylum Streptophyta; class Magnoliopsida; order Asterales; family Asteraceae; genus Lactuca; species Lactuca serriola. Next base: position 166,090,635 of record NC_136416.1, on the reverse strand, counting down.
ACACAACAATATGTTTTATGACACCAAGTTACTGGTGCGTTTACATATTATCAATGTGTAACCGACTCGCAAGATACAACTCACACATCTCGATTTCAAGAATATAAGATATTATCGTCTCACCAATCACTCGTGATAAAATCCATGAAGTGATCCAAGTGAGCGTGGGTTTAATCCAATGCTCAAATCATATTCATAAGCACTCATGAACATTGTAGCAAACATTTGCTTATGTCTAATACACTTTAGACAATCCACACACCAATTCACGACAGTCTTCATTCATACCTACTTCCAACATATGAATGACTGTGGTCCGTTCGAATAATTCGATTATTCTGAAATAATTAATTATTCAGGAAGTCAAAACATGCAAAGTGAAACACAAGAATAATACTAATCCCATATGGCCCCAAACTCTGGGTATAAATAAAAACATTTTATTTAATCACCATATTGATTACTCATTATTTGTTGTTTCGGGTAATCAACTTCTTTGTTGAATTATTACTGCACTTGTCCCATACTCTCAGCATGCACACAATGTTTACTTATGGTCCTTACTTTGTGAAATAGATCAAATGAACACATTTCCAATCATACTCATTTCACAACTCCCAATCCTTATCACAAGTGTAAGAATATCAAATTCTTGCCACTTATAGAATATGCTAGATTCTAACATTTTATGCAATGATCCTTTCGTAAAGTCATAGCTCAAAATCATCAAGACTTGGCCAACCTCTATCAGAAACAATTCTATAGATATCATGTCTCTCACTCAAAATACATTCCTTTGAACATCCTTCTTGCATAAAAGTTTCTAATCTAGAAAAAGATTCTCAATATTCAGCTCCCAATATAGAAACATTTCCACATTTGACGTATGACAACTCATTCTTAATAGAATCATATCTATTCATAATAATGTCGATATGGTCCATCCAATACCATACTTCCAACTACTCACAAGCGACCAATCCTCACCGAGCTTTGGATCGTCCTTTGAGAGTTGTTTAATTATCTTAGTCAAAACCGATTCTTGTCCTTTTTCCCTTTTAATGTGCTAGACATTTGGAGAATTTTAGAATGGTAAAATATTATAGCATTTTCAATCGATCCTATACCCGAAGCGTTTGGGACACGATGCATAATGTCTTACATAAAGATTTGATACTTTATCAATCTTCTGCCATAATATTTTATGTGCCACGTTCTCACAATTCGAATTATGAAGAGGGATGCCATAATCATAATCGAAATTTGAGAACACACTATGTATCCTTGACTAAATTTATTAACATTCCACACCCTAAGCCTTTAGATTTGAAATGAAGCATAATATTCTCTCCCTTAATTATAGCAAAACAACTATTCAACCGTTACAACTTTGCAAAGTATGACTCTTGTTTTCTATAATTAATATTGCTAACTTGCAATACTTGCCTTAATAATCATATAAGCATAACATTTATGCTCCCACTATCATGATGATTATTACAATCATAACACTTATGCTCCCACTAGCTTTGACATGTATTCAGAAATAAGCTGAACTTTCAGATTTCTAATACCAGATGCTTCGATAAGCCTTTATCTAAGCTTCTTAAACTTATACACCTTTTCCTAAGATAGCTCATATGTGTGCCTAAACAATTCAGACTAATTGCCAAATCTCACAATTCGAATCACGGAAAGGGATACCGTAACCATAATCGAATTCGAGAATACAAATTTTCATAATAACTATCTTCTTAAAATATCTCTTAGTGAAAGCATTTCCTCACATTCATCTTCATGAAAGAGGGAATCTTATGACATTTAGATTTTAAAGGTGTATGTGTTCGTATCCATGCGAATTTGTCAAAACCAAAGTTTGCGACAAATCCAAACTCATATGGACCGAAATTTCTCAATCTTGATTTCTTGCCTTATGGTAACACGAGTGCCAACCATGTCTTCCAAGTAGTTAAGCAGCTCACCCTTTCCTATCAATGTACTTTTCATTGATCAAGGTGCTTGCCTTTTATGCGTTCAAATGAGAACTCATAGAACTCAGATGCATAATTAACTCAATTAGAATGGCACAGAAACAAAATAACGTCAACACGATAGGTTATAAACCTCAAGTCGTGTGCTAGTGATGATCAATAAGATTTATTTTTTATTTGTTCTTGAAACTTTTCAAGACCATTAAGACTCCCACTGACTCCTTGACATATAAGATTCTCTTGTCAATAAACATTTATCGACAAACAAATATTCAAGAGTTAGTGTAGCTTTTATCAAGACAAAACACTTCATAAAATTTGTCCTAGTTGGTCTTTGTCTTATCCAAGACATCACAACTTTCCACATTTGATGAATGTTATAAACCTTCTTAAGACTTGTCACTCAATGTCACAATCTTAACTCTAAGACTTGTTTTTGGAACGAAGTATGATTGACTTCTTGATTTTAACCATTTCTTCAATTCTTGATTCCTCTTCTCAGACATACAATTGTACTAAGACTAATTTAGAGGATCAATTGAGATATGGTTCTTAATCATTAAGACTTATCATAAAACCTAAATAAAAGGTACTCTCCCTTCTTCTTAGAATAGAGAAACTTTTATCTTTCTGCCTACTTGATTCTTCTTATTCGTTCTGCTATTGATTGAAACTCTCTCAATCAACTCAGAATTACACTTAATCTTATAAGTATAATCATATTTACTTAACCTTAGTAAATCATGACGAATATCTCTGTTACTCTTGTGGTGGACTTGATCAACATACAACTTGGTGTACTCGATCTCCTAGTCCTTCACTTGACACTTTGTCAAAGAATTTGTCTAGTTTCCAAAATATGGAAGTTTTCATTCGTCATACAATAATCGTTGCATGATTCCAAGATTCTATCCTCTTGAAACTTGGGCGATGAGAAACTCTCCCTATTTGGTAAATTCTTGACATTTCCACAAATAACATAATTAAGAATCAAATCCATTATTACTAATAATAGAAACCTTCAAACATCAATTTTTCATACACGTCATTGCAAGGATAAATAAATAATATAAAATAAAAAATTTATTTTATTGCGGAAAAATTTGTCCTTACAATGCAATTCAATTGAAAAACTATGTTAATACATATTTCTTAGCAATCTTATTCTAACTCTAAGTAGTAGCTTAAGAATCTAATCTTCAAGCAATGCAATCGAAATCCATCTCTTCACGATTAGATTCAGCTCACTTCTTCCCTTAAGCTTCCTTTCTTTTCTTCGACCCTAGAAAACATCGAAATGTAATCTTATCACATCATGTATTAAGAATCTAGAATAGGAGCTTAAAAAAGTTATTTAACGAATTTTACCTAAAGTAGAGCCATATGTTTTGACTCTCCCATCTCTTAGATCTCTTAGGTAAATAGGGAAACTTCATCTCCAATGCCCCTTCTCTTGGCAATAAAAGCATATTGACTCTTCTGGAACAGCACACGGAACTACTTCTGACTTTGCCTTTCTCTTATGATCAAACTTTTCGATCATGGCATGCCTTTCATTGCCATTGCCTATATCCATAGAGGTCTGGAAGGCAGATCCACCAATCAACTTTGCTTTTCTAGTGCGCCAAATCATTGCTGATTCAGCAGCAATAAGCATACAGGTGAGATCGATGAGTGTTACATCATGGCTCATCATATAGTACTCTCTTATGAACTCACTATATGAGTCAGGATGTGACTGAAGAACCTAGTTAACAGCCAGCTCCTCACAGACAACAGATCCCAACATTCTTAACCTATCAATGTATGACTTCATCTCTAGGAGGTGTGCACACACTGACTTTCCTTTTTCATGTTTACTTTCCAAAAGGGCTTGAGTGAGTTTGAACTTTTCAATCTTTTGACCTTGTAGGTTACGGAGAACAATAGGAGGAGGTGGAGGAAGTGAAGCATGATCTCTTGTTCCTCGATCATATCGCGGAATATCATCTTTGTTTGGAATGCTTGTTCCTTGGGATGTGGGAAGACCATGATTGTCATAACTAGACATCTACAAAACGGGAGAAAATTCAAGTTAAGTTGATTAGAATCCTTGATGTGACACCCAAATGAAACATCGAGCCTAGGATCCAACACAATACTCTACAACCTAGAAGAGGGATGTCGTAATCTAGTTGCAGAATATTTGAAGGTAGGTAAATGACGATTTACCAATTTCAACCATGAAAAACGAAAAGGAAACTTAAGTTTTAAATGTATTGAAAACTACTAGATCTTTTGAGATTCATTGAACTTTTCAATGGCATGTTTAAATCTCGACATGCCCCTCGATTTGTGACTGGGATGCCGAGGATCACAAAACAGGGTGTGAATAACCATGCAAACTTACATGGTGCCCCCAATGTTACAGTCACCTATTCGATGTGTCGGTTAACCACACACACTCCACTGAAATATGACAAACATTGAGTCACCCTTTGCTACCTTTGCTTAGAACCATTTAGTGTGCCGGTTAACCACACGCGCTCCAATAACGTCTTCGCAAGGGCACAAAGTCTAATTTCATGGAATTACATCAATTCACTTTTGCCTAAAGTAACTAAGATTGGGAATTTTGTAAAAACATTTAGTTACTTTATACTTCATTATACTTTTAATGGAAAGGGTTTGCCCTATCCTACCTGTTCGACTAACGACCCTCCACCAATCAAGGAAGCAGTGGGTGAGAGTGGACACCCATTAAATAGCCATTTTATAGGCCATAACCTTATACCCCCTTATAGATCGGCTTCGTGAATGAGGCCTACTAACGGTAAAACTAGCATTTAAGTTATACATATATAATATTAGACTTTTAATGTCATACATAGTATAAGGGTGTATTTTACACTTTTAAAATACTAGGTGGTTTAATTTTATAAATTACAATTTTAATTTAATTAAATATAAACCATATCATTATGGATTTATTAACTCTCTTTTAATTATACACTTAATTAATTTAATAAAACCATAAGGGTGTAATTTGAACTTTTCAAAATTAGGGTTTTAGAATTTAGACTTTTTTCAAAATTAAACCTTTTAATCAAACAATTTAAATTCCAAAACTTGAGGGAAAGTTTTGAAACTTTTCAAAACATAAGCAAGAGCATTCTAGATCAAATTACAAATAATAATAATTTAGTAATTATCTAAATATGACCTAATTCAATTTCTTGCAAGATAATTTATCAAATAATTCCAATAAATCAAGTTTATCACATAAGGAAATGATTATCTAATAAATTTGACAATTATCTTTTACTTTGGTAAGAATATCTTTTAAATTAAACAATTAATTTAACCTAATCCCTTAAATCCCCTAGAATTTGAAATTATGGGATGGGGTATTCAAAATCTTTAATTACCAAAATTAAACATTTAAAGGATATGACAATATCCAAATCTCTAAAATTTAGGATCTAATCATGGGGAAAGAGGCAATTTCAAAATTTTAGGGTTAGACAACCCTAAATCTGATGAGAATTGTTATCGAGATTTGAGAAAAGAAAAGTTAGATTTGAGTGATTGAAGATTAAGAACACAAAGAGTAAATATTAATCAGATCTCATATTGATAAAGACTGATTACAAAATAAGCAGAGAAGAGATATCTGTTGCGAAAAGTCTCTCTTCTACTTCTAACCTCAGTCCCTATTTATAGGAAACACGAGTGAACAAAAAATATACCAAGTCTAGACATTTTAACTTCGCATAACAAATGACTTAGTAAAATAACATAAAATGCGAAACTATACAATACACTATTTTTGACTTTTTACAATTTTACGTCTACAATCTCCCCCTTTGTAAACAGTCGATGCAATTCAACCCATAAGCTTTTGAACTGCAGAGTGGATTGTCCTTCGCACTTCTCCATACCAGGAGATCACCTTCTTGAGATCTTTCTTGTCTCCTTCATTATTCTTCTTGCAGTTATTCATACGTACAATAAAGTGCGTATATTGCGAAGAATTATATCTTTCAATCTCCGAGACTTTGAACAAAAATTTCTTCGGTTTTCCTTTTGTGTCTCTTCCAGAAAACACCATGCCAAATGGTTTTAGGAATATTTCACCAACAACATACTTCGAAAAAGCTGATTGAGATAAAGTTTCTTCCCAAGGAACTTTTACTTCTTTACCCAGCACATTAGCTAATTCATCATCTGTAAGGGCCAAACAGTCGAAATAGTTGTCGATGAATGTCTTCACATGTGCGAAGCCAACCTTGAACACATCTGTCTCAGAGCCTGTAAGATTGTTTTCTTCCATATGCTTCAAGATCAGAGCCACTTGAATTAAATCATTGCAGTTCATCAATGGAAAATCAACTACTGTGAAGTCATATTGCTTGTTGTCTGCTCTGATAACAAAATAACGGAAATTTTGAAGCATGTCTTCAAACAAAATATCCTTCTTAATTGTCAGCACCTTTTTAATCTTCATTAAAGACCAAACATCATCTGGATTCTTCCCCAAGACTGCATGAAATCTGATTTTCATGTGAGTATAGTCATCAAGATTATCAAATTTCTCACTAATATGATATTGAGCAGTGATGAACATCATTTCATTTATCGGGAAATCCAATTGACAATGATCTGAGTTCGCAATATCATAACTTCTTTTCGGCTTCTTCTCGAACTCATACATCTCCCTTCCTACAACTTTCGACTCTATTGTTTCGTAAGAGTAAAGTTTCGCAGGATCTCCTTTGTTCATGGAGGGAGGATCACTTGCCCTTTGCCTCATGATGCTTTGTACTTGTCTCATTCTCTCCAACTCAGCCTCTGCCTCAGCTTTCTTCTCCTCCTTTGATTTTTCGTACAATATCCCTTTTCCTTTTCCCACAACATCTGTTTGAGGTTTTGAACTCGAACCTCCTTCATTTTCTTCAATAACAATACCTTTGGAAACTGTTTTTGTGGTAATTATAGTTGAAGAAATCGGTTTCGTAGGTATAGGAAGAGTGGCTATAAGCTGAGTCGATATCACTTTTCCAACAGTTTTTGCCTCCTCTTCTTTACTTCGACTTTTCTCTCCCCTTGCACCCCTGTGAAAACAGGTGGAGCACTTTTCGGTAGTAAAGAAGTGAAATTTGTAAGTGGAGCAAGGGCTTTTTGAATTGCTTGTTCTAAAGTATTAATCTTTAGAGACAAGAATTCAGGAGTAAGGATTTGAGTTGATGAAGAATGCGAAACTGCTGTTTTAAGCTCAGTCACCAACTTTGTTAGATGATCAAACTTCTCCTTTGTTTCTTCTTTATGAGCTTCAAGAATAGGAACATCAATAAACTTTTGGAGTTTGGAAGAAACCTCCACAATCTGCTTTTGAGCATCTGCATGTTTAGTATGAATATCCTGAAGATCCTTCGCAAGTTCAGACTTCAACTCTTGAATCTTAAAGTTTACATCCTCACGAACTTTCTTTACATCTTGTACAAAAAGAATATGACATTCTTTTGTAGCAGCTTTTAAATCTTGAACAAAGGAAGTAAAATTGCTCCCTTGTGCTTTAATTCTAAGCTCATTATTTTTGTCTTTTTGATCAACCTTTTCCATGATACGCTTCTTAGCCCCTTTTATCATGACATCAACCTCCATGGCTGATATAGAAGATATTCTACCAGAATCAGCTTGCGTTTGAATAATGGCCTTCAATTTCTGATTCAGAATTTTAAACTGTTTTCCTGTCATCAGCATATGATCAAGAATATCTTCTTCATCTGAATCAAAAGGAATATCATCAAGTACCCCTCCAAAGGATCCTCCTTCAGCTTCAGTATCAGACAATGGTTGCGAAGGTTGAGGATTTTCAGGTGATTGAGATGGAAAAAGTGTTGTGAATGGGTTTTGAAGAACATGATCAAATATTGAGGAAGTGGTGGATAAAGTGGTAACGGGTAATGAAATGGGTAAAGAGGTTGAGATTGTTGGTGTAACACTCAGGATAGGTGCCCCCGTATCAGATACGTTGACAACCGTATCGGAAATAGGTACCTCCTCAGAAACTGATTTGGTAAGAACTATTTCGAGTGGTTTGGTTTGTAGTAGAGTGGTGGGAAATTGCGAAGTATGAATAAGTGGTAAAGAAACATTTACCATAGATGTGACGGGTGGATTTTTTGGTACGATTTCTTCATCAGATGATTCATTGCAAATCACCATCTTCCTCCTTTTGACAAGTGTACGTTGCATATTTTTGGCAACATCTTCAGCTCGTTGTCGTTTCTTGCCTGGAGAAACCGGTGCGGGAAGACTGCGAATAGTAACGCCTTTACTACTCACTTCAGCTTTGCGAATTTTCTTCAATACCCCAGACTTAGAAGGTATGAGTTCTTTCTTCGAATTTGATAAAGTTTCTTCTGTTGGATTAGTTTCATCTTGTACTTTTGATGAGGATGAACCCTTCGCATCTTTCTTGCTAACCTTCTTTTTCTTTAACGGAGTAGCAACATCTAGTAATACTCCAGTCTGGTCTGATGTATCAATATTTCGCAAATATCTCACCAAAACTTTGTGAGTTCGAGAAACTTTGCGAAGCATCGCATCTGGAATGCGAGCCACATGAGAAAAAATTGCCTCATCATCTTCTACAGTCTTTAGAAATTGATAGAAGGAAAATTCAGCAACTGCAACATTTGTCATTACTGGAATTGCTTCTTTCTCATAAACTTTTTCCAGAATTAAGCTCCCGTATCTTGCACATGAAATCCCTTTCTCCGAATTTGTATTTTCAAGACTTTTAACAAATTCCTTCCACAACTGAGTTGCATAGTCAACATTGATATCATAGTAGATGCCCATAACCATAGCATAGACTTCCATTCTTCCTCTATCCAGTCCAACTGACCTTCCTGTAAGACATCTTAGAAAAATGCCAAATAGGAAATTCCAGATACACGGCAACCCAGACTTTCTGAAGTCACTGATTTTCTCAAGCTCCGGTTGATGACCCATCTCATTGAACATGTGAATGATCTGCGAGTTGACAGGTTTGACAAACGGAGGGTTGTTTGGAATCTGCAAGATCTCAACAAACATCTTCTTGGATAATTTAACCCGTTTGTTGTTGGTTAAATTGAAGGTGATCACATCCGCCGTGTGATTGTATGATGCCATTAAAGCTGCCATGGATAGCCATACCATTGGAACAGAGAATGAACTGAACATAGCAGTTGACAGAAGTGATCGTTTCAGAGCAACGATAAGCATCTTCAATTCTTCAGGATAAGAGGAAACTTTTGGATCAACTTGATAATTTGTGCTTCGAATCTTCATTAGGGATTGAGAAAGAACTTCATCAGTGTTGGAATGAGTGGCTGCCATTGTTAGGGTTTTGAGAAAGATGAAGTTTTGATCAAGGTTTAAACTTTGAAGTTTTGTGAGAGTTCTTGTTTGCGTAACTGTACATAGTGTTCTTGATCCCCCTTTTATAGGTTACTCAAAATTGATTTGAAATTAAAGCGGGATACATTTAATGTTATCCGATGTGGCACCTTGAAAATCGAATCATGACTGCAAAAGATAACCATGCTTCAAAAAGTAACTGTCCCATCTCCTTGAAAACCGGAGAGAATACCAACCATTTTGAGTATACAGCCTGTCAAGTTTCCCGTTATAGAATCTGAACCGTTAAAACCCTTCGCATGGAATCAAGGCTCTTTCACTTTTGGGATGTAAAGTGAAGTCATATGCCAGATTTGCGAAATCATCAGTCTGAGTTGGTTTTACTCAGAACCTCAAAGATTTCGTGTGTGCATTGTGTCAACAAAATAAGATGAGAAAGAAAACAAATTTTTTTTTTGGATTGTTGTGATGTCAAAAATTTAATTTGACATGAATGAAGTAAAACCCCAGGCAAAGGTTGCTTCGTTAATCATCAAGAGAGATAATCAACAGCTTGTATAGTTTCCCGTGAATTACAATCGAATACTTGTAGAGAAGTATCGAAGGGCTTCTTTTTAAAAGGCATTTGGGATTGGTTTGAAATTTCATTACATATCATCCTTAACATAAGGTGAGAAATTGTAAATGAAATTACTTGTTTGACCAGTGTAGTCAATGACAAGTTGGCTTGTGAGAATATTTATCATGATAAGGATTTGCGAATGAAACTTACACTAAAATCATATTCAAAAAAAATTTGTTCTGGATCTTGTTGGGTAACAAACATTCTTGGTTGTGAAGATTTGATCAAGACCACACATGCGAATTGAATATGATTTGAAGTTTCGAAAGTTTTGATACTAAAACAAAGGTTTCGTGAAAATCTGGAACAAAGTTCCCTGTCAATTCCTTAAGGTTTAAGATTTTTGGGTTTCACTTCCATCACAGACTCATGATGTTAGATCACAAACACAGACTTGTGATTTGTCTAGGTTTTGATTGGTTTGATCAAAGACCTCAAGGACAAATCTCTTCAAAAATTTGGAATGTAAGAATTGTTTGGTATAAAAAGATTGGATAAGAATCGAAGTGTACCTCTGTTATAATGGACAAAACAGAAAACTCTTAACTCATTTGAGATGAGTAAGGTAGCTCTTGTTGACTTATGTGAATACAAGCCTTGTTGGGAAGAAATTTTCATGAGATAATTTCATCAAGGCTTTCTTTATACACATAGAGTCATATTGAGGCTTTTGGTCTATATACAGCAGCATGCTTCTAGGGACAATCTAACTAGTGTTTAAAACAAATTTGATACCTTCCCATAGAAACACATAAGTAAGACCTCTTCGCATTTTAGCCCTGTATTTAAATCTCAGCACACAAAGATTAAAGAACAAAGACAACAAAATTATTTTTGTGATTTTTGAATTTTTCAAAACTAAAGAACAAAACAACAAATAAAATATAGCAAAATGAAAAACATAACAAAATAAAATCTTTTTGGATTTTTGATTTTTCAAAAAAAATATAACAAAATAAAATCTTTTTGGATTTTTGATTTTTCAAAAAAAATATAACAAAATAAAATCTTTTTGGATTTTTGATTTTTCAAAAAAAAAAAAAAACAATTTGTTGTAAACGTTACCATAGTTGTTATGATCTCAGATGCGAAAAGATATGGATGCGAAGCCATGCGAAGCCTCTGAATGAACAGTAACCTCTGAATAATTTTGACTCTTATCTGCTGAACAAAACTTTTAGGCTTGTGTTGTTGAAATTTAATTCGCATTAATCATCCCCAAACCTGCTAAAATTTTAACAAATGATTTTTCATCAAGAGGTTTTGTAAAAATATCAGCAAGTTGCTCAGTTGTTTTAACAAAATGAATTTCAATATTCCCATCTTCCACATGATCTTTGATAAAATGATATCTAAGAGCAATGTGTTTTGTCTTTGAATGTTGTACTGGATTATGACAAATACGAATAGCACTTTGCGAATCACAATACAAAGGAATCTTTTTCATGTTTATTGCATAATCACGAAGTTGACTCTGAATCCAAATAATTTGCGAAGTGCAAGCAGCAGCAACTATGTATTCTACCTTAGCGGTTGATATAGCCACACAAGTCCGTTTCTTTGATTGCCAGCTCACCAACTTCCCATCCAATAGTTGACATCCACCAGTCGTACTTTTTCTATCCAAAGTACATCCTCCTAGATCAGAATCTGAAAAAGCTTGAATGAAAAACCCTGATTTCGCAGGATACCAAAGTCCTAAAGAAACGGTTCCCTTTAGATAGCGAAAAATATTTTTCACTGCAGTCAAATGAGGTTCTCTTGGATTAGCTTGATATCTAGCACAATTACAAACCAAAAACATAATATCAGGTCTACTTGCAGTTAAGTACAATAAAGACCCTATCATGCTACGATAAAGTGTTAAATCAACAGCAGGAGCATCTATGGAAGGAGTTAGTCTTGTTCCTACTGCCATAGGTACTCTGAGTTTTGTGCTATTAAGCATTCCAAACTTTTCAAGCAAGTTCTTCGTATATTTTTCTTGATTGATTAAGATTCCTTCCCTGTTCTGTCTTATGTTTAAACCAAGAAAATTATTAATTTTTCCCATCATGCTCATTTCAAACTGACTTTTCATTAAATTTTCAAATTCAATTGACAATGCTAGATCAGTTGAGCCAAAGATAATATCATCAACGTAAATTTGAACAAGCATTAGATGACACCCAACTTTCTTGCGAAATAATGTGGGGTCGACTGATCCTTGTTTAAATTTAGATTGTTTCAAGAAATTTGTAAGTGTTGCGTACCAGGCTCTTGGTGCTTGTTTTAATCCATATACAGCTTTGTCAAGGATATAAACATGATTAGGATGTTCATTGTTTACAAATCCTGGTGGTTGTTCAACATACACTGTTTCTTCTAGTTCTCCATTTAAGAATGCACATTTAACATCCATTTGATAAACATCAAAGTCTTTATGAGCTGCATAGGCTAAAAATATGCGAAATGCTTCAAGTCTTGCAACAGGTGCAAATGTTTCTTCATAGTCTATGCCTTCTTGTTGTGAATAACCTTTAACCACTAGCCTTGCTTTATTTCGAATAATATTGCCATCTTTGTCGGTTTTGTTTTTAAAAATCCATTTTAATCCGACAATTGAAACATCAGAAGGTTTAGAAACTAATCTCCAAACCTTGTTTCGTTCAAATTCAGCCAATTCAGATTGGATAGCAACAACCCAATCTGAGTGTTCCATAGCATCCTTTACTGTTTTTGGCTCTATTTTCGAAATAAAGACATTAAACATACATAGTTCTTGGTTTGCATTCAGTACCTCATTTTTCGCACGAAGTTGAGCTCTAGTCAACACACCTTCTTGTGGATTACCAATTACCTGTTCTTTTGGATGATTTCTTGTCCATTTCTCAAGTGGTGAAAAATTAGGATCAAATTCTAATGGTGCATCTTCATACATATCTTCATTTTCAGATCCTGCAACAGAAAAGTTATCATTTAGTTCATGAAACTCATCATTTTCATCAAGATTAATTGTCTCTGTTGCATCATGCTCCCCCTCAACATGATCTTCATCTTGATGCTCCCCCTCAAAATGATGTTCCTGTTGATTCTGCGAATGCTCCCCCTTAACTTGATGATTCATAATTTCCTCCTCCATACGAACATCAGACGTACTTTCACAAGTTATCGATGTTGTAGTTATTGTTGAATCATCAGTATGTTTTGAAGATTCTGATTTTTGATTATCAGGAGCATTATTTTCTGCGTCAATTGCCCTGTCAGGAATTCCAAAAATTAAGTCATAATAAAAATCATTGATTTCAGAATTATCAATTTGAGTATTTGAACCACAAGTATTGATTTATTTTCAAATTTACTATCTATTTGTTTAAGATAGTAATCATCAAATGTTAAATTGAAAGTTTCTTCAACTTTTCTTGTTCGTTTATTAAGCACTCTGTATGCAACTGAAGTCTGTGAATATCCTAAGAATACTCCTTCATCAGCTTTAGCTTGGAACTTGGACAAATTATCTTTGAGATTCATGATAAAGCACCTGCAACCAAAAACATGAAAGAATTTTACATTAGGTTTCCGATTATTGATTATTTCATATGGAGTAAGATTGAATCTTCGATGAATGAATGATCTATTCTGAGTAAAACATGCTGTGGACACTGCTTCTGCCCAAAGATATTGAGGTAGATTCGCATATGTTAACATGGTTCTGGCTGCTTCGCATAGAGATTGATTTCTTCTTTCAACAACACCATTTTGTTGTGGAGTATATGGTGATGAGAAATTATGCGAAATGCCTTTGCTTGTGAGAAAAATATCAAGAGTTTGATTTTTAAACTCAGAACCATTATCACTTTTAATTTTTCGTCCATTCTTCTTCAGACTAAGTTCAATCTTTTTGATAAAATCAATCATCGTCTGAGCAACTTCAGATTTCAACCTGAGAAAAAACACCCATGTGAATCTAGAGAAATCATCTACAACAACTAAAATATACCGCTTTTTATTTATTGTTGCAACAGTTGATGGTCCACATAAGTCAATGTGAAGAAGTTCCAATGGATCTACTATTTTTGAATCTATCACAATCGGATGACCTTTTCGATGTTGTTTTCCTTGTTCGCAAGCTGCACACAAAGAATCATTGTCAAATTTTAGTACTGGTAACCCTCGAACTAAATCTTCAGTTACAAGTTTATTTATATTTCGAAAGTTCAAATGTGACAATCTTCTATGCCAAAGCTAGCTGAGATCATTAGATGCTTTTGATAGTAAACACACAACAGGTTTTCCCACAATTGGTTTGATGTCTAGTGTAAACATATCACCATATCTTTTGGATTTGAGAAGTATTTCATTTGACTTTGCATTTGAAATGACACTTCCTTCTTCATTAAATACAACTTGATTTCCAGTACCCACAACAAGTTGTGACACACTTATCAAATTATGTTGAAGTCCTTCAACATAAGCAACTCTGTTTACTGTGAAGTTTCCATTTGTGACTTTCCCATATCCTTTCACTTGACACTTGTGATTGTTTCCAAATTTGACTACTCCAGCATTTTCCAAGCTTCTATAATCTCGCAAATTTTCCTTTCTTCCAGTCATATGACGAGAGCAACCACTATCAATATACCATTTCATATCATATTGCTCGTCACACATCACCTGCATTTATTGAAAGAATTTAGGAACCCAAGACTTATTGGGTCCATCATTAGTAGAATGAAACAAATTTTTGGAATTTAAAAACCATGTTTTCACTTTGTTTGTAACAGAATCCATTATATCAACATCATCAGATCTAGTTATTGAGATATAGTCATTCAATAGTTTTGGATTTCCATTGATTGTAATCTTATCCTTCACAACATTCGCATTTTTGATAACTGGTTTCCATTTTTGAACCGGAACTTGCGAATTATGAGACATGGCACTAGTAGTTGAAGAATTATTTGCGAACTTATCAAATGCACTCTTGATTTGTTCTTCTGAAAACTTCCCACTTTGATATTTTCTTCCTTTCCCTTCAAACCAATGATTGATCGTATTTACATCAGATTTTCCTTTTGTATATGAAACTTTGGTTGGTTTTGAGACAAAAGGATTTGGAAAATTTGGTTGTTTTGGTGAAAATTTCACTTTGGCTTGAGGTGAATTTTTCAAACTTGATGAAGTATTCGTGAATTTGCCAACATTTTGAAACTTTTGATTATTTGCAAATTTTTGCGAATTCTCAAATTTTCGATTGTTGTTATACTTGCGAATATATGGAACTTTGTCAACAGAGTTTATTTGTTGATGAAAACTTGAGATTATTTGTGTAATTTTGTTTTGAAATTGTGATGATGTTTTCGAAATTTGTTCTTTTTCATCTCTTGGTTTGTTATGAACTTGCCATAATATTGCTTTTCTTGCTTTTCTTTTTGAAACATTATTTTCTGTTGAATAATTTCCAACCATCAATTTGAATTCATGTGAATTTAGTTTCACTTCAACCTTTGAGTTTTCAACTTTTTCAAAAATTTTGTTTGATTTTTCACCTTTAACCACCCATTTTTGTAATGATTTTTGTTTTTGAAACACATAAGGATTTTGAGTTAAATTGTTTTCTTTTGTGTTTTGGTTTGCGAAAAAACCTTCTGTCGTGGACTTTTGATTATCTTGTTTAATCATTTTGTTTAATTCAGTATGAACTTTCTCAGCATTTCTAGTAGTGACAAAAACTTGATTTGGAAAAATGGTTTTATCAGTACATACAAAATTTGGATATACCACTGTGTTGGTTTCCAAATAATGTGCGCCTTTGTCATTTAAAATTTTTTCAAATTCTTTTGTATTTTCAAACACTTGATCAACCACAATTCTTTGAGGTGTTTCATTTGAAACTTTCTTTTCTTCTTTGTTCTCATCAGTGTCATCAGTTTTCCAGCTTTCAACTTCCACATTATCAAACTTACAATGTTGCGAAGTTGAAGGTTTATAAATTTCATCCTCTACTATTGAATCAACTATTATTTCTTTACCTTTGATCTTAGATGTGATATTAATGATTGACAATTGAGAACAATCAACCTCTTCTTCCTCTTCTATCTCACCGATTTCACTCACATTATCTGAATTTTCATCAATATCAGCATAATTGAATTGTGAGGCAAGAATTGAATTTTCGGTTTTCTTTATGATTTTCACTTGTTCACTCTTTGTCAAACTTTCATTGACAATGTTAACCAATTCATCAGCATTCAGAAATTCATCAATTTTGACAATACCATATGGATATCTATCATCAGGTATTTTGTCAAATTGAGCAATTGTACTTTCGCAATCATAAGAAACAACATCAACTTTTTCACGTTCATACTCAAGAAAAGGTAAAAGTTTCCTATGTTGTTCTTTGCTAATATTAGAAGAATGATGTAAAGCAGTTAATTTTGCATAAAATCTTTTTGCAGAATTACAATATATGTTTCTTTGTGCTAGCAATAACCTAACATCATTTGTAAGATTATTCCTATCACAATCTATATTTTTGACTTGCATTTCTAGTTTTTCTACTCTGCTCTTCTTTATTTCTAAATCTCTTTGTGTCTCACTTAGTTGCAAATTTAATTTTTTAGCTTCATTACTAGCAGACACAATAACATAATCAAAATAAGTCACAGTATCATCAAATGAAACAGTTTCAGCATCATAGGCAGATAAAGTAATATTAAAAGATTCAAGAATTGCACGTACCTTGGTTGTCATGGGTGATTTGTCAGTGGATTTAGATACAAAACATCTCCCTGAAATGTTCTCTTCGCAATCCTCAAAACTTGCGAACATTGCCCCATGTGTGAGATGCCTCATTTCCTCGTCATCAGATCCTGAAGACCAGATCTGATATGTTCCACTTTCTTCATCAGCAGATTCTCCCTTAGCAACTAAAGACACTCCTTTGGTATTAGCACGTAATTCTTCAATCTTTTCAGAGTAGTAAGCTTCATCTTTAACTTTTTCCTTCTTCTCTTCTTTCTTTCGCAACATGCAATCTGCTGCGAAATGATTCACACCATTGCAATAGTGACAGTGAATTCCTGAATCACCTTTCAACTTTTTCTCTTCATTCGTATCTTTCTGTTTCTCATCTGTTTTCTCCATTTTCTTCCTCTCCTCCCCTCCAGTTCTAGTGACAGCATTCTTCACATCACTAGTCATTCCTTTTGGATTAAAAGGCTTTTTGAAAAACTTCTTAACTCTGTTGTTTGAATAGAATGCTACAGCTTCATCATCGGAGTTCATAAAAAATCCTTCTTCATCTGAACCATCTTTTTCATCAGTTTCTGATACCTTTGAAACAAGAGCCAAAGGACCACCAATTACTTGTTTTGACTCTTCATACATTTCTGAGACCTCACATTCATGTGTTTTCAGTTGATTGTAGAGATCATTCAATTTAGTTGTATCAAAACTTTGTTGATTCTTAATCATCATGCTCACACTTCGCCATTCCTTGCGAAGACCCATAATGAAAGTTAAATTGAATTCCATGAGAGATCTAGTGATACCATACCTATTGCAGCGAAACATAAGCTCATTCAGACGATCATAGTAATTTTCAAGAGTTTCTGCATCCTTTTGTCTGAATTTCTTCAGTTCAACTAGACATTGCTTCACAGAGTTGATCTTCGTCTTTTCGCTACCTTGGTACTTTTCTTTTAGAGTGTTCTAGATATCCTTGGCTGTTTTACAACTACGAATGTAATTGTAAACCACAGGAGGTAGGGCACCTCTTAGTTCCCTCATGCACCTTTTTTCATTATTCATCAGTCGTTTTAGTTGATCATCAATGTCAGTAGATGCAGTGGATGGTCCAATTGGTTGAACATTAGCAGGAGCTTGTACTGTTCCATCGATACAATTCCAAAGTTCTTCATCAATTCCATTTAAGTAATCTTCCATTCTATCAGCCCACTGATCATAGTATTCTGGAATTAACATTAGAATTTTGGTTGAGGAACCAAGCAAGTGAGAGAAAGAAGTCATTGTATTCATGTTGAAGTTCGCCATTGATGATCACAGAAAACATCCGAAAACTTGAAAACTTGATGAATTTGAGAATTTGATCAAATGAATTGATCACAAATCACTAATCGATTACTCGACTTAACAATTCAAATACAGAATCAATTCAAATCTGAAGATCAAAAGTGATTTTCAAAACCAAAATGCGCGGAAAATTTTGAGTAATATTGCAACTCAAAAAGCAAATGATTCTTATACGAAAATCAGATCTAAGCAGTTTGAATCCTGCTCTGATACCAATTGATGAGAATTGTTATCTAGATTTGAGAAAAGAAAAGTTAGATTTGAGTGATTGAAGATTAAGAACACAAAGAGTAAATATTAATCAGATCTCATATTGATAAAGACTGATTACAAAATAAGCAGAGAAGAGATATCTGTTGCGAAAAGTCTCTCTTCTACTTCTAACCTCAGTCCCTATTTATAGGAAACATGAGTGAACAAAAAATATACCAAGTCTAGACATTTTAACTTCGCATAACAAATGACTTAGTAAAATAACATAAAATGCGAAACTATACAATACACTATTTTCGACTTTTTACAATTTTACATCTACAAAATCGAAATCTTAGGGCCAAAGAAAAAGGTTTAGGAAATCTTACCAAACAATTTCGAAATCTAGGGTTTAGAAACCCTAATTTTGAAAATCACACCTCCAGGGTTTATTAGCCATAAACCCTAATATGTCAAGTTCATACATTTGAATAAAGCTAATTGAAAACAAAAACCAATGGCTCTGATACCACTGATGGGATTTATACAAACAATCGTATGTGTGCATGCAACCCTAGAGTTGGATCTATGTTTTCACTATTAGTTATACAACTTTATGAACACAAAAAGAAACCTAGAATGCTACTACAATTATCAAAATCCACATAAAAGAATGTAATACATACCTTTTGTTGTTATATAGTAATAACAACTAGTTCCTTGAATTTCCTTAGCTCTTGAAAGCAAGTACCACAAGTGTAGTACCTCTAATGGCTCACAAACACACTAGGTGAAATGATGAATATTGGAGAGAGGAGAGAAGGGTATCTTGCCCTAGATTTCGTCCCTTTTAGGGTTTCCCAAGGCTTGGACAAAATCTTAGTGCTTTAGGGTGCTATTTATACTTAAGGCTAACTAGGGTTTCAAGGTGTAAACCCTAATCCCTTAGCTTAGGGCCTAAGCAAGTCCATGGACTCCTTTCCTTAAGCCCTTGGACGAAAATCCTAGATCCTTCTAATATTTTCATTCAAGCCTTAATAAAGGTGATCCAATGGCCCAAAGCCTCAACTATTGAATAATTACAAAATAGCCCCTGCACTTTCAGTCAGTTCCTTTAATCCCAAAATTAATTCTAAATTAATTTCTGATTAAATACTAATTAATAATATGATTCCAAATTAATATATTATTCATATAATATATTAACAAATCATATTTTTATCCTAGTTTATTATTCTTAATAATAAACCAGTCTCTCTCCTCAACAATCATCCTGTCTAGTCACCAGTGTGAAGGCAGCCCAAAAGGACCATGCACAATCGGGTCAAGTACATACCAAAATAGTTCTGGACTTAGACACTAATCCAACAGTTAATTGCCTTTTTGCTAAAGTGTTTACGAAGTTACTTAAGTTTATAGTCTTGTAAAACTAGAGAAAACCCCCATTTTAATTAATTGATTTATTTAGATAATATTAGTATTAATTTTAATTGTTTACCATTCCCTATGTTTGATACCCTACTTGCTTAAACTAAACTACTATCGATAGGTACACTGCCTATATGTGTTTGTTTTTATTTGAGTTTGTTAGGATTAAAACTGGTATACTTCACACACATCAAGTTTTTGGCGTCGTTGCTGGGGAACAATTCTAATAGTTAATTTTATTTGCTAGTATTATCGATCCTTTGTGTGAGATTTATCTTATATAAATTTACAAGTTTTCTGTTTTAATATTTATTATTATGTATTTTTCAAATCTCGATGCTCTTGATGCTTTTCTTGAGGAAGTAGTACAAGAAATTGAGCAAGAAGGTGAGGAGTATGATCAGATGAAGATTTGATGAAATTGGGAAGATGGTTAGATAACATATTGCCCAATAAACAAGAACAATCTGAGTCACAAGAGCTAAAGCTACATGATGAATAATTTAATCCAGAAAGAGATTTGGAGGAGCTGGAAAGGTTGCTTGCAGAAGGGTCAGACAAAGAACAAGAACAACTTAAGTTGTAGGAACCATGACATGGTTTGGCCGTTACCACGACGTGGCCCCATGTATTTCTGGTTTTTGTTTCGAAGCATGCGGTGACGATTCCGACTTTGGAGAAAGTTCTGAAGCACGATCCATTTCTGATTAGTAGCCGACCGGTTCTACCCTTGTCAAGATTCTTGGGTTACATGAATTCAAACTCGTTTGGCCAATTTTTGAAGCAAAGAGCCAAATTTTACAAATTGGTCCAAAGGAAATATTCAATGCAACGGATGGATTGACATTGAGTTTATTGGAAGTTTATTAAATTGGGAGTCCAAGTCAAGACTCACACAAAAAGAAGCACTTGCGGGAGGCAACCCATCATTAGAGTTTGCTTTTCTTTTTCTTTTTCTTTTTCTTTTTATTGTGTGTGTTTGGTTTGGTTTGTTTCTAAACTTCTAGTTTATCAGGGTAATGTAGGAATGCTAATTTGATGTTTGTTTTCCTTTTATTATGTAGTTTTTGTTTTTGATCTTGCAGAAGTTAGGGTGAGAGTAGATCGATTAGTTAAAGTGTGAGGGAATTAAAGTGAGGGGTCCAATCGTTTACGAGAATAATTAAAGATTTGAGTGATACTTTAAGTCTGGTGTTTATAATGGTTAAAAAGGAGTCTCATCACTAAAGAGCATAAGGAGGTGTATTACCTTAATGCATTCTTGAACAAAAAATCAAAACTGAAGCAAAAAGAAGAAAAGTCACGTTCAGCACCTTAAACTCATCGAGTACACATCTGAACTCGATGAATCCCAGAGGAAATTCGCGTTTTCTGCTGAGTCACGAACCAACTCGGCGAGTCTTCACTTATAACTTGGCGAGTTGCTCAGTCTTTTATTTTCGAGTCTTCGATTTGATTCCATTCAAGGAGGGCATTCGATATATTTTTGAAGTCCATTTTTGAATTTTCTCAAGAAGCTTTTTCCTGACTACTTAGAGCTTTCAACCACACGATACGTTGACACCCAAGGTGTGGATGAGTTGTTCCCATGCCAAAGTCAACTGAAGATGGAGCTTAAAATGAAGAAAATCAACCTCACAACTTCTATCCCAGGGGAGTTTGTTCCAATTCTCTCTTTACTTTTATGTTCTTTAATTTTTTTTTAACATGCAATGGGGACATTGCATGAATTAAGTGTGGGCTAGGGGGTTGGTTACATTAGTGACATTAGAATCCTCGGTTTAATTTAAAAAAAAATTGCATAAAAATTGCTAGGATTAATTCAGAAAATTATGGTAAAGCAATTAGGATTTCATGCTAGTATTGTGCTTGATGATTCTTTGAGTGCCTAAATGTTTACTTCAGCCAACATACGTTATAATGCATTTGTGGCCCGTTTTTTCTAGTGATATAATGAACAAAAACACAACCTTTATTAGTTTGAGGGATGTAACATGTTTAGCACCGTGTACTTGAAATGTATCCAGGAACGCTTAAGTAGTCATTGCACATAAGACTAATTACATTAATCAATAAAGGATGAAGTTAAATCCCCTTGCGTAAGCATATGTTTTTCTAGGTTTTTAGTTTGAGTGAAAAAAGTGCGGTTGAAATGTTTGAAAGAATCCACAAAGCTATGACGACCAAGAAGAAATACATTGAAGAAAAGCTGCAAATTATTGAAGATTCAAGCCAAAAAGTTATCAAGTTATCAAGATTTTTGTTATTGTAATTTTTTTTTCTAGGTTATTTTACCATATGTATTGTAACACCGTAAAATTAAAATGATTTTTCACATTTGAAAAACACATTTTAATTAAAACCATTCATTCATAAAATGTCATAACATCATATTTTAGTTTCACAAATATCTCCCAAGATCAAAATACATCCAATCCCATATGTGTGTACGAATCAAGCCGGCGCCTTCCCGCGGTCATCATTGGTACCTGAAACACATAACACTGAACACTGTAAGCATAAGCTTAGTGAGTTCCCCAAAATACCACAATAATCACATAATAGCCACTCGAGGCTGTAACTCTGTCGACCCTCTGGTCAATGTGTCTCAGTGGGGCCCTCAATCCCCAACTCTCTGTGGGCCCTCGGGCCCTAACTCTAGGGACCCGAAAGTCCCAACTCTATAACTCTGAATCATGCATATCACATATCACAATAAATCACAACACATTATAACATGCAATCCCACTGGCATATAACTATATAAACTCTGTCTCTTAACTCTATTACCACACTAGGCAGAGTATAGTGAGAAGACTCACCTCGGGTATCTCGGCAAATCTCTGACTCGGTAAATGTTGGCCTAGGCTCCGTCTAATCATATAAAAATAATGCTCTATTTAGTATAACTCTCAAAGGCTACACTATGTTCTCTTATGACACTCTCAGAAGGGTAAAAGACCATTTTACCCCTCTCAAAGCTCAAAGGCCCCACATTAGACCATACCCTAAAAGTCAACCAAAAGTCAACTCTCCGGGTTACGTTGCGCGTACCAGATGTGTATGCTGGGCGTACCCGGCTGCACCACAGAATCGGGGAGCGCCACCTAGTACGCGACGCGTACTAGGGATTACGCCCGGCGTACTCCCCTGCTTCAGCCCTTTTCTCTTGAGGTCTTAAACAGTTAAGACCTACATCCATATTTTAGATCTGACCCCTTCTAAGCCCCTTAATCCTTAAAGTTGATGACTTTAAGCCTTTGCATGGCTGAACAAGTCACTAACTCCCAAAATGATCCAACCTTCAACTCTAGAAGGCTTAAAACACATGCATGACTCCAAAGTAACATCCAAGATGAGAACTTTATGGCTCTACATCACTAGTAACACTGAAAAGGGACAGATCTCGGACCATAGAGTACTTTACACTCATAAAGTCTCCACCTTTGGGGGTTTTTAGCCCTAAAAAGGGCACATACAACAACAACCAAAAGAAGAGGAAAGTTTTGAACTTTATACCTCCAAGAGTGGCTCTTTCCTCTGTAGATCTCAGATCCAAAATGGCACCTCAAGCTTTAGCCTCCAAGATCTCCTTTCCTTGTTCTTCACCAAGCCACTAAAGCACCAACAAGCTCAAATATACACTCTCACACACTAAGAACGATGGTCCTCTCTTTTAGGGTTTCACTCACTGATATGGAGGCTAGGGAATGAGCCATAACAGCCTTTAAATAGTGCACAAGGAGGATTAGGGTTTTTGCACCTGGGCGGGGTACGACCGGCGTAACTCTAGGTACGCCCAGCGTACGTTGGCGACTCCGCATCCAAATTAAACGCGTGAGTACGCGTAGCATACCCCTCTGGTACGCCCAACATACTCACTTGCTACACATCCTCCACTCAAGAACTAAACATGACAATTCAATAAAGAACAAGGATGAAAGATATGCACCTGAATCTCGGGGTGTTACAATTCTCCCCCACTAGAACTAGACTTCGCCCTCGAAGTCACATTCCTCGAACAACTCTGGATGCTGCCCTCGCATCTCCGACTCTAACTCCCAAGTCATCTCGGATCCCTTCCGATGTTGCCACTGAACCAAAACCAAAGGCACCTCCTTGTTCCTCAAAACCATGATCTTCCGATCTCTGATTGGCACTGGTCTCTTAGCATATTTCAAGCTCGCATCCACCTGAATATCCTCCAATGATACCACTGCTGACTCATCGGATATACACTTTCGCAATTGCGACACGTGGAAAGTGTCATGGATCTAACCTAACTCTACAGGTAGCTCCAACCGGTAGGCTACCCTTCCTACCCTTGCAATCACCCGGAATGGACCGATATAACGAGGCCCCAACTTGCCCCTCTTCCTGAATCGGATCACTCCATTCCAAGGAGAGACCTTCAGGAGTCCAAAGTCGCCGACCAGGAACTCGAGCTCGGACCTGCGCCTGTCCGCATAACTCTTCTGACGACTCTGAGCGGTCAATAACCTCTGCCTGACCTGCTGTATCTTCTCAGTCCTCTGTAGCACAATCTCTGTACTACCCATAACACGCTGCCCGACCTCTCCCCAGCAAATGGGAGTCCGACACCTCCTCCTATACAACAGCTGAAAGGGTGGCATACCAATGCTCTAATGATGGCTGTTGTTGTAGGAAAACTCTACCAAGGGAAAATACGTGTCCCAACTCCCCCCGAAATCCAACACACACGCCCGGAGCATATCGTCGAGCGTCTGAATTGTCCGCTCACTCTGTCCATCAATCTGGGGGTGATATGCGGTACTAAAATGCAGCCTAGTACCCAACTCCTCATGAAACTTCTTATAGAATCTGGAAGTGAAACATACATCTCGGTCTGAGACAATCGAGATCGGCACTCCATGCCGTGATACCACTTCCCTCACGTACATCACTGCCAACTTCTCTGCAGAAGAGCTCTCACTGATAGCAAGGAAGTGAGCGCTCTTTGTCAACCTGTCCACAATCACCCAAATTGCATCGACTCCCGTAGCAGTCCTTGGCAATTTGGTGATAAAATCCATGGTAATCTATTCCACTTCCATTCGGGAACCTCCAATGGCTGCTACTTACCATGCGGTCTCTGGTGCTCGGCCTTAACCCTACGACATGTTAAGCACCTCTCAACAAACCATGCGACATCCCTCTTCATACAGGGCCACCAATACTCTCTCTTCAGGTCTAAATACATCTTAGTGGCCCCAGGATGGATCGAGAATTTCGACCGATGAGCGTCTTCCATCAAAATGGTACGTGTACCTCCCACAAACGGTACCTAGATACGCCCCTGAAATGACATAAGCCCCCGGCCATCGGTAACGAACTCTGATACCAACTTGTAACACCGTAAAATTAAAACAATTTTTCACATTTGAAAAACACATTTTAATTAAAACCATTCATTCATAAAATTTCATAACATCATATTTTAGTTTCAAAAATATCTCCCAGGATCAAAATACATCCAATCCCATATGTGTGTACGAATCAAGTCAACGCCTTCCCGCGGTCATCACTGCTACCTGAAACACATAACACTGAACACTATAAGCATAAGCTTAGTGAGTTCCCCAAAATACCGCAATAATCACTTAATAGACACTCGAGGCTGTAACTCTATTGACCCTCTGGTCAATATGTCTCAGTGGGGCCCTCCAGCCCCAACTCTCTGTAGGCCCTCTGGCCCTAACTCTAGGGACCCGAAAGTCCCAACTCTGTAACTCTGAATCATGCATTTCACACATCACAATAAATCACAATACATTATAACATGGAATCCCCACTGGCATATAACTATATAATACTCTGTCTCTTAACTCTATTACCACACTAGGTAAAGTATAGTGAGAAGACTCACCTCGGGTATCTCGGTAAATCTCTGACTCGGTAAATGCTGGCCTAGCCTCCATTTAATCATATAAAAATAATGCTCTATTTAGTATAACTCTCAACGGCTAGACTATGTTCTCTTATGACACTCTCAGAAGGGTAAAAGACCATTTTACCCCTCTCATAGCTCAAAGGCTCCACATTAGACCATACCCTAAAAGTCAACCAAAAGTAAACTCTCCGGGTTACGCTGCACGTACCAGATGTGTACGTTGGGCGTACCCGACTGCACCACAGAATCGGGGAGCGCCACCCAGTACGCGGCGCGTACTAGGGATTACGCCCGACGTACTCCCCTGATTCAGCCCTTTTGCTCTTGAGGTCTTAAACAGTTAAGACCTACGTCCATATTTTAGATCTGACCCCTTCTAAGCCCCTTAATCCATAAAGTTGATGACTTTAAGCCTTTGCATGGCTGAACAAGTCACTAACTCCCAAAATGATCCAACCTTCAGTTCTAGAAGGCTTAAAACACATGCATGACTCCAAACTAACATCCAAGATGAGAACTTTATGGATCTACATCACTAATAACACTGAAAAGGGACAGATCTCGGACCATGGAGTACTTTACACTCATAAAGTCTCCACCTTTGGGGTTTTTTAGCCCTAAAAAGGACACATACAACAACAACCAAAAGAAGAGGAAAGTTTTGAACTTTATACGTCCAAGAGTAGCTCTTTCCTCTGTAGATCTTAGATCCAAAATGGCACCTCAAGCTTTAGCCTCCAAGATCTCCTTTCCTTCTTCTTCACCAAGCGACTAAAGCACCAACAAGCTCAAATCAACACTCTCACACACTAAGAACGCTGGTGCTCTCTTTTAGAGTTTCACTCACTGATATGGAGGCTAAGGAATGAGCCATAACACCGTTTATATAGTGCACAAGGAGGATTAGGGTTTTTGCACCTGGGCCGGGTACGCCCGACGTAACTCTAGGTGCGCCCAGCGTACCTTGGCGACTCCGCATCCAAATTAAGCGCGTGAGTACGCGTAGCGTACCCCTCTGGTACGCCCAGCGTACTCACTTGCTACACATCCTCCACTCAAGGACTAAACATGACAATTCAATAAAGAACAAGGATGAAAGATATGCACCTGAATCTCGGGGTGTTATAATTCTCCCCCACTAGAACTAGACTTCGCCCTCGAAGTCTCATTCCTCGAACAACTCTGGATGCTACCCTCGCATCTCCGACTCTAACTCCCAAGTCATCTCGGATCCCTTCCGATGTTGCCACTGAACCAAAACCAAAGGCACCTCCTTTTTCCTCAAAACCATGATCTTCCGATCTCTGATTGCCACTGGTCTCTTAGCATATTTCAGGCTCGCATCCACCTGAATATCCTCCAATGGTACCACTGCTGACTCATCGGCTATACACTTTCGCAATTGCGACACGTGGAAAGTGTCATGGATCTAACCTAACTCTGCAGGTAGCTCCAACCGGTAGGCTACCCTGCCTACCCTTGCAATCACCCGGAATGGAACGATATAGCAACGCCCCAACTTGCCCCTCTTCCTGCATCGGATCACTCCTTTCCAAGGAGAGACCTTCAGGAGTCCAAAGTCCCCGACCTGGAACTCGAGCTCGGACCGGCGCCTGTCCGCATAACTCTTCTGACGACTCTGAGCAGTCAATAACCTCTGCCTGACCTGCTGTATCTTCTCAGTCTTCTGTAGCACAATCTCTGTACTACCCATAACACGCTGCCCGACCTCTCCCCAGCAAATGGGAGTCCGACACCTCCTCCCATACAACAGCTCAAAGGGTGGCATACCAATGCTCGAATGATGGCTGTTGTTGTAGGAAAACTCTGCCAAGGGCAAATACGTGTCCCAAGTCCCCCCGAAATCCAACACACATGCCCGGAGCATATTCCCGAGCGTCTGAATTGTCCGCTCACTCTGTCTGTCAATCTGGGGGTGATATGCAGTACTAAAATGCAGCCTAGTACCCAACTCCTCATGAAACTTCTTCTAGAATCTGGAAGTGAAACGTACATCTCAGTATGAGACAATCGAGATCGGCACTCCATGCCGTGATACCATTTCCCTCACGTACATCTCTGCCAACTTCTCTGCGGAAGAGCTCTCACTAATAGCAAGGAAGTGAGCGCTCTTTGTCAACCTGTCCACAATCACCCAAATTGCATCGACTCCCCTAGCAGTCCTTGGCAATTTGGTGATAAAATCCATGGTAATCTATTCCCACTTCCATTCGGGAACCTCCAATGGCTGCTACTTTCCATGCGGTCTCTAGTGCTCGGCCTTAACCCTACGACAGGTTAAGCACCTCTCAACAAACCACGTGACATCCCTCTTCATACAGGGCCACAAATACTCTCTCTTCAAGTCTAAATACATCTTAGTGGCCCCAGGATGGATCGAGAATTTCGACCGATGAGCCTCTTCCATCAAAATGGTACGTGTACCTCCCACAAACGGTACCCAGATACGCCCCTGAAATGACATAAGCCCCCGGCCATCGGTAACGAACTCTGATACCAACTTGTAACACCGTAAAATTAAAACAATTTTTCACATTTGAAAAACACATTTTAATTAAAACCATTCATTCATAAAATGTGATAACATCATATTTTAGTTTCACAAATATCTCCCAAGACCAAAATACATCCAATCCCATATGTGTGTACGAATCAAGTCTGCGCATTCCCGCGGTCATCACTGCTACCTGAAACACATAACACTGAACACTATAAGCATAAGCTTAGTGAGTTCCCCAAAATACCACAATAATCACTTAATATCCACTCGAGGCTGTAACTCTGTTGACCCTCTGGTCAATATGTCTCAGTGGGGCCCTCCAGCCCCAACTCTCTGTGGGCCCTCTGGCCCTAACTCTAGGGACCCGAAAGTCCCAACTCTGTAACTCTGAATCATGCATTTCACATATCATAATAAATCACAACACATTATTACATGCAATCCCACTGGCATATAACTATATAATACTCTGTCTCTTAACTCTATTACCACACTAGGTAAAGTATAGTGAGAAGACTCACCTCGGGTATCTCGGTAAATCTCTGACTCGGTAAATGCAGGCCTAGCCTCCGTCTAATCATATAAATATAATGCTCTATTTAGTATAACTCTCAAAGGCTAGACTATGTTCTCTTATGACACTCTCAGAAGGGTAAAAGACCATTTTACCCCTCTCATAGCTCAAAGGCCCCACATTAGACCATACCCTACAAGTCAACCAAAAGTCAACTCTCCGGGTTACGCTGCACGTACCAGATGTGTATGCTGGGCGTACCCGGCCGCACCACAGAATCGGGGAGCGCCACCCAGTACGCGGCGCGTACTAGGGATTACGCCCGGCGTACTCCCCTGATTCAGCCCTTTTGCTCTTGAGGTCTTAAACAGTTAAGACCTACATGCATATTTTAGATCTTACCCCTTCTAAGCCCCTTAATCCATAAAGTTGATGACTTTAAGCCTTTGCATGGCTGAACAAGTCACTAACTCCCAAAATGATCCAACCTTCAACTCTAGAAGGCTTAAAACACATGCATGAATCCAAAGTAACATCCAAGATGAGAACTTTATGGCTCTACATCACTAATAACACTGAAAAGGGACAGATCTCGGACCATGGAGTACTTTACACTCATAAAGTCTCCACCTTTGGGGTTTTTTAGCCCTAAAAAGGACACATACAACAACAACCAAAAGAAGAGGAAAGTTTTGAACTTTATACCTCCAAGAGTAGCTCTTTCCTATGTAGATTTTAGATCCAAAATGGCACCTCAAGCTTTAGCCTCCAAGATCTCCTTTCCTTCTTCTTCACCAAGCGACTAAAGCACCAACAAGCTCAAATCAACACTCTCACACACTAAGAACGCTGGTGCTCTCTTTTAGAGTTTTACTCACTGATATGGAGGCTAAGGAATGAGCCATAACACCCTTTATATAGTGCACAAGGAGGATTAGGGTTTTTGCACCTGGGCCGGGTACGCCCGATGTAACTCTAGGTGCGCCCAACGTACCTTGGCGACTCCGCGTCCAAATTAAGCGCGTGAGTACGCGTAGCGTACCCCTCTTGTACGCCCAGCGTACTCACTTGCTACACATCCTCCACTCAAGGACTAAACATGACAATTCAATAAAGAACAAGGATGAAAGATATGCACCTGAATCTCGGGGTGTTATAATTCTCCCCCACTAGAACTAGACTTCGCCCTCGAAGTCTCATTCCTCGAACAACTCTGGATGCTACCCTCGCATCTCCGACTCTAACTCCCAAGTCATCTCGGATCCCTTCCGATGTTGCCACTGAACCAAAACCAAAGGCATCTCCTTGTTCCTTAAAACCTTGATCATCCGATCTCTGATTGCCACCGGTCTCTTAGCATAATTCAGGATCGCATCCACCTGAATATCCTCCAATGGTACCACTGCCGACTCATCGGATATACACTTTCGCAATTGCGACACGTGGAAAGTGTCATGGATCTAACCTAACTCTGCAGGTAGCTCTAACCGGTAGGCTACCCTGCCTACCCTTGCAATCACCCGGGATGGACCGATATAACAACGCCCCAACTTGCCCCTCTTCCTGAATTGGATCACTCCTTTCCAAGGAGAGACCTTCAGGAGTCCATAGTCGCCGACCTGGAACTCGAGCTCGGACCGGCGCCTGTCCGCATAACTCTTCTGAGGACTCTGAGCAGTCAATAATCTCTGCCTGACCTGCTGTATCTTCTCAGTCTTCTGTAGCACAATCTTTGTACTACCCATAACATGCTGCCCGACCTCTCCCCAGCAAATGGGAGTCCGACACCTCCTCCCATACAACAGCTCAAAGGGTGGCATACCAATGCTCGAATGATGGCTGTTGTTGTAGGAAAACTCTGCCAAGGGCAAATACGTGTCCCAACTCCCCCCGAAATTCAACACACACGCCCGGAGCATATCCCCGAGCGTCTGAATTGTCCGCTCACTCTGTCCGTCAATCTGGGGGTGATATGCAGTACTAAAATGCGGCCTAGTACCCAACTCCTCATGAAACTTCTTCTAGAACCTGGAAGTGAAACGTACATCTCAGTATGAGACAATCGAGATCGGCACTCCATGCCATGATACCACTTCCCTCACGTACATCTCTGCCAACTTCTCTGCGGAAGAGCTCTCACTAATAGCAAGGAAGTGAGCGCTCTTTGTCAACCTGTCCACAATCACCCAAATTGCATCGACTCCCCTAGCAGTCCTTGGCAATTTGGTGATAAAATCCATGGTAATCTATTCCCACTTCCATTCGGGAACCTCCAATGGCTGCTACTTACCATGCGGTCTCTAGTGCTCGGCCTTAACCCTATGACAGGTTAAGCACCTCTCAACAAACCACGCGACATCCCTCTTCATACAGGGCCACAAATGCTCTCTCTTCAAGTCTAAATACATCTTAGTGGCCCCAGGATGGATCGAGAATTTCGACCAATGAGCCTCTTCCATCAAAATGTTACGTGTACCTCCCACAAACGGTACCCAGATACGCCCCTGAAATGACATAAGCCCCCGACCATCGGTAACGAACTCTGATACCAACTTGTAACACCGTAAAATTAAAACAATTTTTCACATTTGAAAAGCACGTTGTAATTAAAACCATTCATTCATAAAATGTCATAACATCATATTTTAGTTTCACAAATATCTCCCAAGATCAAAATACATCCAATCCCATATGTGTGTACGAATCAAGTCGGCGCCTTCCCGCGGTCATCACTGCTACCTGAAACACATAACACTGAACACTATAAGCATAAGCTTAGTGAGTTCCCCAAAATACCACAATAATCACTTAATATCCACTCGAGGCTGTAACTCTGTTGACCCTTTGGTCAATATGTCTAAGTGGGGCCCTCCAGCCCCAACTCTCTGTGGGCCCTCTGGCCCTAACTCTAGGGACCCGAAAGTCCCAACTCTGTAACTCTGAATCATGCATATCACATATCACAATAAATCACAACACATTATAACATGCAATCCCACTGGCATATAACTATATAATACTCTGTCTCTTAACTCTATTACCACACTAGGCAAAGTATAGTGAGAAGACTCACCTCGGGTATCTCGGTAAATCTCTGACTCGGTAAATGCTGGCCTAGCCTCCGTCTAATCATATAAATATAATGCTCTATTTAGTATAACTCTCAAAGGCAAGACTATGTTCTCTTATGACACTCTCAAAAGGGTAAAAGACCATTTTACCCCTCTCATAGCTCAAAGGCCCCACATTAGACCATACCCTACAAGTCAACCAAAAGTCAACTCTCCGGGTTACGCTGCACGTACCAGATGTGTATGCTGGGCGTACCCGGCCGCACCACAGAATCGGGGAGCGCCACCCAGTACGCGGCGCGTACTAGGGATTACGCCCGGCGTACTCCCCTGATTCAGCCCTTTTGCTCTTGAGGTCTTAAACAGTTAAGACCTACGTGCATATTTTAGATCTTACCCCTTCTAAGCCCCTTAATCCATAAAGTTGATGACTTTAAGCCTTTGCATGGTTGAACAAGTCACTAACTCCCAAAATGATCCAACCTTCAACTCTAGAAGGCTTAAAACACATGCATGACTCCAAAGTAACATCCAAGATGAGAACTTTATGGCTCTACATCACTAATAACACTGAAAAGGGACAGATCTCGGACCATGGAGTACTTTACACTCATAAAGTCTCCACCTTTGGGGTTTTTTAGCCCTAAAAAGGACACATACAACAACAACCAAACGAAGAGGAAAGTTTTGAACTTTATACCTCCAAGAGTAGCTCTTTCCTCTTTAGATCTTAGATCCAAAATGGCAACTCAAGCTTTAGCCTCCAAGATCTCCTTTCC
Source organism: Lactuca serriola (assembly GCF_051521515.1). Classification (NCBI taxonomy): domain Eukaryota; kingdom Viridiplantae; phylum Streptophyta; class Magnoliopsida; order Asterales; family Asteraceae; genus Lactuca; species Lactuca serriola. Next base: position 166,058,141 of record NC_136416.1, on the reverse strand, counting down.
ATCTTCTTCACCAAGCTACTAAAGCACCAACAAGCTCAAATCAACACTCTCACACACTAAGAACGATGGTGCTCTCTTTTAGAGTTTCACTCACTGATATGGAGGCTAAGGAATGAGCCATAGCACCCTTTATATAGTGCACAAGGAGGATTAGGGTTTTTGCACCTGGGTCGGGTACGCCCGGCGTAACTCTAGGTACGCCCAGCGTACCTTGGCGACTCCGCGTCCAAATTAAGCGCGTGAGTACGCGTAGCGTACCCCTCTGGTACGCCCAACGTACTCACTTGCTACACATCCTCCACTCCAGAACTAAACATGACAATTCAATAAAGAACAAGGATGAAAGATATGCACCTGAATCTCGGGGTGTTACAATTCTCCCCCACTAGAACTAGACTTCGCCCTCGAAGTCTCATTCCTCGAACAACTCTGGATGCTGCCCTCGCATCTCCGACTCTGACTCCTAAGTCATCTCGGATCCCTTCCGATGTTGCCACTGAACCAAAACCAAAGGCACCTCCTTGTTCCTCAAAACCTTGATCTTCCGATCTCTGAATTCCACTGGTCTCTTAGCATATTTCAGGCTCGCATCCACCTGAATATCCTCCAATGGTACCACTGCTGACTCATCGGCTATACACTTTCGCAATTGCGACACGTGGAAAGTGTCATGGATCTAACCTAACTCTGCAGGTAGCTCCAACCGGTAGGCTACCCTTCCTAACCTTACAATCACCTGGAATGGACCGATATAACGAGGCCCCAACTTGCCCGTCTTCCTGAATTGGATCACTCCTTTCCAAGGAGAGACCTTCAGGAGTCCAAAGTCGCCGACCAGGAACTCGAGCTCGGACCGACGCCTGTCCACATAACTCTTCTGACGACTCTGAGCAGTCAATAACCTAAGCCTGACCTGCTGTATCTTCTCAGTCATCTGTAGCACAGTATCTGTACTACCCATAACACGCTGCCCGACCTCTCCCCAGCAAATGGGAGTCCGACACCTCCTCCTATACGACAGCTGAAAGGGCGGCATACCAATGTTCGAATGATGGCTGTTGTTGTAGGAAAACTCTGCCAAGGGCAAATGCGTGTCCCAACTCCCTCGAAATCCAACACACACGCCCGGAGCATATCCTCTAGCGTCTGAATTGTCCGCTCTCTCTATCCGTCAATCTAGGGGTGATATGCGGTACTAAAATGCAGATTAGTACCCAACTCCTCATGAAACTTCTTATAGAATTTGGAAGTGAAACGTACATCTCGGTCTGAGACAATCGAGATCGGCACTCCATGTCGTGATACCATTTCCCTCACGTACATCTCTGCCAACTTCTTTGCGGAAGAGCTCTCACTGATAGCAAGGAAGTGAGCGCTCTTTGTCAACCTGTCCACAATCACCCAAATTGCATCGACTCCCCTAACAGTCCTTGGCAATTTGGTGATAAAATCCATGGTAATCTATTCCAACTTCCATTCGGGAACCTCCAATGGCTGCTACTTACCATGCGGTCTCTGGTGCTCGGCCTTAACCCTACGACAGGTTAAGCACCTCTCAACAAACCACGCGACATCCCTCTTCATACAGGGCCACCAATACTCTCTCTTCAAGTCTATATACATCTTAGTGGCCCCAGGATGGATCGAGAATTTCGACCGATGAGCCTCTTCCATCAAAATGGTACGTGTACCTCCCACAAACGGTACCCAGATACGCCCCTGAAATGACATAAGCCCCCGACCATCGGTAACGAACTCTGATACCAACTTGTAAGACCGTAAAATTAAAACAATTTTCCACATTTGAAAAACACATTTTAATTAAAAGCATTCATTCATAAAATGTCATAACATCATATTTTAGTTTCAAAAATATCTCCTAAGATCAAAATACATCCAATCCCATATGTGTGGACGAATCAAGTCGGCGCCATCACGCGGTCATCACTGCTACCTGAAACACATAACACTGAACACTATAAGCATAAGCTTAGTGAGTTCCCCAAAATACCACAATAATCACTTAATAGCCACTCGAGGCTGTAACTCTTTTGACCCTCTGGTCAATATGTCTCAGTGGGACCCTCCAGCCCCAACTCTCTGTGGGCCCTCTGGCCCTAACTCTAGGGACCCGAATGTCCCAACTCTGTAACTCTGAATCATGCATTTCACATATCACAATAAATCACAACACATTAGAACATGCAATCCCACTGGCATATAACTATATAATACTGTCTCTTAACTCTATTACAAAACTAGGTAAAGTATAGTGAGAAGACTCACCTCGGGTATCTCGGTAAATCTCTGACTCGGTAAATGCTGGCCTAGCCTCCGTCTAATCATATAAATATAATGCTCTATTTAGTATAACTCTCAAAGGCTAGACTATGTTCTCTTATGACACTCTCAGAAGGGTAAAAGACCATTTTACCCCTCTCATAGCTCAAAGGCCCCACATTAGACCATACCCTAAAAGTCAACCAAAAGTCAACTCTCCGAGTTACGCTGCACGTACCAGATGTGTACGCTGGGCGTACCCGGCTGCACCACAGAATTGGGGAACGCCACCCAGTAAGCGGCGCGTACTAGGGATTACGCCCGGCGTACTCCCCTGATTCGGCCCTTTTGCTCTTGAGGTCTTAAACAGTAAAGACCTACGTCCATATTTTTGATCTGACCCCTTCTAAGCCCCTTAATCCATAAAGTTGATGACTTTAAGCCTTTGCATGGCTGAATAAGTCACTAACTCCCAAAATGATCCAACCTTCAACTCTATAACGATTAAAACACATGCATGACTCCAAAGTAACATCCAAGATGAGAACTTTATGGCTCTACATCACTAATAACACTAAAAAGGGACAGATCTCGGACCATGGAGTACTTTACACTCATAAAGTCTCCACCTTTGGGGTTTTTTAACCCTAAAAAGGACACATACAACAACAACCAAAAGAAGAGGAAAGTTTTGAACTTTATACCTCCAAGAGTAGCTCTTTCCTCTGTAGATCTTAGATCCAAAATGGCACCTCAAGCTTTAGCCTCCAAGATCTCCTTTCCATCTTCTTCACCAAGCTACTAAAGCACCAACAAGCTCAAATCAACACTCTCACACACTAAGAACGATGGTGCTCTCTTTTAGAGTTTCACTCACTGATATGGAGGCTAAGGAATGAGCCATAACACCCTTTATATAGTGCACAAGGAGGATTAGGGTTTTTGCACCTGTGCAGGGTACGCCCGGTGTAACTCTAGGTAAGCCCAACGTACCTTGGCGACTCTACGTCCAAATTAAGCGCGTGAGTACGCGTAGCGTACCCCTCTGGTACGCCCAACGTACTCACTTGCTACACATCCTCCACTCAAGGACTAAACATGACAATTCAATAAAGAACTAGGATGAAAGATATGCACCTGAATCTCGGGGTGTTACAATTCCCCCCCACTAGAACTAGACTTCGCCCTCGAAGTCTCATTCCTCGAACAACTCTGGATGCTGCCCTCGCATCTCCGACTCTGACTCCCAAGTCATCTCGGATCCCTTCCGATGTTGCCACTGAACCAAAACCAAAGGCACCTCCTTGTTCCACAAAACCTTGATCTTCCGATCTCTGATTGCCACCGGTCTCTTAGCATAATTCAGGCTCGCATCCACCTGAATATCCTCCAATGGTACCACTGCCGACTCATCGGATATACACTTTCGCAATTACGACACGTGGAAAGTGTCATGGATCTAACCTAACTCTGCAGGTAGCTCCAACCGGTAGGCTACCCTGCCTACCCTTGCAATCACCCGGAATGGACCGATATAACGAGGCCCCAACTTGCTCCTCTTCCTGAATCGGATCACTCCTTTCCAAGGAGAGACCTTCAGGAGTCCAAAGTCGCCGACCTGGAACTCGAGCTCGGACCGGCGCCTGTCCGCATAACTCTTCTGACGACTCTGAGCGGTCAATAACCTCTGCCTGACCTGTTGTATCTTCTCAGTCGTTTGTAGCACAATCTCTGTACTACCCATAACACGCCGCCCGACCTCTCCTTAGCAAATGGGAGTCCGACACCTCCTCCCATACAACAGCTCAAAGGGTGGCATACCAATGCTCGAATGATGGCTGTTGTTGTAGGAAAACTCTGCCAAGGGCAAATACGTGTCCCAACTCCCCCCGAAATCCAACACACACGCCCAGAGCATATCATCGAGCCTTTGAATTGTCCGCTCACTCTATCCGTCAGTCTGGGGGTGATATGCGGTACTAAAATGCAGCCTAGTACCCAACTCCTCATGAAACTTCTTCTAGAATCTAGAAGCTAAACACACATCTCAGTCTGAGACAATCGAGATCGACACTCCATGTCGTGATACCACTTCCCTCACGTACATTTCTGCCAACTTCTCTGCGGAAGAGCTCTCACTGATAGCAAGGAAGTGAGCGCTCTTTGTTAACCTGTCCACAATCACCCAAATTGCATCGACTACCCTAGCAGTCCTTGGCAATTTGGTGATAAAATCAATGGTAATTTGTTCCCACTTCCATTCGGGAACCTCCAATGGCTGCAACTTACCATGCGGTCTCTGTTGCTCGGCCTTAGCCCTACGACAGGTTAAGCACCTCTCAACAAACCACGTGACATTCCTCTTCATACAGGGTCACCAATACTCTCTCTTCAGGTCTAAATACATCTTAGTGGCCCCAGGATGGATTGAGAATTTCGACCATGAGCCTCTTCCATCAAAATGGTATGTGTACCTCCCACAAACGGTACCCAGATATGCCCCTGAGATGACATAAGCCCCCGGCCACTGGTAACGAACTCTAATACCAACTTGTAACACCATAAAATTAAAACAATTTTTCACATTTGAAAAACACATTTTAATTAAAACCATTCATTCATAAAATGTCATAACATCATATTTTAGTTTCACAAATATCTCCCAAGATCAAAATACATCCAATCCCATATGTGTGTACGAATCAAGCCGGCGCCTTCCCGCGGTCGTCATTGCTACCTGAAACACATAACACTTAACACTACAAGCATAAGCTTAGTGAGTTCCCAAAAATTCCACAATAATCACATAATAGCCACTCGAGGCTGTAATTCTGTTGACCCTCTGGTCAATGTGTCTTAGTGGGGCCCTCCATCCCCAACTCTCTGTGGGCCCTCTGGCCCTAACTCTAAGGACCCGAAAGTCCCAACTCTATAACTCTGAATCATGCATATGACATATCACAATAAATCACAACACATTATAACATGCAATCCCACTGGCATATAACTATATAATACTCTGTCTCTTAACTCTATTACCATACTAGGCAAAGTATAGTGAGAAGACTCACCTCGGGTGTCTCGGTAAATCTCTGACTCGGTAAATGCTGGCCTAGCCTCCGTCTAATCATATAAAAATAATGCTCTATTTAGTATAACTCTCAAAGGCTAGACAATGTTCTCTTATGACACTCTCAGAAGGGTAAAAGACCATTTTACCCCTCTCAAAGCTCAAAGGCCCCACATTAGACCATACCCTAAAAGTCAACCAAAAGTCAACTCTCCGGGTTACGTTGTGCGTACCAGATGTGTACGCTGGGCGTACCCAGCTGCACCACATAATCGGGGAGCACCACCTACTACGCGGCGCGTACTAGGGATTACGCCCGGCGTACTCCCCTGCTTCAGCCCTTTTTCTCTTGAGGTCTTAAACAGTTAAGACCTACATCCATATTTTAGATCTGAACCCTTCTAAGCCCCTTAATCCATAAAGTTGATGACTTTAAGCCTTTGCATGGCTGAACAAGTCACTAACTCCCAAAATGATCCAACCTTCAACTCTAGAAGGCTTAAAACACATGCATGACTCCAAAGTAACATCCAAGATGAGAACTTTATGGCTCTACATCACCAATAACACTGAAAAGGGATAGATCTCAGACCATGGAGTACTTTACACTCATAAAGTCTCCACCTTTGGGGTTTTTAGCCCTAAAAAGGACACATACAACAACAACCAAAAGAACAGGAAAGTTTTGAACTTTATACCTCCAAGAGTAGCTCTTTCCTCTTTAGATCTCAGATCCAAAATGGCACCTCAAGCTTTAGCCTCCAAGATCTCCTTTCCTTGTTCTTCACCAAGCCACTAAAGCACCAACAAGCTCAAATCAACACTCTCACACACTAAGAACGATGGTGCTCTCTTTTAGGGTTTCACTCACTGATATGGAGGCTAAGGAATGAGCCATAACACCCTTTAAATAGTGCACAAGGAGGATTAGGGTTCTTGCACCTGGGCCGGGTATGCCCGGCGTAACTCTAGGTACGCCCAGCGTACCTTGGCGACTCCACGTCCAAATTAAGCGCGTGAGTATGCGTAGCGTACCCCTCTGGTACGCCCAGCGTACTCACTTGCTACACATCCTCCACTCAAGGACTAAACATGACAATTCAATAAAGAACAAGGATGAAAGATATGCATCTGAATCTCGGGGTGTTACAATTCTCCCCCACTAGAACTAGACTTCGCCCTCGAAGTCTCATTCCTCGAACAACTCTGGATGCTGCCCTTGCATCTCCGACTCTGACTCCCAAGTCATCTCGGATCCCTTCTGATGTTGCCACTGAACCAAAACCAAAGGCACCTCCTTGTTCCTCAAAACCTTGATCTTCCGATCTCTGATTGCCACTGGTCTCTTAGCATAATTCAGGCTCGCATCCACCTGAATATCCTCCAATGGTACCACTGCCAACTCATCGGCTATACACTTTCGCAATTGCGACACGTGGAAAGTGTCATGGATCTAACCTAACTCTGCAGGTAGCTCCAACCGGTAGGCTACCCTGCCTACCCTTGCAATCACCCGGAATGGACCGATATAATGTGGCCCCAACTTGCTCCTCTTCCTGAATCGGATCACTCCTTTCCAAGGAGAGACCTTCAGGAGTCCAAAGTCGCCGACCTGGAACTCGAGCTCGGACCGGCGCATGTCCGCATAACTCTTCTGACGACTCTGAGCGGTCAATAACCTCTGTCTGACCTGTGGAATCTTCTCAGTCGTTTGTAGCACAATCTCTGTACTACCCATAACACGCTGCCCGACCTCTCCCTAGCAAATGGGAGTCCGACACCTCCTCCCATACAACAGCTCAAAGGGTGGCATACCAATGCTCGAATGATGGCTGTTGTTGTAGGAAAACTCTGCCAAGGGCAAATACGTGTCCCAACTCCCTCCGAAATCCAACACACACGCCCAGAGCATATCCTCGAGCGTCTGAATTGTCCGCTCACTCTGTCCGTCACTCTGGGGGTGATATGCGGTACTAAAATGCAGCCTAGAAGCAAACTCCTCATGAAACTTCTTCAAGAATCTAGAAGCTAAACACACATCTCAGTCTGAGACAATCGAGATCGACACTCCATGTCGTGATACCACTTCCCTCACGTACATCTCTGCCAACTTCACTGCGGAAGAGCTCTCACTGATAGCAAGGAAGTGAGCGCTCTTTGTCAACCTGTCCACAATCACCCAAATTGCATCGACTCCCCTAGCAGTCCTTGGCAATTTGGTGATAAAATCAATGGTAATTTGTTCCCACTTCCATTCGGGAACCTCCAATGGCTGCAACTTACCATGCGGTCTCTGTTGCTCGGCCTTCACCCTACGACAGGTTAAGCACCTCTCAACAAACCACGCGACATTCCTCTTCATACAGGGCCACCAATACTCTGTCTTCAGGTCTAAATACATCTTAGTGGCCCAGGATGGATCGAGAATTTCGACCGATGAGCCTCTTCCATCAAAATGGTACGTGTACCTCCCACAAACGGTACCCAGATACGCCCCTGAAATGACATAAGCCCCCGACCATCGGTAACGAACTCTGATACCAACTTGTAAGACCGTAAAATTAAAACAATTTTTCACATTTGAAAAACACATTTTAATTAAAACCATTCATTCATAAAATGTCATAACATCATATTTTAGTTTCGCAAATATCTCCCAAGATCAAAATACATCCAATCCCATATGTGTGTACGAATCAAGCCGGCGCCTTCCCGCGGTCATCACTGCCACCTGAAACACATAACACTTAACACTATAAGCATAAGCTTAGTGAGTTCCCAAATATTCCACAATAATCACATAATAGCCACTCGAGGTTGTAACGTTGTTGACCCTCTGGTCAATGTGTCTTAGTGGAGCCCTCCATCCCCAACTCTCTGTGGGCCCTCTGGCCCTAACTCTAGGGAGCCGAAAGTCCCAACTCTATAACTCTGAATCATGCATATCACATATCACAATAAATCACAACACATTATAACATGCAATCCCACTGGCATATAACTATATAATACTCTATCTCTTAACTCTGTTACCACACTAGGCAAAGTATAGTGAGAAGACTCACCTCGGGTATCTCGGTAAATCTCTGACTCGGTAAATGCTGGCCTAGCCTCCGTCTAATCATATAAAAATAATGCTCTATTTAGTATAACTCTCAAAGGCTAGACAATGTTCTCTTATGACACTCTCAGAAGGGTAAAAGACCATTTTACCCCTCTCAAAGCTCAAAGGCCCCACATTAGACCATACCCTAAAAGTCAACCAAAAGTCAACTCTCCAGGTTACGTTGCGCGTACCAGATGTGTACGCTGGGCGTACCCGGCTGCACCACAGAATCGGGGAGCGCCACCTAGTACGCGGCGCGTGCAAGGGATTACGCCCGGCGTACTCCCCTGCTTCAGCCCTTTTTCTCTTGAGGTCTTAAACAGTTAAGACCTACATTCATATTTTAAATCTGACCCCTTCTAAGCCCCTTAATCCATAAAGTTGAAGACTTTAAGCCTTTGCATGGCTGAACAAGTCACTGACTCGCAAAATGATCCAACCTTCAACTCTAGAAGGCTTAAAACACATGCATGACTCCAAAGTAACATCCAAGATGAGAACTTTATGGCTCTACATCAGTAATAACACTGAAAAGGGACAGATCTCGGACCATGGAGTACTTTACACTCATAAAGTCTCCACCTTTGGGGTTTTTAGCCCTAAAAAGGACACATACAACAACAACCAAAAGAAGAGGAAAGTTTTGAACTTTATACCTCCAAGAGTAGCTCTTTCCTCTGTAGATCTCAGATCCAAAATGGCACCTCAAGCTTTACCCTCCAAGATCTCCTTTCCTTCTTCTTCACCAAGCCACTAAAGCACCAACAAGCTCAAATCAACACTCTCACACACTAAGAACGATGGTGCTCTCTTTTAGGGTTTCACTCACTGATATGGAGGCTAAGGAATGAGCCATAACACCCTTTAAATAGTGCATAAGGAGGATTAGGGTTTTTGCACATATGTCGGGTACGCCCGGCGTAACTCTAGGTACGCCCAGCGTACCTTGGCGACTCCGCGTCCAAATTAAGTGCGTGAGTACGCGTAGCGTACCCCTCTGGTACGCCCAGCGTACTCACTTGCTACACATCCTCCACTCAAGGACTAAACATGACAATTCAATAAAGAACAAGGATGAAAGATATGCACCTGAATCTCAGGGTGTTACAATTCTCCCCCACTAGAACTAGACTTCGCCCTCAAAGTCTCATTCCTCGATCAACTCTGGATGCTGCCTTCGCATCTCCGACTCTGACTCCCAAGTCATCTCGGATCCTTTCCAATGTTGCCACTGAACCAAAACCAAAGGCACCTCCTTGTTCCTCAAAACCTTGATCTTCCGATCTCTGATTGCCACCGGTCTCTTAGCATAATTCAGGCTCGCATCCACCTGAATATCGTCCAATGGTACCACTGCCGACTCATCGGCTATACACTTTCGCAATTGCGACACGTGGAAAGTGATGGATCTAACCTAACTCTGCAGGTAGCTCCAATCGGTAGGCTACCTTGCTTACCCTTGCAATCAACCGGAATGGACCGATATAACGAGGCCCCAACTTGCTCCTCTTCCTGAATCGGGTCACTCCTTTCCAAGGAGAGACCTTCAGGAGTCCAAACTCGCCAACCTGGAACTCGAGCTCGGACTGGCGCCTGTCCGCATAACTCTTCTGACGACTCTGAGCGGTCAATAACCTCTGCCTGACCTGCTGTATCTTCTTAGTCGTTTGTAGCACAATCTCTGTACTACCCATAACACGCTGCCCGACCTCTCCCCAGCAAATGGGAGTCCGACACCTCCTCCCATACAACAGCTCAAAGGGTGGCATACCAATGCTCGAATGATGGCTGTTGTTGTAGGAAAACTCTGCCAAGGGCAAATACGTGTCCCAACTCCCCCCGAAATCCAACACACATGCCCGGAGCATATCCTCGAGCGTCTGAATTGTCCGCTCACTCTGTCCGTCACTCTGGGGGTGATATGCGGTACTAAAATGCAGCCTAGTACCCAACTCCTCATGAAACTTCTTCTAGAATCTGGAAGTGAAAGGTACATCTCGGTCTGAGACAATCGAGATCGGCACTCCATGCCGTGATACCACTTCCCTCACGTACATCTTTGCCAACTTCTCTGCGGAAGAGCTCTCACTGATAGCAAGGAAGTGAGCGCTCTTTGTCAACCTGTCCATAATCACCCAAATTGCATCGACTCTCCTAGCAGTCCTTGGCAATTTGGTGATAAAATCCATGGTAATCTGTTCCCACTTCCATTCGGGAACCTCCAATGGCTGCAACTTACCATGCGGTCTCTGGTGCTCGGCCTTAACCCTACGACAGGTTAAGCACCTCTCAAAAACCCACGCGACATCCATCTTCATACAGGGCCACCAATACTCTCTCTTCAGGTCTAAATACATCTTAGTGGCCCCAGGATGGATCGAGAATTTCGACCGATGAGCCTCTTGATGGGTTTTGAGCATTCTAACACTTCCTAAGTGTACATGCAACCCTAATAACCTTGGATCTATGTTTGTCTAATTATCATGCAAAGTTGAATTCCAAGGTTATATTCCTATCTAGCATACATGGGGAACAATTTCTAACTTGAATGAAAGATAGAATAACTTACCTTGTTGTTGCTTATGTTCCTTGAAACCTTGTGAGCCTGGCACCCCAAGTGTGATGCCTCAAATGCTTCACACAACACCAAATGCTCTTGAAAGACTTTTGAGAGAATACACACTACTTGAAATCGGCCTAGCCCTCTTGTTTCTTATGTGTAGCCGATTTTGGTGGAGAATGGGACTCTTATATAGTGTTGACACATCTAGGGTTACACCATGTAAACCCTAATGTGTCATGACTCTTCATTTCCATGACCCATGGGTTTGTAACTCCCATGGAGCATCCTATGGGTAGAACCCAACTTGATAATCCATGGAGCCTCTTAGCCCACTATACAAGATATGAATGATTTACATAATCAACCCATATATTTAATTAGTTATCTTTTGATCACTTAATTAATTCCAAATTAATTCTTTGATCAAACTAATCAAATAATATTATTAATATATTAGAACTTATAATATATTAATAATCTCCAAGTGTTATTCCTCTCATTTAGTCTATCCAATTGCATGGTGCCATGCAACCCAAATGGACCATGCCAGGTCGGGTCAAGTACTAACCATAAATAGTTATGGACTTAGACACCTTATCCAACAGTCTCCCACTTGGATAAGTCTAATAACTATAACTCCAGTACCTCAGGAACCGACCGGCAATCATAGCTCTTTCAAGGTCTCTCGGAACTGAGAAGATGTTGATACGCCATTTAAGATAAGTGATCATATAATCCTCTGTTCTAGATATCAGCCGGACAAATACATGGAACAATGTGTTACTTATTGTCCAGCAGTTTGTTTCTCGATTTCCGATTTGTTTGACAAAGAACTTAATTGAACACATCAACTTAGTTCTGACCGGGCCCGGTACATAGATCAAAACAAAATCATCGAGGGGCCCACATATCAGCTTCTAATCCAAGAAGGAACAGATAAACTTCGACTCATATGTTTGTTCTACCACTCATTGAATTATACACAAAAGCACGTTTTATAACATCGAGTTACCAATGCGTTTTCGTACAATCAATGCATAACCAACTTGTAAGTAACAAATCATATCTCTAGGTTTGAAGACTTATATGATATTACCGTCTCACGATCACTGGAGATAAATTCCATCAAGTGATTCCAGTAAGCGTGGGTTGAGTCCAATGCTCAGAACTTATGAGCACTCATGATTGTTGTAGCCTTGTCCAACACCTTAGACCTCTGCAACCAATCATGACAGTCTTGAATCATACCTACTTCCGACATATGACCGACTGTGGAGGTTTGAATAATATGTTATACCAAACAAAATTATTCTGGAAGTCAAAACATGCAAAAGAAATATAGTAAACGATCGACAAGAGATAGCAACACTTTACTCATAAATAAAACACCTTTTATTCATCATTTAATGTCAATTACACTTTACAAATTTCTGGGTTATCTAACTACTAAATCTAATATCATCCTTCAGCCCTATGCTCCGAGCATGCTGGAGATGCTTAACCCGAGTCAGTCCCTTAGTGAGGGGAGCTATTGGGTTCTCATCCGATGATACGCTCTTTTCCACGAGGAGTCCTTCTTCTATCCAATGTCTGATAAAATGGTATTTTCTGTTGATGTGTCTGGATCTCCCATGATCCCTTGGTTCCTTGGCTAAGGCAACAACACTTTCACTATCATAGAAAATTTCCATTGGCTCTTTTATAGCTGGTACAACTCCAAGGTCTCCAATCAAGTTCTTCAGCCATATCGCCTCCTTTTCCGCCTCGCTAGCTGCAATATACTCTGATTCACAAGTTGAATCAGCCACTGTCTCTTGCTTGGAACTCTTCCAAGAAATTGCTCCTCCATTTAGGGTAAAGACCCAGCCCGACTGAGAGCGGAAATTATCCCTATTAGTCTAGAAGCTAGCATCACTATACCCTACAACTCTCAAGTCATCACTCCCACCGAGGGTAAGGACCCAGTCCTTAGTCCTCCGTAGGTACTTGAGGATATTCTTTACCGCAGTCCAGTGTGCCTTGCCAGGGTTCGCCTGATACCTGCTAACCATGCTTAGGGCAAAGGCTACATCAGGTCGAGTACACGTCATAGCATACATGATCGATCCTACTGCCGAAGCATAAGGTATTCGACTCATTTCTGCTATATCAGCCTCAGTGCTAGGGCTTTGTGTCTTACTCAATCTGGTGTTACTCTGGATGGGTAACTCTCCTTTCTTGGAGTCCTGCATGCTGAATCTCTTCAGCACCTTATCCAAGTAGGTACTCTGACTAAGTCCAATTAGTCTTTTACTCCGATCTCTCAAGATCCTTATCCCTAGAATACAGGTAGCTTCTCCTAGTTCCTTCATAGAGAAACACTTCCCAAGCCAGTACTTAACTTCCTGCAGGGTTGGGATGTCATTTCCTATGAGTAGTATGTCATCCACATACAACACCAAAAAGCTAACTATACTCCCACTAGCCTTGACATACACGCAAGACTCATCTTCACTCCTAGAAAAGACAAATTCCTTGACCTTTTCATCAAAGCAAAGATTCCATCTGTGAGGTGCTTGCTTCAATCCATAAATGGATGTCTCAAGCTTACGCACTCTATTAGGGTACTCGTTACTGACAAAACCCTCTGGCTGACTCTTGTAAACATCTTCAGCCAACTTTCCATTAAGGAAAGCGGTTTTGACATCCATTTGCCATATTTCATAGTCATGAAATGCAGCTATGGCCAACAGAACCTGAATAGACTTAATCTTGGCTACTGGAGAAAAGGTCTCATCATAGTCCACTCCAGGAATTTGAGAGAAGCCCTTTGCAACCAGTCTAGCCTTGTAAGTGTGTACTTTACCATCCATGTCGGTCTTCTTCTTGAAGACCCATTTGCACCCTACTGTCTTACGACCTGGTACATGCTCAACCAAGTTCCAAACTTGATTTTCATACATGGACTGTATTTTGCTGTCCATTGCCTCTTTCCACTTGGCTGACTCAGGGCCTGCCATGGCTTCCGCGTAACTGCTAGGTTCATCCAGACCTATGAGTGTCTCATCACTGATAAGTGTATCCCCTTCTGTAGTAATATGGAATCCATAGTAATGCTTAGGAGCATTCCTAACCCTTGTGGACCGCCTCAGAGGTACAGACTTGTCAATTGGCTCAACAGGAGTTTCCTCCTCAAGATCAACTTGCCTCCCACTGTTTCCTTGGCTTATGAATTCTCTCTCTCTAAAGAAAGCCCTCCTAGCTACAAAGACCACATTTTCACTAGGTCTGTAGAAGAGGTAACCAAAGGATTGGTGTGGGTAGCCGATGAAAATACACCTCTCGCTTCGGGGTTCGAGCTTATCATGAGTCTCGCGTCTCAGGAAAGCCTCGCAACCACAAATCTTGATGTGGTCTAGTTTGGGTACTTTACCAGTCCACATATCGTGAGGAGTTTTGGCAACTTTCTTTGTAGGGACTAGATTAAGGATATGGGCGGCAGTCTCTAAGGCATACCCCCAGAATGAGATAGGTAGCGAAGCTCGACTCATCATGGAATGAACCGTATCCAACATGGTTCGATTACGCCTCTCAGCCACACCATTCAACTGTGGTGTCCTGGGAGGTGTCAATTGTGAGACTATCCCACATTCCTTTAGATAGTCAAGGAACTCTGAACTAAGATACTCACCACCACGATCGGATCGAAGCATCTTAATGTTCCTGCCCAATGGATTCTCGACTTCCTGTTTAAATTCCTTAAACCTTTTGAAAGTCTCTGACTTATGCTTGATCAAGTAGACATATCCATATCTACTGTAATCATCAGTAAATGTCAAATAATAACGATTAGCATCCCTTGTGGCATGTTTGAATGGTCCACACACATCCGTGTGTACAAGGTCCAACAAACCTTCACCCCTCTCACACGAGCCTGTGAAGGGTGACTTTGTCATTTTTCCAAGTAAGCATGATTCGCAACTATCATCTGACTTTAGGTCAAATGACTCCAAGACTCCATCCTTTTGGAGTTGGCCTATGCGTTTCTTGCTTATATGTCCAAGACGACAATGCCATAATGATGTTGTATCCAAGTTATTATTATTAACAAAATCAATACACAATACATTATTTCCTAAGTTATCAACCACAGATACTGTTTCATACACGCCATCACAAGGTAATGCTTTGAAATAAAGAACATTATTAAAGAAAGCATTAATCGAACCAACTTCATTATCAAATGAAAAAGGTGAAACCTTGTTTATACAATGCATGAAAGGAAATAATATTTCTTGCCATTTCTGGCGAATAACAACACTTATTCAAATCTAAACTAAACCCACTACTTAGCGATAAAGTATAAACTCCAATCTTCGTGACAAGTAAAGCTTTCCTATTCCCCATGATCAAGTTTATTCTTCCTTGCTCCACATTCTCACTTCTTCTTAGTCCCTGCAAGTCACAACAAATATGAATACCACAACCGGTATCAAGGACCCAAGATTTAGAATGGGGTGAGTTATTAGAAATGATAGTGTAAATACCTGCATGGTTGGGTTTAACTTTCCCATCCTTCACATCTTGCTGGTATTTTGGGGAGTTCCGCTTCCAATGTGATTTTTCATGGCAATAGAAGGATTCAGCCTCTTTTGGGTCAAAAGAAGGAGTGATGAAACCTTTCTTGATTCCACTTGAAGAAGAGCCATCAAGGGTCCGAGCCTTGGTACCCTTAGAAGAGCTCTTTCTCTTCTTCCCTCGACTTTTCCCGATTGCCAAAACCGGAGTAGAATTTGGAGTAGGAGTGTTAACAACCGACTTCCCCTTAAGACCTGTTTCTGCGGTCTTGAGAAGCCCCTGAAGTTTGCTGAGTGTGACCTCTCCTTATTCATGTGATATGTCATGCGGAATTGATCATAGCATGATGGTAAGGAGTGCAAAATGATATCTATTGCAAGCTTCTCAGGGAAGTTCACATTAAGCTTTAGCAATCGATCCACATACCTTTGCATTTTCTGCATGTGGCTCGTGACGGATTCCCCGTCCTTCATCATGGTTGTTATCATGGAGCAGATGATTTCATACCTCTCTTGTCGTGCACTTTGATGGTATCTTTCCATCAGATCTTGGTGCATTTCATAAGGGTAGAAATCCTCATAAGACTTTTGGAGTTCCGCTGTCATCGTGGCCATCATGATGCATGCCACTTTCGTAGCATCCCTTTCATGTGCCTGAAAGTCAGCGATCTCCTGAGGAGTTGCAGTGGTCTCATCAATCTCCTTAAGCTCCTTGTCAAGGACATATTCTTTGTCCTCGTAGCGGGTAATCATCCTGATGTTTCAGATCCACTCATTGAAGTTGGATCCATCAAAAGTGACTTTCCCACACAAGTTCATAAGGGTAAAGGAGACATTAGGGTTAGAGCCAGAAGCAGCATTGTTTGAAGACATCTGAAGGAAAAGGACAAGATTAGTTTAGATATTAAGAGAGTCCTTAATAAAACACCCAAATGTAATATTAAGGCTAGGACCCAATCACAATATGTTATAACTTAGAAGAGGTATGTCGTAATCCAAGCTATAACATATTTGAAAGGTAGGTGAATGACGATTCACCAATTTCCACCATGAAAACCGAAATATTAGGTTTTTGATTGGTTCTTAGAAATTCCTAGATTCTTTGAGATTCAATGAACTTCTCAAAGGCATGTTTCAATCTCGAGTGTGCCCTCCAAGTTTTGTGACTGGGATACCGAGGATCACAAAACGAGGTGTGAAGTAACCATGCAAATCACTTGGTACCCTTAAAGTTTATCACTCAATCGATGTGCCGGTAAACCACACATGCTCCACCGATACTATAATAAACTTTAAGTCACCCTTTACCTACCTTGTTAAGTCCAAGTTAGTGTGCCGGTTAACCACACAAGCTCCACCAACGACTTAAGCAAAGTGTAAAGTGTAATTTCATGGATTAGCACCTTATTCACATTTTTCATAAAGTAACTAAGATTGGGAATTTAATAAAACATTTAGTTACTTTATAATATTCATCATACTTTTTAATGAGAATTTATAAGTCCTTGTCTTACCCGTTCGGCTAACGACCCTCCACCGGTCAAGCAAGCAGTGGGTGAGAGTGGACACCCATTAAGTTGCCATTTTATAGGCAACAACCTTATACCCACCTTATAGACCGGCTTCGTGAATGAGGTGTACTAACGGTCTGGGGGTGATATGTGGTACTAAAATGCAGCCTAGTACCCAACTCCTCATGAAACTTCTTCTAGAATCTAGAAGCTAAATGCACATCTCAGTCTGAGACAATCGACATCGACACTCCATGCCGTGATACCACTTCCCTCACATACATCTCTGCCAACTTCTCTGCGGAAGAGCTCTCACTGATAGCAAGGAAGTGAGCGCTCTTTGTCAACCTGTCCACAATCACCCAAATTGCATCGACTCCCCTAGAAGTCCTTGGCAATTTGGTGATAAAATCCATGGTAATCTATTCCCACTTCCATTCAGGAACCTCCAATGGATGCAACCTACCATGCGGTCTCTGGTGCTCGGCCTTAACCCTACGACAGGTTAAGCACCTCTCAACAAACCACGCGACATCCCTCTTCATACAGGGCCACCAATACTCTCTCTTCAGGTCTAAATACATCTTAGTGGCCCCAGGATGGATCGAGAATTTCGACCGATGAGCCTCTTCCATCAAAAATGGTACGTGTACCTCCCACAAACGGTACCCAGATACGCCCCTGAAATGACATAAGCCCCTGGCCATTGGTAACGAACTCTGATACCAACTTGTAACACCGTAAAATTAAAACAATTTTTCACATTTGAAAAAAACATTTTAATTAAAACCATTCATTCATAAAATGTCATAACATCATATTTTAGTTTCACAAATATCTCCCAAGATCAAAATACATTCAATCCCATATGTGTGTACGAATCAAGCCGGCGCCTTCCCGCGGTCATCACTGCTACCTGAAACACATAACACTTAACACTATAAGCATAAGCTTAGTGAGTTCCCCAAAATACCACAATAATCACATAATAGCCACTCGAGGTTGTAACTCTGTTGACCCTCTGGTCAATGTGTCCCAGTGGGGCCCTCCAACCCTAACTCTTTGTGGGCCCTCTGGCCCTAACTCTAGGGACCCGAAAGTCCCAACTCTGTAACTCTGAATCATGCATATCACATATCACAATAAATCACAACACATTATAACATGCCATCCCACTGACATATAACTATATAATACTCTGTCTCTTAACTCTATTACCACACTAGGTAAAGTATAATGAGAAGACTCACCTCGGGTATCTCGGTAAATATCTGACTCGGTAAATGCTGGCCTAGCCTCCCTCTAATCATATAAAAATAATGCTCTATTTAGTATAACTCTCAAAGGCTAGACTATGTTCTTTTATGACACTCTCAGAAGGGTAAAAGACCATTTTATCCCTCTCATAGCTCAAAGGCCCCACATTAGACCATACCCTAAAAGTCAACCAAAATTCAACTCTCCGGGTTACGCTGTGCGTACCAGATGTGTACGCTGGGCGTACCCGGCTGCACCACGGAATCGGGGAGCGCCACCCAGTACACGGGGCGTACTAGGGATTACGCCTGGCGTACTCCCCTGCTTCAGCCCTTTTGCTCTTGAGGTCTTAAATAGTTAAGACCTATGTCCATATTTTAGATCGGACCCCTTCTATGCCCCTAAATCCATAAAGTTGATGACTTTAAGCCTTTGCATGGCTGAACAAGTCACTAACTCCCAAAATGATCCAACCTTCAACCCTAGAAGGCTTAAAACACATGCATGACTCCAAAGTAACATCCAAGATGAGAACTTTATGGGTCTACATCACCAATACCACTGAAAAGGGACAGATCTCGAACCATGTAGTACTTTACACTCATAAAGTCTCCACCTTTTGGGTTTTTAGCCCTAAAAAGGACACATACAACAACAACCAAAAGAAGAGGAAAGTTTTGAACTTTATACCTCAAAGAGTAGCTCTTTCCTCTGTAGATCTCAGATCCAAAATGGCACCTCAAGCTTTAGCCTCCAAGATCTCCTTTCCTTCTTCTTCACCAAGCCACTAAAGCACCAACAAGCTCAAATCAACACTCTCACACACTAAGAATGATGGGTCTCTCTTTTAGGGTTTCACTTACTGATATGGAGGCTAAGGAATGAGCCATAACACCCTTTAAATAGTGCACAAGGAGGATTAGGGTTTTTGCACCTGGGCCGGGTACGCCCGGCGTAACTCTAGGTACGCCCAGCGTACCTTGGCGACTCCGCGTCCAAATTAAGCGCGTGAGTACGCGCAGCGTACTCACCTGCTACACATCCTCCACTCAAGGACTAAACATGACAATTCAATAAACAACAAGGATGAAGGATATGCACCTGAATCTCGTGGTGTTACATGTATGCTTGGGGGTTCAACCAAATATTCCTTGAGGTTAAGAAAGTTTTCTATGGATGGATTCAGAGGAATGCATAATATGAGCGTTGTTCGGAAAAAGTTGGCGAGCGTTTATGAGGATTGTTAGTATTTAGAATTAGGGGGTCCTTAGGAAAAATTTTAGACACAAATGCATGTGTTGCGGTCTTGTAATAATGGTTGGGTTTGATTGGGATTGTCTTATGTGATATTAGTCTGCTAAAATTCAGTTTTGCTTGGGGGCAAGCAAAAGTCAAATGTGGGGTATTTTGATATGTGCATATTTAGTCATATAATTCATACAATATCTTAATACTTTTTGCTGTTTTTGTCTCAAATTAATGAACAAAAGGTGATTAATTAGTTTAGAATTTCATTTTCAGCAACAATGACATGCTCGGATGGAAAAGGAAATGGAATTGGCGATTGGAAGCTTGGATCTTGGATTTTGAAGAAAGAATGATGTTGCTAGACAGCTTGACCCCTTGTCAGTGTTTTGGCCATATCTCATGACTCAGAACTCCAATTGACGAGATTCAAAATGTTCTGAAACTAGACACAACTTCGGACAACTTTCGTGTTTCGAGAAAATGTTGATTCCAAAAGAACTCGACGAGTTAGGTACAAAAACTCAACGAGTTGAGATGAAAATTCCTGATAAATTAGTGTCATGTCGTACACGCGTTTTAAGTAAAAAAATTCGACGCGTTTGTCCCTAAAATTCGACAAGCTGGAGTTGATTATTGGAATCTATATATAGATCCTTTATTCCCGAAACCCTAACTGATGCCGGAGGCTTTTGGTGACTTTTGGAGACCAGAGACATTACTAAGAGGCTTTGGGAATCATAATTCAACTAGATGGCAATTTTAAAGAGATCAAAGGCAAACAAACATTACTTTTCACTTAATCTTTTGTGTGATTCATGTTTGAACCATTAGATTTATATTTTAGTGATTTATTTGTTGTAGTTATAAAAAGTCCATACTTCTGTTTAGACTAGATGATCTTATGAATATGGTTTGATTGAGTGGCTTGGATTATATAGATTTGGTTATTTATCTTGTGAAGCTTGTTAAAAGATCCTTGAATGTTAATGATAATTATTTCTATTAATAACTAAGTAATTGAGTTGCATGAACATCTTCTTGATTGCTTGAATCTTATAGTTTTGTGAAAACAAGATTGTATGCCTAGTATTAGTGAACATGAACCTAGGGTTAGCTACAAAATAAGTAAGTTAATGTGTGAGAATATGTGATGACCAACCTCATATGAGTTAATTAAACCAACCAATTTGATTAAAAAATGTTACAAGTCTTACTTGATTCGAACTGAACAGTAGGAAACCTTTTAGTTTAATCAACTGACCATTGTTTGAATTAACTTGTTTGCTAAAAGGATTATTAATAGTGAGCATGAACCTAATCACATTAGAAATCAGTAACCAATGACATATTAATCCATTGCAGTCGCCACGAAATCAACCATAGGAATAATTCATAGAATCTAAATAGAAGTCTCTTTAATTTGATTGAATCTAGTTGTCTTTTGTTCCTCTTTTAGTTGTTAATTGCTTTTTTGCTAAAGTGTTTAGAAAATTACTTAAGTTTCTAGTCTTGTAAAACTAGAGAAAACCCCCCCATTTTAATTAATTGCCTTATTTAGATCATATTAGTATTAATTTTAATTGTTTATAGTTCCCTGTGTTCAATACCCTACTTGCTTAAACTAAACTGCTATCGGTAGGTACATTAACTACGTGCGTTTGTTTTTATTTGAGTTTGTCAGGATTAAAACTAGTATAATTCACACACATAAATGATCAAAATACACATCAATTTGAGCGGAAGCATGATCGAAATACACATCAGTTCGAGGGGGTGCATGGAGCAAACAATGAAAATGTCGAGGGGAATCATCTCAATTTAATTACATTAGTCGAGGGGGAGCTACATGGATCAATACCTAATGTTAACACTAATCGTACTGACAATTTTCATGGTGTTTCTGATAATGTGTCGAGTGTGGGTGAAGGTTACGAAACGGATGAGATATTCGAAGATGTACCTTTGGATTTTGATCTTGCAGATCCACCGATGGATAAATGGACTCAAAGCCATCCAAATGAACATGTTCTTGGTGATCCTCATGTTGGAGTTATGAAGCGTGCACAAATTCGAGCTAAGAACGAGATACTTAATGTTCACCAGGAATAATGTATGTTCAATGTCTTTATTTTGAAACTTGATCCCAAAACAGTAAAGGTTGCATTATAACACTCAGACTGGGTTGTTGAAATGCAATCTGAACTGGAAGAATTTGAACGTAACAAAGTTTGGAGGATAATTCCTAAACTAGAAAATGTTTTGTTAATTGGGTTTAAATGGATCTTAAAAATAAGACTGATAAAGAAGGTAATGTGATTCACAATAACGAAAGATTAGTTCTTAAAGGTTATTATCAACAACAAGGAATAGATTATGAGGAAACATTTGCCCCTGTTGCAAGACTCGAGGATGTTCGCATCTTTCTTGCTTATGCAGCACATAAAGACTTCGACGTGTATCAAATGGACGTCAAATGTGCCTTTCTGAATGGTGAATTAGATTAAACGGTCTATGTTGAACAACCACTAGGTTTCTTCAATGATAAGTATCCTGATTATTGTTATGTTCTCGATAAGGCAGTTTATGGGTTGAAACAAGCACCCCGTGCCTGGTATGCAACCTTAACCAATTTTTTGAAAGTTGCTAAATCTTAACAAGGATCAGTTGATCCCATATTATGTCGAAAGAAAGTTGGGAATCACCTGATGCTTGTTCAAATTTATGTCGATGATATAATTTTTGGTTCAACTGATGCGTTATTGCCGAAGGAATTTGAGAAGTTAATGAAAAGTAAGTTCGAAATGAGCATGATGGGTAAAACAAATAATTTTTTGGGTTTAAATATTCGCCAGAGAAGGGAAGGCGTTTTCATCCATCATGAAAAATACACGCGCAACCTGCTAGAGAGATTTGGAATGACGAATAGTACCAAGTTGAAAGTACCAATGGTAGTGGGCACAC
The DNA here is from genome assembly GCF_051521515.1 of Lactuca serriola. NCBI lineage: Eukaryota > Viridiplantae > Streptophyta > Magnoliopsida > Asterales > Asteraceae > Lactuca > Lactuca serriola. The sequence continues at coordinate 166,035,589 of NC_136416.1, read as the reverse complement.
GCTTGAATCCTTCATTGGACAAGCAAGCTGTAGAACTCACTACATATCACAACATGATAGGTTTGCTTTTTATACTTAACTGCGAGTAGACCTAATATCATGTTTGTTGTATGTAATTGTGCCAGGTATCAATCAAACCCAAGAGAACCCCATCTTACTACTGTGAAGAACGTCTTTTGATATCTTAAGGGAACAATGTCATTGGGACTTTGGTATCCATCGCATACAGGATTCTTTGTTCAAGCCTTTTCACACGCAAACCTTGGTGGGTGTCAACTGGATCGCAAAAGCACAACTAGAGGATGCCAGTTACTGGATGGGAAGTTTGTAAGCTGGAAATCGAAGAAAGAAACATGTGTTTCAATTTCCACAGCCGAAGCAGAGTATGTTACTGTTGCAGCTTGCACTTCTCAAGTCACCTATATTCAAAGCCAACTTCTTGATTATGCAATCAATATGAAGAAGATCGCTTTATATTGTTACTCATAAAGTGCCATCCGCATCTGCCATAATCAGGTCCAACATTCAAAGAAAAAACACATACCTCTTTGCTATCATTTTATCAAGGACCATGTCGAAGATGGTAATATAGAGGTTCATTTTTGTCAAAACGATGGTTCAACTTGCAGACATATTCACAAAACCTTTAGATGAGAAATCATTTTTAAGGATTTTTGAATGGGTTAGGAATGATGGAAGCAAGCTCTATTCCTGGTTCTTTGCGAATAAACAGATGTCTAAGTACCGTTGAAGTGTTCATAAGTTATTTTTCACTATTCACATACCTTCGCTTTCGACATTCCTCTGAATGGTTCAGATCACACTTTGCTTTATAGGGATAAATGTTGTTCGATGTACACTGTCTCTGGGAGTTGCTACTTCTTACATTGAAAGTCTCTAGTAACACTTTATTGCTTTGTTTTTTATTTTAGTATTACAAAACAAAAATTCCAAAAAGATTTTCTTATTTTTGTCTTTAACTTTCAAAAACAAAAATTCCTAAAATATTTTCTTATTTTTGTCTTTAATTTCCAAAAACAAAATTCCAAAAAGATTTTCTGATTTTTGTCTTTATTTTTCAAAAACAAAAATCCAAAAATATTTTTTATTTTTATTATTTTTTGTTTCATATTGTGTTTAACCTTGATATGACTCATTGTATCAACATACTATAAAGGCGAATGCACAATCGATTACATTCAAAAGTGGGACAAGTATGATTTCGAACTAATACACTAGTTAGGAGTCCCTAGAAGCATGTTGTCGTATGTTGACCATAAGCCGGAAAGACTTTATTTGTTTGAAGCCTTAAAGAATCTCTCACTACGAGTGTCCATTCCCACTCAGGTTATATTCACATTAGTCGAAGCGCTACCTTTCTCTTCTCATTTTGAGTAAATAGATTTATGATAAGTCCATATCTTTTGCAGAGGTACAATGAGTTTCCTTAAACAATCTTTTTCACCAAAATTATTCTTCACGATCACATATATCACTACATATCCTCTACATCTCTGGTAGAAACCAACCAGAATGTAGATATTGTCAAGTCTATGTTTGTGATCCTGATTCATTTTTCTGTGATGATGATGAAACCCCCAAATTCTAAGGAATTGACAGTGAGCTTCTGTTGAAGAGTACAAGGAAACATTTTTTTCAGTACCACTTTTCGATATTCAAAATCATATTCCTTTCGTTGTGCGTGATCTTGACAAAATAATCTTTAACCAAGACAATTTTTTTCCCAACAGGATCCATATCTATTTTTTTCTTATGGAATATGCTTTTGAATTCTAGTCACTTCGAAATATTATTCAACATCACACTTGTTCTTAACTACACCGGTCATACAAGTAATTTTGTTCAATCAACTCACACTTATATTAAGTTGTTGTATTGAACAAAGTTGAGCCTACCTTCGAAACATTTGCAAAAAGATGCCCTTCGATAGTCATTGAGGATTATTCGATTGTACTTCACGAGAAACCACACAAGTAGTTCGTCATCTCTCTTGATGTCGAATGAAGAGATCTTTGCCCAAGATCTAACTGCTTTCGCGTCAAATGGTATTTGATGTCACTATATGTGACAACCCAATGTTTATTCCGTTACATTACCCCGTTACCGTTAACGAAATATTCCATTTTATAAAAGTTCCATTAATTAGAGGTCGCCAAATAAATAAATGTTTTATTTATTTATATTAATGTCGTTATAGTCGTAATAAAATAAGTAAATGCATGTAAAAATTTCATTTCCATTTATTTGGAAAAAGTTAAAATTTTATTACGACCACCTAGATCGGGCGCGACCAAGAGCCCCGTATAACGGCAGTATCCGGTAGATTTCCACTGAGCTCCAACTTCAACCCATATATAAGGGGGAATGGACTTCATTCCACCCCTTTACACTCTCTCTCTATACTCTCTCTCATAAAACCCGTTTTCGACTCAAAACCGCGAATTCCCGCCTCCTAAACATAAGTCTCTTTACCCTAACCTATTCTAAACATCATGACTTGTTGTTATAGCCCAAAAATCGAACTTAGAAGCTGTTGAAAAGGAGTTCACGGCCTAAGAGCATGCTTAGGCCGTAAACCCCTAATAAGAGGCCAAAATGACACAAATTTTTCCCTTTGATCCTAGGCACCAATTTAGGATTTAGCCTAGGAGTGTTTGAAGCATAAAACAATCAGTTTTAGGGCATAAAAGAGAGTTTACGGCCCAAGCACATGCTTAGGCCGTAAACACCTCTAATCCTTGCAAAAATGCCCCAAAAACACCCCCAAACCACCCTTAGGCTTAAGACATAAATTAGGGACATGCTATTTTGGGTTTAGAACAATTAAACACTAAGAAATGAGGGGTAAAAAGGAGTTTATGACCCAAGCAAGTGATTAGGCCGTAAACACCCCCAAACCTCACCAAATGATGGTTTTAATCCCCCCAAGTGGCCTCATACTTTATTATAAATCACTAGAATTTAACCAAGGGCCTTAAACTTCAATAAAACCAAAGAGATAGGAGTTCACGGCCGTGAACTCCCATAATGGTGGTTCATGGGCCGTAAACTCCCATTTAATGCCCAATTGGTGCCCTAAACTCCTTCATTCAACTTGGAAAAATACATAGGATTTACTCTCTACCACTTAAGCCCTTAAAACACCAAAAGAATGAGTGTATAGGAGCTTACAGCCGTAAGCTCCCTTTCTTAGGGCCGTAAACTCCTCGAATGGTCCATATGGTGCCATAAATCCATTCACACATTTTATATTTGGACCTAGGAAAATTCCACAATTGATATGAGACATTTTACCACCCTAGAACACCCTCACCATGAGTTTATGGCCGTAAACTCATGGGGAGTAGTCCCAGGGCCGTAAACACCCTATGGTGAGTTTACTCTTGGAGAGTAAACTCCATTCCTAAGTCATTCAAGCCCTTAAATGTTACCCGGGACACCCTAAACACTTAACCAAAGTGTTTTCCGCTCCTCAGAGTGCGTATACTTGTTTAATTAGTATATAATATACTAATTGTATGTGAACATATGTTATCATATGTTAAATAGGTCTCTAAGTGTGTCCAAGTCCCTACTTGACACCGTGCATCGAACCGCCGCCTTCGTCGGATCCACTTACACCAGGTGAGTTCATACCCCTGAATGAACCTTTTAAATGTTTTTACATGTTTTATAGGGGGGAATACAAGTTAAACATGCCAGTTATCATATCAATCACATGTGATTGATAACCCACATGCACAAGGATTTACCACACTATAAACTATTTTACCGAGTAGGATACTATAAATGGTTTTCTAAAATGTTTTTACTTGTTCAAAACTCTTACTTATACTGTTTTAGCAAAGTTCATTTTAAACAGGTTTATGAAAAGTTTCCAAAGAATTTCTAAACGTTTTCAAACTTATTTTACCAAAGAACACGAAGTTGTGATTTTCTCAAGTATAAAGGTTTTCTTCCATGTTTTGATACTCCCTCTTAGTTTAAACTCCTACTTGATAACGCTTTCACTTCGTGATGCGTTTATACCTGTTATTGCCCTACTTCGCTTATACTTGTAGTCGCTTATGCCTATTAGACACTCCTACTTCACTTGTTATCGCTTCCACTTCGTGATACACTTATAATTGGTAACGCTTATACTTCACGATTCGGTTATTCCACACGATTCGGTTATTCACACTGTTCGGTTATACATCACGATTCGGATATTCACACTGTTCGGTTATACTTCACGATATGATTCCACTTATTACACACTCATACTTAGTTAGATGTAGGTATGGCTGTGCTTGTATAGATGCATATAAATAATGATTGAAGGACTTAGGAAGGCTTGTCCGCCCTATTTCCTTTTCTTCGTTGAGATGTGGTCTGGTGGGATCGGATGTCCATCCGAAGGTCGTTTGATTCATTAGTTATATATTATGTATACGAGCATAGCCATATAGGTTTACTCTAGTCAGTTCAGTTATGAGTCTCTACCTCTAGTTCAACACAATATATTGGAAACGCACTACCCACTATTTGGGATTCATCTTCGGGACACAGCCTTCTCCGTGGTCTAGTTGGTAACCAGAGTCTCCTGTAGGGAGAGCAGACATTGTGTTTATAGATCTACACGAGATTGACACCCCCGCACCCTGACTGCTAGCTACAGTCCACGGCCTACCAAGCCAATGGGTGACAAATGTCATATTCTCTAGACGCTTGTAGGGCGTCAGGTACTCTAGTGTCAGTTAGTATGGTTACGAGTATCCCAGGTTACCTTATAATTCATGGCCTTAAGGTAATGGTAATTCACCAGCAATTTACACTGTATGCTGGAAACCCACTCTCAGAGTCACACTGTTTTTAGACCTTGATAGCTGTATCTTTCATTTGATACTGTCTGGGGTCTGTATTCATTGTTTTAGACCTTGTTAGCTGTACCTTTCATTTGATACTGTCTGGGGTCTGTATTCACTGTTTTAGACCTTGCTAGCTGTATCTTTCATTTGATACTGTCTGGGGTATGTATTTACTGTTTTTAGACCTTACTAGTTGTACCTTTCATTTGGTACCGTCTGGGGTCTGTGTCTCTTTTTGTTAGACTGGGCCAGGCGTGTTGTTCATTCGATACACTCCTGGTGTCTATGATTCTTTTGCCTTATTCAGCAGTCCTCACTGCTGAGGCATATGTTATTTTCCTTTATATTCTCCGACTTTATTTAAAAGCAAATCTCGTATTTTGATAATGAAAGTGTTTAAGGGAAAACTACTTTTTACCACATAAATCTGACCAGTCTTGGTAGAAGACTACTTTTTAATTAGAAAATATAGGATTTTCTGGAAAGGACTCTATTACATTGGATTCTTGAAAACTACCACTTATATAAAGTATTTGATTAAAATGTCACTAAACGCTTATGAACCCACCAACATTTGTAAAAATGATGATACTCGCTTTTCAAATGACTTGTATTCTCAGGTCAGCTTTATACATGTACATTCCTGGAGCTGTTGATGAAGATAGCTTAGTACCAAGTTGTACTTATATTATTACATGTATTACCTTTATGTATTGTTATGTAAACCATGTAAAACTGTTACAATTAATGCAATGTTTTGCTGTACTTTGATTACTATAATGCATGTGTTGTGATACTTGACATGACGTCATCCACCCCAGAACGTTTCCGCCGTTCCGGTTTTGTGGTGTGACAGATTGGTATCAGAGCATTGTTTATAGTGAGCTAAATATATCAATTCATAAAAGATATACAGCCTATAAATACAAAGGGATAAAACACTCTAACCAAGAATTAGACTTTAAAATATAACCATATTTTACCAAAGTATAAGAACATCCAGAAACTAAACACTCAAACACAAGTATCACAAGAAGAACGATAATAAATGTCTTTGGATGTTGAGCATTGCCGTCAAACCTAGGCAGTTATGTAATCGTAAGCTGGAATAAATGTAACCTGATCAACTACATTTATTCGAGATGCGATGAACATGTGCTTGGGAGTGATAGTGGTGTTGCAACAGGCCTGAAACTTACCAACTAGGAATGCTAGAGCCAAACATAAAGTCGAAATACTATAGGAGTATTTTGGAACACTAAAAGATTCACACTAATCCCAGAACTATATTCAGAAGATAAGAACCAAACAAGAAATTAAAATACCATAGGGTATTTTAGGATACATAGATAACCCTGTGTGATGAACTAAAAAGATCCTTATTGATATACCTACAACTGTAGAGGGTATACTCCCAAGGATACATAGATAACCCTGTGGTTTTGCCCTACTTCCTTTTCCTTGTTGGCATATGGATATAGAGTAGTATCACATATTCGAAGGCCTATCGGATCTAAGCTATATATGATTTGTATACCCTGTGTAATCGTAGCAAGACTCGATATGGATCATCCAGTGAAATGTTAATAATCTCTTAGGATTCTTTAGACATTTCCATTCTCGCATGAACCCTGTAGACAACCCTATCCACTTCAGTGCTTGACAGAAGAGTTGATGCAGACCCAGAAGAGGTTCATTGAGAAGATTTCCTGTTCGGAAATAAATGAACTGGGTCGAGACTATTGGATTCACCAAGTGCCTATATATTTTAGGGACATCGGTGAGAAACTTGCCTAAACTTCCGAGATTTCCAGTCATCCATCATGAAGTGATGACACCTAGAGTCAAAATTCGGAAGTAAGGTGGAGTAGAGATTCAATATGTCCATACGAGGAGAGAACCCTAGGTAACTACCCGAAGGAAACCAACGCCGATTCCAATCAAAGATATGAGGCAGACAGAGGGAGCCAGTACATGGAACCCAAGAAGTGTCTTACCCTCGTGTTCGTCATGCTAATACACCCTTAAAATAATACGAATTAGTGAGTTAGTGGTTACACTACTCACGCTATGTGTTAGGTAAATCGCCGATTCCCGTTGCCAGTTACACGATTAGAGCGGATCCCCGCACCTCTATTAAGAACATTTAGCCATAAGCCTCTCTTTCCGCGGTTTCGTTCTGAACTGTTCTTAAATCTTTCCAGGCCAGAGAGTGAAACCTTCCCAGTATAAAGGTAACGTAGTAGGAACGAATCGCATCTTATGGCCTTTTCCGATACTCATACTCCTACCTTGTACACCAGGACTACATCATAGGGATGTAGGTCGACACTCAGACAACCAACATTCGAGGCATGGGAAAGTTTATGCCTAATACAGTCAGGAAAGATATGTCCGGGGCTAGCCATTGTCTCTCATTATCTTGTATTCCTTTCCGTGTAGGAAAAACCATGCCACCGAAGAAGCGTAACCAGTCCTCAAGCAAGAAACCTACTCTCTTATTCAATGAAGCTACGTTCCAAGCTGCAGTCTCGGCAACCGTAGCAGCTGTCATGGCTCACCTGAATGTTAACAACGCTAATGTTAGCAAGGGCCTTATTGGGATTTCCGATCCTAGAAAGGGACAGCAACAACCAACCCCGACATACCCAGCCACCCAAGAACCTCAATCGAATCCACTAAAGAGAAAAATCAAGATCGAGGAGGGAGGTACCTCGGCTCAAGGACCTTCCAAAGGGCAGCGAGCTGAGGCAGTCAATACCCCTGTCAATCCTCCCCTCCTGACTTCAAGAAGACCATACCTAGGAAACCTCCCCTACTGCAGCAAGTGCAGCTACCATCATCATATGTGCTAGGTGCAACATGAAGGGGCATACTGCTCATGTATGCAGAACTCCGGTGGAGCGTATTGCATCAATCACCAATGTGACGGCCAATCCATTTTGCCGACTATGTGGTGAGATTGGACACTTCAAAAGAGATTACCCAACTGAAGGAAACGACAAGGACATAGGAGGAGCCTAACTCTACTGCTTAGGGAGAAGCATCAAGGAACCTGGAAGATTTTGGTACGTCTCTCGATCTCAGATAACTAAACTGAAAACATTAAAAGGCTAATTCAAATGTAAATACTTCCCCAATAAGGCGAAAGTCAAAGCACCATTATAAAATTTAAAATTCATCAGGTAAAACTATAATGGCTAAACATATACGTTATGACCATGTATAGTTAAGATGGATAGACCTAGAGTGAGTGAATGCCGCCTCATTTCCTGTTCCTCGTTTGGTTGTGGATTTAGGGCGGAGTTGCTCAGTCAACAGTCCTCCCCACCTTAATTATACATGACTAGTATATGTTAGGTGATTATAGAAATGCCTCATGAGAATCCATTCATGAAAAGGTACTCTACTCAGAAACACTTAGGACTCTCTATAGTTCTGCGTCGACTCTATCGGTCCAAGTATCCGCGACAGTGATACACAGGACGAAACCCGAGACGCCTAGAACTTGTGTGCCTATTCGGTGCATGACTCTATCGATCTTCATTTTATATCATGTCGAGGTATACCAACTTGGACAACTCTATCGATCATGGTTTGACGTAGTGCAACCATGTGTACATCCCTAGTGCTATGTAAAAAGAACTTTCTCCGTAGCCATGTTGGCAAATAAAGGTTCTTCCGAACCTAAACATAATACTAATAATCAAACCTAATGCGATCCGTCAGTCGTCCCACTTATCTCAAACCTTCCGAAGTACCCAGGAGAAGGGTACCGCACGCTAGGGGTGTTCAAAAATATCCGCATCTGAAATATCCGATCCGAAAATCCGATCCGAAATTATCCTAATTTCGGATATCCGGATTTTCGGATATCCGAATTTCGGATATCCGGTTTTTCGGATTCGGATACGGATAGTGAATTTATAAAGTTTTGGATATTTCGGATATCCGATATCCAAAATAAATATTTTTTCTTTATTTTTTAATATTTTAAAATGAGAAATTAGAAACATTGACATGCTTAATGGACTAATGTTCCCCACCATTTTCAACTTTTTTCGTGACCATTCTTTCCAAACTTTTATTGCAAACCTTTCCTTTTAAATTCGTTATATATTTGTTTGTTATAATCCAGGTTCGTTGGCTTATAATCAAAAACTATTTAGTAAATACTACATATATTTATTTGTTGCTATCGATATCCATCTATGTCGCAAGATTTAACATAGTTGCTATTATTAATTTTAAGAGTTGCAGTGATTTTACGGATCGGATGTTCGGATGCGGTTTAAAATTAATGAAATTCGGATATTCGGTTTAATATCCGAATCTGTATCCGAAATTTCGGATACGGATTCGGATATGAAAAATCAACTATCTGAATTTTCGGATATCCGAAATTCGGATATCCGAATTTTTGGATATCCGGTTTTGAACACCCCTACCGCGCGCTATTGACCAACCCCTCGTAATCGCATGGAGACCGAAGCGAAAGACACTGCAAGATACTCCAGAAGACAATAACCATCCGAAGCATACTTCGTAGATTCCCCAGAAAGACCCTTCGCACCTCGCACATCAGGTTCGTGAACCCAAAGGATAGAACTCATGGGACTGACCACTATAACCAGGTATATGCATAAAGGTAGTATATAGTTGAGATCAAAAAGATTTAAGATGTGTGCTTCCTCCCTACTCCCTGTTCTTCGTTGGGTTGTGAGTCTGGGATGGAGTCGCACAACTGAACATCCTGCCGACCTCAATTATATACGGCCTGCATACACCAAGTATTAGTGGTTAAGCCAAGTATGAGCTCTACCACGAACCTCATAGTAAAGCCCTTCAACCTATTCCATAAAATAGGAGTTGGAGTCAAGAGAACCGCTGCAGATTGAGCTACTATAATGACCACAAATCCGAAAATTGTTGTCATACCGGTTAAGCCAACACAGTAGCTAACACCCTCAGTTAGTAAAGAGATTAAAGTTCCGAGTTATGGGAACCTATACTCACTAGATTTGACCTAGACCGAGAAAACTCAGAACCTTCGAAAGAGTAGTTGTAGTAGATGCCCGCACTACTCAGGCACTTCGTCCACCCTATTACAGACAAGTAGTGCCTATAACCCTCCATCTTCTCGCATGGAGGAAATCGTCGTCGCCCTGTAGACGATAGACTTCATTCTTCGAAGTGAACACTAGAATACCGAGAACCACAGGATAACCTCCACAGCCGAGAATAGTTGATCAAAGTGCGAAAGTAGTTGCATTAAGCCTCATGACCCAGATCCCGAAGAGATTAGAGACTTGACACCAGCCTTGGTTATAGTCGAGGTGTTACGCAGGAGCATGCGCTTTCTGCGCTAGAATAAACCAAAGTCTTAGAGATTCATTGGACTATTAGGTGTTCCACAAATACTATCTCACGCAGAAATAGTAGAACCACCTCCCGAGATAGTCCAACACTCGTCTGGCGAAACCCTATTTCCTCTACCCTGAGGGTTTCTGTTGGGAATATCTCAAGATTCACTCGTGCAGGTTCATTTTGCACAAGATTGAGATATCCACCCTACCACAAAAGATACCATAGATACACAACCCATCCGATGATCCAGAAAGTCTCTAACAACCAATTGACAGGAAACGCGAAACCAAGGACAACCCGAGCTTCCTAAGAACCAACCTGATGGACTACACTACCAGTATGAGAGAGAATGTTAGGAACTTCGGAATGGCGATCACGCCAGTGATGATCTTGCCATAGAAGTATACTATGTTCTAAGTACTGAAAAGCTCTACCCTTCCGAGAGCTTAGGACCCTCTGAGAATCCTCACGGAGATTTGGTCCAACCCTCGTCAGACCACTACTACCTTCGGATATTCCACAGGCCTCATCTTGGATCGATCCACTTCTTAGACTTGATCAGTGTTTACCCGACGTCACTCTTCGTATCCCACTCATCCAGATAGAAACCATTGAGAATCCTAACCTCGTAGATACACCAGTCGGAACCCACTAACTACACGAGATGGAAATCCGCATCCTATAGGTGAAGGTTTGTTGGAACGATAAACACAGGCCAGAGTTCACTTGGGAGTGCGAGGACAAACCGAATAGGAAGTACCCTCCTGCCTCTACTCGGTTATTCATACCTATTACCTTGCCAAGACCTGAATTTTGGGACGAAATTCCCTCTAACGGGGGGATGATGTGACAAACCAAAGTTTATTCCGTTACATTACTGTGACAACCCGATATTTCAACTCTTTGTAATGACCTAAAAAGTCAAGTATTGTAACCACCTTTGAGTTAATGAAATTAACTTTGATAATAAAATGTCCAAAAAGTATCTATTTAAATTCCTACTATGTTTAATGTCATTAAACCATGTTCGTACGTAAAAAGAACGCCCAAATCCGACTTCGAATGTTGAAGTTATGATTTTTCCAAGTTCGGCATAGCAACAGACAACTAAAAACTCGAATCGGAGATCGAGCGACTTTTGGCCGGAATGACCTAAACGAGAATCGAAGGTCTCAACAATGGTAATTCAGCGGTAAAAAGTCTGGCAAAAACCGACGTTAGATTTAGAAGTTATGAATTTCTAAAGAAATTCCTTAAACACGACAATTTAAAAATAAATAATAAAAATAATTTCGAAGTTTGCTGACGGAGTCTAAACGAAAGTTGTAGAGCGTAATCTCACCTACGCGTGGATATAAATGTTGGATTAATGTCTAAGTCCATAACTATATTTGGTAAGACTTGACCCGACCCGGCATGGTCCATTTGGGTTGCATACCATCATGCACTTGAATGAGAGAAATAAGACACTTATGGTTATTAATATATTATAAGTTCTAGTATATTAATAATAAGAATAATAAGATTATTTAATTAGTATTGATGAAGAATTAATCTAGGATTAATTAAGTGATCAAAAGAAGACTAATTAAATATATGGGTTGATTGTGTAAATCATCCATACTTGTATAGTGGGCTAATGCTCCATGGATAACCAAGTTGGGCTAAAACCCATAGGATGGTCCATGGATGCTCCATGGTGTATTTGTACCCATGGATCCAAGGAAATGGAAAGTCATGACAATTAGGGTTTGCCCTAATTGTAACACTATATAAGCATCATATTATTCACCAAAATCGGCACTAGTGATTGTACTAGAAGGGCTAGCCGATTTCATGAAGTGTGGGTTTTCTCTCAAGTCATTCCAAGTGTTTTGATGATTGTGATTCCATTTGAGGTGTCACACTTGGGGCACTAGGCACTCTAGCTTCATGAAGACTTTCTTCTCCAAAGAGGTATGTATTCTATCTTGCTATAGTCATTGTTTTGTATGCTAGATTAGGATAATACCTTGGAAGTTCTTATTTGCATGTGTAATAGAGAAAACATAGATCCAAGGTATTTAGGGTTGCATGTACACTTAGGAGTGTTAGAATGCTCAAAACCCAACAGTGGTATCAGAGCCTAGGCTTGTTTTCTTGTTATACCTGCAATAGAAGCTGAAAAAACGAATCTGGTGCTGTTTGGCCATCAGACTCGGCGAGTCCATCAGGAGACTCGACGAGTCCATGCCTAAAAAGTGATGAATTCGATCCAACTCGCTGAGTTTGTTCATGCACTCGACGAGTTGGACCCCCAGACAGCATATATTCGAGTTTTTTGGCTCGAAATGGACTAGGAACATTACCCTAAGTTGTTTTTGAACTTATAAACTTGTTTTTGATGTGGTAATGTTCATGCTAATCCATTTTCAAAGATAATTGTCAATAGATTCATGTTTTGTATTAGTTTAAGGTTTAGACTAATTACATGAAAAAGTTTGATTTGAATTATCTTGTTCTTATGAGTTGCTTAGATTAATAGAAATGTTGAGTGAAATAGTTGTTTTCAATCCATTTTAATCTAAGAGTTGAGTATAAAATGTGTTTGTGTAACTTGTCCTCAAGTTACATGAAGAGTCACATTAAAGACTCATAAAACTCATAATAGTTGGCAATGGTTACAAAATGAAGAGTCTTGTGTCATTGAATAACTTTTTATGACTCCATAACTTGTCCTCAAGTTATGAAAGTTCAAGAGTCACTTCATTAAAAGAAAAATATGTAACCATAATTAAATCCATAAGTTATAAAATAAAAGGAAAAGTTAGTTCTTTTATTAGTTTAAAGTCTTCCATAACTTGTCCTCAAGTTATGGAACTTGAAGAGTTTTTGGATTAAAACTACTTTAAACACATAAGTTATGGAATTAATTAGTTTTGAATAGTTTCAAAACTTGCCCTCAAGTTTTGGAATTTGAAAAGTTTTCAAGTATGAATACTTTAATTCCAAGTTAGCCCTTAGAATTTTAAAAGTTAAAATTCAACCCTTATACTTTATAATATTATAAGTTAATAATATATATATGTATAAGAGTAAAGTCAGTCTTACCGCTAGTACGCCTCATTCACGAAGCCGGTCTATAAGGTGGGTATAAGGTTGTTGCCTATAAAATGGCAACTTAATGGGTGTCCACTCTCACCCACCGCTTGCTTGACTGGTGGAGGGTCGTTAGCCGAACGGGTTTGACTGGACTAGAATTCTCCCTTCATTAAAAGTATTAATGGTAATACTAAGTAACTAAACTCTTAATAATACCCAATCTTAGTTACTTAGGAAAAATGTGAATAAGGTGCTAATCCATGAAATTACACTTTACACTTTGTCTAAGTCGTTAGTGGAGCGTGTGTGGTTAACCGGCACACTAACTTGGACTTAACAAGGTAGGTAAAGGGTGACTTAATATTTATCATAGTATCGATGGAGCGTGTGTGGTTAACCGGCACATCGATTGAGGGGTAATTTATTAAGGGTACCAAGTGATTTGCATGGTTACTTCACACCTTGTTTTGTGATCCTCGGCATCCCAGTCACAAAACCTGAAGGGCACACTCGAGATTGAAACATGCCTTTGAAAAGTTCAATGAATCTCAAAGATCTAGGAGTTTCAAAACCAATTAAAACCTAATAATACATTTCGTTTATCTTGGTGGAAATTGGTGAATCGTCATTCACCTACCTTCAAATATTTTATAGCTTGGATTACGGCATACCTCTTCTAAGTTATAAAATAGTTTGTTGGGTCCTAGCCTTAATATTTCATATTGGGTGTCATATTAAGGACTTTAAATCAATTATCTTGAATATCTCCCAAAAGATGTCTGTAATAGACACCTATGATCTTCCCAAATCTCTTGAAACAAGGTTTCCTAATGAAGATGATGTCCCATGGATATCATACTTATTTCTCCTCCTCCAATTATTCTCCCCAACCCACAAGTTCTTGAAAAAAGTTTAAGGTCACTCAAGCCCTATTGGCAAGGCAGGGTCTAGGTGTGATCACATCTTGGAGATGTAGTCACATATTGACAAGCCGGGAGAGTTGGGTGTCAAAGTCTTGAGAAAGTTGGTGGTTCAATCACTTTCTAAGTCACATAGTGAGTTCCTTTGGGACACCTATGAAATAGACTATGACAAGACCCTTAATGATCTTATCTAAGATCAACTTTCTTAAAACTTGATGGACATTGACAATAGTGACACAGGAAATCTCGGAAAGCATTCTCTTCCCAATGGAAAGGGATTGGCCATAGTCAACTCGGTTGACCAAATGGTAAAGAGAAAAGCTAAGTCTGTGATAGTCCCGTGTACCATTATCAAAGGGTCCATATGTTTATATTGCCAAAGGAAGGGGCATTGGTTGCGAAGCTGCCAGATTTACCTAAGGATGTTAAAGTCAATGAGTTTGACTCTACTTCAGGTAAAGTCCACTATCTAACTCTGTTAAGTTTCTATTATGAGATTCTTGATACATGATGTGACTGGGTCACATGGTGATGTTTTAAGAATCAAAGAAAAGTGAAGAAACTTAAAGAAAGAATATGCTGAATCTGATGGCGTAGATGGATTTCTATCGCATAGTTTGAAGATCGGATTCTTGAGCAACTTCTTAGGAGTTATGAGATATTGCTTAGGAATAGATAACAACAAGTTTTCATATGGATTGTAAGGATAAGTTTTTCCGCAAAGTTTTTAAAATAAAAGGAAAATTTTTGATTTTATTTATTTTAAAATATCCTTACAATGGCATTTGAGGAAAAATTGTTGCTTATAAGATTCCATTAACAGCAAGAGTGGAAATATGAAATTGATTCTTTCATTTGTGGTAATGTCTAAATTTACCAAATAAGAAAAGATTCTCATCACCCAAGTTTCAATTGGACCGGAACTTGGAATCATGCAAGTTGTATAGCATGATGAATGAGAACTTTCAAGTTTTGGAAAATTAAGACTAATTACTCGATCACATGGATGTGTGAGTCAAGTAAAGGACTAAGGGATCGAGTACACATTCTTGTGCACTGATTAAGTCCACCACAAAAGACTATTCGTCATGATTTACTTAAGTTCAGTAAAAATGATTATACTTACAAGCTTAAGTGTAACTCTGAGACATTGGAAAAAGGTTCCAATGTATGGCAGAGCGAATAAGAAGAATCAATTTAGGCAGAAGGATAAAAGTCTCTCAAATCTGAAAAGATGGGAGAGTACTTTAGTATCAGCTTTTGTGATCATCTTAATGATTAAGAAACCATAGCACAATTAGTTCTCTAAGGAAATCTTAGTGCATCCTTATGACTAAGAAGAGGAACTTGAATTGTTGAAGTGGTTAAATCAAGAAGATGAGTCATACTTCGTTTCAATACAAGTCTTAGAGTCATACTCCAAGATTGTAACTTGAGTGACATGTCTCAAAAGAAGGTTGTAAACACTTGTCAAATGTAAGAGTAAAAGTTTTCTACTCTTGTACATTTGAAATTGGTAAGTTGTGATGTTTTGGATAAAACAAAGACCAACTTAGGCCAATTGTGTGAAGTGTTTGTCTTGATTAGAATCCACACTATCTCTTGGATATTTGACAAGGGAGTCTTATAGGTCAAGAGGACAGTGGGAGTCTTAAAGGTCTTGAAAGTCTCAAGAACTAATCAAGAATAAAACCTGAAGTTCTTCACTAGCACACGACTTGAGGTTTATAACCTATCGTGTTGACTTATTCTGTGCCCATTCCAGTTAAAGTTGGCTTTGCATATGAGTTCTTAGAGTTCTCAATTAGTTGCACAACAACTTGGAAGCAATGGTAGGCCCTTGAACTGCCAGGTGGCAAGAAATTAAGATTGAGTTCAGTCCATATGAGTTTGGATTTGTCATTATCCTTGTCTTGTGACTATGATTTTGACAATTCACATGGATAAGAACACATACACCAGTAAATCTAAGTGTCATAAGGTTTCTCTCCGATTCATGAAAATGATGGTGAGGAAACACTTTCACTAAGTAGATTTTATCTAGATAGCCATTGTGATATTTGCATTCTCAAAGTCGTTAGTGGAGCGCGTGTGGTTAACCGGCACACTAACCTGGACTTGTGAGAAGTGGCAAAAAGGTCTAAACATTATGATTACGGCATCCCTCTTCATAATTGTTTAGATACACAAGTGTGCTATCTAAGGGAAGGTGTATGATTTTGATACAGCTTTATCAAAACAATCTAGCATCAGAAATCTGAACTTTGGTAAGAAAGTCAATGAAGTATTGATTTCTAGAAGTCCAGCTGATTTTTGAGTACATGTCAAAGCTAGTGGGAGCATAAGTGTTATGCTAATAATCATCATGTTAGTGGGAGCATGATAATTATGATAAGTATTGCAAGTTAGCAATGTTAATTATAGAAAACAAAAGTTTCAATTGGGAAAAAGTTGTTTTGCTATAATTAAGGGAGAGGAAATTATGCTTCATCTCAAATCTATAAGCTTAGATCGTGAGGTTTTAATCATTTAGTCAAGAATATATATGAATTTCATGTTGGAATGGCTCAACATAAGGAAATTTTGTATATGGGTCCATTATTTGCGTTCTAAAATTCGATTATGATTACGGCATCCCTTTTCATAATCTGAATTATGAGAACTTGGCAAATTGAAATGGAAATATTATAGCAAAAGACTGGTTTAGTCTTTATGTAAGACATCATGAATCGTGTCCCATATGCTTCGGATATAGGATCGATTACATGTGCTATATTCATCCGTTCTAAAATTTTCCAAATGCCTGGGGCATTAAGAAGGGAAAAGGTTTAGAACTGGATATGACTAAAAGGATTAAACAATTGTCGAGGACAATCTAAGGTTTACCAAAGATTGGTTGCTCAAGGACAATTGGAAGTATAGTGATAATTCTGGAAGGACCATATTGACTTAATCTGTAAGGAGGCAACTCTTGTTCAGAAGTGATAGTCAAAATGGAATCTGGAAATGTTTCAAAGTTAGAATTTTCACTCTGTGTAAGATTAAGGAAACTTAATGCAAGAAGGATGGTTCCAAGGAGTTGATCTCCTTTGGAATGATCTGTAATGTTTGTTGTCAAGTCTTTATGACTTTGTGCATAATCATTACAAGAGGATCAATGCATATAAGTTTAGAATCTGACAGATTCTAGTAAATGGCATGAATTTGGAATTCTTGCATTTGCAGTAAGGATTTGGGAGTGTGAAAAGAGAATCATTGAAGTTATGTTCAATGGATCTAGTTCACAAAGTAAAGATCATAGACAAACATAGTATGCATACTTAGTGTGTGGCATGACTAGTGTTTAGAAAACATAGTGTACATGCTTGGAGCATGGGACAACTATTGTTTTAAATTCAAGATTAAAGTTGATAGCTGAAACAGTATACAATGAATAATGTGTAATCATATGGTGATAAATAAAAGGTGTTTTATTTATGTTCAAAGTGTTGATACCATATTGGATTCAATTATTATTGTGTTTCATTTTGCATGTTTTGACTTCCCGAATAAACTGGGTTATTCTTCCGGAATGACTAAGTTATTCAAACCATCCACAGTCGGTCATATGTTGGAAGTAGATATGAATTAAGACTGTCATGATGGGTTGTAGAGGTCTAAGGTGTTGGACAAGGCTACAGCAATCATGAGTGCTCATAAGTTCTGAGTATTGGATTCAACCCGCGCTCATTGGAATCACTTCATGGATTTTATCACGAGTGATCATGAGACGATAATATCTTATATTCTTCAAACCTAGAGATATGAGTTGTTACTATGAGTTGATAGTACATTGATTGCACGAAACCGCATTTGGTAACTCTATGCTATAAAACGTGCCTTTGTGTATGACTCAACAAGTAGTAGAACAAGCCATATGAGTCGAAGTTTATCCATTCCTTTTACCTTCGGGATAAAAGTGATATCTGTGGGCCCCTCGATGATTTGATGATGACAAATGGAAGTGTTCGGCCGGGCCAGGACTGATTTGATTTGTTCAATTAGTCAGTTGTCATAAATCGGAAATCGGGAAACAACAAATGGACAGAGAGAATGATTATAATCCATGTCTCAGTCCATATGATATCTAGAATGGAGGAATATATGATCCCTTATCTAATGGACAAGTCATTGACAAAGGTCAGAGTTCATCGACAAGGTCAGAGTTCGACAGAAGCTTTTGAGAGCTACGATTGCCAGTTGGTTCCTGAAGTCATACGCAATAATAGTTTTAGACTTATCCAAGTGGGAGACTGTTGGATTAATGTCTAAGTCCATAACTATATTTGGTAAGACTTGACCCGACCCGACATGGTCCATTTGGGTTGCATACCATCATGCACTTGAATGAGAGAAATAAGACACTTATGGTTATTAATATATTATAAGTTCTAGTATATTAATAATAAGAATAATAAGATTATTTAATTAGTATTGATCAAGAATTAATCTAGGATTAATTAAGTGATCAAAAGAAGACTAATTAAATATATGGGTTGATTGTGTAAATCATCCATACTTGTATAGTGGGCTAATGCTCCATGGATAATCAAGTTGGGCTAAAACCCATAGGATGGTCCATGGATGCTCCATGGTGTATTTGTACCCATGGATCCAAGGAAATGGAAAGTCATGACAATTAGGGTTTGCCCTAATTGTAACACTATATAAGCATCATATTATTCACCAAAATCGGCACTAGTGATTGTACTAGAAGGGCTAGCCGATTGCATGAAGTGTGGGTTTTCTCTCAAGTCATTCCAAGTGTTTTGATGATTGTGATTCCATTTGAGGTGTCACACTTGGGGCACTAGGCACTCTAGCTTCATGAAGACTTTCTTCTCCAAAGAGGTATGTATTCTATCTTGCTATAGTCATTGTTTTGTATGCTAGATTAGGATAATACCTTGGAAGTTCTTATTTGCATGTGTAATAGAGAAAACATAGATCCAAGGTATTTAGGGTTGCATGTACACTTAGGAGTGTTAGAATGCTCAAAACCCAACAATAAAGACCATCGAAAACGGAATTCGTATGAAGAAGATGTGAATTTTAGAAGTTTATTAATTAAATTAAATATAAATTTAATTATAAACTATTGGTAATATCCGAAGAGGAGTCAGTAGATAAGGCCGAAGTACGCCCTGCGTACCCTCGTACGCCCCGCGTACTCAAGGCCTAGGCCTCGGATCGTCCACGTCCCAGTCTATGCGAAGTAGCCTTGTCCCATCCGAAGTCCGAGGCAGTCGAGGACTCGGTCATGCATGACGTACGCGTACGCCCCGCGTACCCTCGTACACCCTGCGTACCGAGGCGGTTCCAGCCCCTATAAAAGGGATGCGAGGGTTACGAAGAAAGGGCTCCATTTCTCTCCTTTCTTGTGCGTTCTTGCCTCATTTTCCGTGCCCGTTCTAACCCGAAGCCCTGGTCATTTTGCTCAAGTCCCGAAGGTCGTTTTTACTCCCGAGATTCCCGAGAATCCCGAGAAAAATCTGTTTCCCGAGACAAAACTCTGCCCGGTTTCCATCTCGCTTTCTTCAAACTTTCAAGTGAGTTCATACCCCTTAATTAACCTTTTAAATGTTCTATAAATGCTTTTATATGCTTTCAAGGGGGGGAATACAAGTAAAACACACGAGTATCATTGTGTGTTGGATAAACAACTTTTATATAACCAAATCATATGTGATTTATAAACTTTATAGGGAACTCTCGTATATAAAATATGTTACAATAGCATTCTATCTTTTGAAATATAAATTGTTGTAACGCATGTATAAACTAAACATTTTCTTAGATTATATGTATACTTGTTTATCTTAGGCTCTACAAAAATCTATACTTTCATAACAGGTGATTCCTTTTCTAGGTATTTCTAAACAAACGAGACCCACTTTTAGAAAACTATAATAGGTATAGTTTTATGAGGATATTGCTAACTTTTACATACTAGAAACACGATTTTCAAGAAGTCACTTTCATATACAAGAACAAACGAACATTTTAACACGTAAATCTGTTTTTATACCACGGTTTGTGAGACATTTACTTCACGTACGTTCGAGTGCATATTTCAAGTCCTGTATTATATACCAGAATCCCTTGGAGGGGGAGCATGGTGTTTGTGTATAGATCTATACGGGCTTGACAACCCACGCCTTGACTGTTAGCTACAGTCCACCATTTGGGGTGACAAACGTCATAACATTCCAACGCCTGAAGAATGTTGTGTATAGGCATTCCGAGTCAATAGTATGGTTATAAAACTCACATGGGGTATTAAAAATACATTGATTTACGAGGTTTTCAAACACGTTGGTTATTTTACACTTACATACATTTTAGAAACAAACATTGGTCTTGAGAGAAGGCTACTTTTATACTAGTAGAAAATATAGGATTTTTTAGAAACAAACAAACAAGGACAAAACATTTCATTTGATACAAACCTTTGTCATTTAATACTTATGAAACTCACCAGCTTAAATGCTGATCTACTCTTTCAAAATTACTTGTATGTCCCAGGGATTCAGTAATTTCAGTTATCAATATGCTTTCGAAGAAGGGAGGCTGCGGCGCCAGTCTAATCTCATATTTTGGCATCATACTGTAATTGGTTTTAAACATGTAACTTTTGACAAATGTAAACTTTCAATTATATATATGATGGTTGTATTGCTTTCTTTACTATGTATTCATTTGTTACGTTACCACATGAAGTCATCCGCCCCCGAATGTTTCCGTCGTTCAGGTTTGGGGGTGTGACAATTACCCCGTTACCGTTAACGGAATATTCCATTTTATAAAAGTTCCATTAATTAGAGATCGCCAAATAAATAAATGTTTTATTTATTTATATTAATGTCGTTATAGTCGTAATAAAATAAGTAAATGCATGTAAAAATTTCATTTCCATTTATTTGGAAAAAGTTAAAATTTTATTACGACCACCTAGATCGGGCGCGACCAAGAGCCCCGTATAACGGCAGTATCCGGTAGATTTCCACTAAGCTCCAACTTCAACCCATATATAAGGGGGAATGGACTTCATTCCACCCCTTTACACTCTCTCTCTATACTCTCTCTCATAAAACCCGTTTTCGACTCAAAACCGCGAATTCCCGCCTCCTAAACATAAGTCTCTTTACCCTAACCTATTCTAAACATCATGACTTGTTGTTATAGCCCAAAAATCGAACTTAGAAGCTGTTGAAAAGGAGTTCACGGCCTAAGAGCATGCTTAGGCCGTCAACCCCTAATAAGAGGCCAAAATGACCCAAATTTTCCCCTTTGAGCCTTGGAACCAATTAAGGATTTAGCCTAGGAGTGTTTGAAGCATAAAACAATCAGTTTTAAGGCATAAAAGAGAGTTTACGGCCCAAGCACATGCTTAGGCCGTAAACACCTCTAATCCTTGCAAAAATGCCCCAAAAACACTCCCAAACCACCCTTAGGCTTAAGACATAAATTAGGGACATGCTATTTCGGGTTTAGAACAATTAAACACTAAGAAATGAGGGGTAAAAAGGAGTTTACGGCGGAAGCAAGTGCTTAGGCCGTAAACACCCCCAAACCTCACCAAATGATGGTTTTAATCCCCCCAAGTGGCCTCATACTTTATTGTAAATCACTAGAAATGAACCAAGGGCCTTAAACTTCATTAAAACCAAAGAGATAGGAGTTCACGGCCGTGAACTCCCATAGGGGTGGTTCATGGGCCGTAAACTCCCATTTAATGCCCAATTGGTGCCCTAAACTCCTTCATTCAACTTGGAAAAATACATAGGATTTACTCTCTACCACTTAAGCCCTTAAAACACCAAAAGAATGAGTGTATAGGAGCTTACGGCCGTAAGCTCCCTTGCTTAGGGCCATAAACTCCTCAAATGGTCCATATGGTGTCATAAATCCATTCACACATTTTATATTTGGACCTTGGAAAATTCCACAATTGATATGAGACATTTTACCACCCTAGAACACCCTCACCATGAGTTTATGGCCGTAAAATCATGGGGAGTAGTCCCAGGGCCGTAAACACCCTATGGTGAGTTTACTCTTGGAGAGTAAACTCCATTCCTAAGTCATTCAAGCCCTTAAATGTTACCCAGGACACCCCAAACACTTAACCAAAGTGTTTTCCGCTCCTTAGAGTGCGTATACTTGTTTAATTAGTTTATAATATACTAATTGTATGTGAACATATGTTTGTTGGGTTTTGAGCAATCTAACACTTCCTAAGTGTGCACGCAACCCTAATAAACCTTGGATCTATGTTTGTCTAAATACATGCAAAATAATAATTTTCCAAGGTTCATAACCTATCTAACATGGCATGGGGAACATTTAAACATAAAAGAGTTAGATGAGATTACATACCTTTTTGATGGGATTGATTCTTTGGAGTTTGAGAGCCAAGCACCAATAATGTGAATGCCTCAAATGGAATCACAAATTACCACAAACACTTGGAAAACTTTGAGACAGTGTACACACACTTAGAAAATCGGCCACACACAAGCACACACACAAGTGGCTATTTCATGCAACATAAGCATGCTTATATAGTGTACATGGTTAGGGTGAAACCCTAATAACCCATGACCTTTCCTTTTCCAAGGATCCATGGGTTAAAAGCTCCATGGATCATCCATGGACTTCCATCCAAGCCTAGCCCATTAACAAATGAGTGTTAGCCCACACCATATAAAACCAATAGCCCATAATCTAATTAGTCTTCCTTTTAATCTCTAAATTAATTCATAATTAATTTAAGACTAAGACTAATTAAATAACATAACTTCATATTAATATATTATAACTTATAATATATTAATAAACATATGTGTATAACTCTCATAAAATTATCCATAAATAGTTCGGGTGAAGTGCAACCCAAATGGACCATGCCGGGTCGGGTCAAGTATATACCAAATAAGTTATGGACTTAGACACCTTATCCAACAGACTCCCACTTGGATAAGTCTAGTAACTGTATTTGCCTATATAACTTCAGGAACCAACCAGCAATCGTAGCTCTCGAAAACTCTGTTGAACTATGAAGCGCCATTTTAGATAAGTGATCATATAATCCTCTGTTCTCATGATATCAGCCGGACAAATACATAGAACAACGTCGTACTTATTGTCTATCAGTTTGTTTCCCGATTTTCGATTTGTTTGACAAAGAACTTAATCGAACACATCAATTTAGTTCTGACCGGCCGGTACATAGGTCACAACAAAATCATCGAGGGGCCCAGATATCGCTTCTATTTCTAGAAGGAACAGATAAACTTCGACTTATATGCTTGTTCTACTACTTGTTGAATTGTACACAAAGGCACGTTTTATAACATCAAGTTACTGATGCATTTACGTGCAATCAATGCACAACCAACTCATAGGTAACAACTCATATCTCTAGGTTTGAAGATTTATATGATATTACCCTCTCACGATCACTCGAGATAAATTCCATGAAGTGATACAAGTGAGCGTGGGTTTATTCCAATAATCATAACTTATGAGCACTCATGAATGTTGTAGCAACCATTGCTATGACTAAACCCATTTAGCCATCTACAAACTCGATTCATGACAGTCTTGATTCATACCTACTTCCAACATATGAACGACTGTGGAGTGTTTAAATAACTTAGTCATTCGGAAAGAATAACCTAGGTATTTTGGAAGTCAAAACATGCAAATTGAAACACAATAATAATCGAATCCAATATGGTCTCAGAACCCTTTTGAATATAAATAGAACCACCTTTTATTTATCACCATATTGATTACACATTATTCATTGTATAATGTTTCAAACAATCAACTTAAGACTTGAATAAAAAACAACAGTCGTCCCATGCTCCTAGCATGTACACTTTGTTTTTCTAAACAATAGTTATGCCATACTCCAAGTAAGCACACTATGTTTGTCTATGATCCTTACATTGTGATATAGATCGCTTGAACATGATTCCATTGATACTCATTTCACAATCCCCAATCCTTGTTGTAAATGTGAGAATCCCCGATTCCTATCATTTACCAAAAAAAACTGTTAGATTTTAAAATTTTATGCAATGTTCCTCTTGTAATGATTATGCACAAAGTCACCAAAACCTTGTCACCAGTCATTACAGAGTATTCCAAAGAAGCTCAACTTCTATGGAACGGAAGTCTCATATTCAAAGTACATTGCTTTGAACATCCTTCTTGCATTAAGGTTTTCTAATCTTACATAGATTGAATAACTTCCACCTATGGAGACATTTCCATAGTCCCATTTTGACTATCACTTCCGAACAAGAGTTACTTCTTTTCAGAATATGTCAATATGGTCCTTTCCGACAACTTACATCATTCTTCCAACTGTCCTTGAGCAACCAATCTTTGGCGAACCTCAGATTTGTCCTCGACAATTGCTTAATCACTTTAGTCATATCCAGTTCTATAATTTTCCCTTCTCAATGCCTTAAGCATTTGGAAAATTTAGAAAAGATGAATATTATAGCACATGCAATCGATCCTATATCCAAAGCATATGGGACACGATTCATGATGTTTGACACAAAGACATGATACTAGACCAGTCTTTTGCTACAATAATTTTTATTTGCCATGTTTTAAAAAGTTAACTATGAAGAGGGATGTCGTAGTCATAATTGAATTTTGAGAACGCAATATATATAGAATTTCCTTAAGTCGAACCATTCAGACATAAAATTCATATATATATATATATATATATATATATATATATATATATATATATATATATATATATATATATATATATATATATATCCTTGACTAAAGACGATTAAAATCTCAATCTAAGCGTTAGAATTGAAATGAAGTATAATTTCCTCTCCCATAATTATAGCAAAACAACTTTTCAACCCCTGCAACTTCACGAATTGACACTTTGTTTTCTATAATTAACATTGCTAACTTGCAACACTAAACGTAATAATCATGCTCCCACTAACATGATGATTATCAGCATAACACTTATGCTCCCACTAGCTCTGACGTATTTCCAGAAATCTGCTGGACTTCTGAAATTTAGATTCATACACCCTTTCTTAGATAGCTCACATGTGTGTCTAAGAAATTTCAAGAACTATGAAAAGGGATGTCGTGATCATAGTCTCAATTGCTTAGGCATTTGCCATTTCTCACAAGTCCATGTTAGTGTGCCGGTTAACCACACACGCTCCACTAACGACTTTTGAAAATGCTAATAACACAATTGATATCTACGTAAAATCTACTTAGTGAAAGCGTTTCCTCACCATCATTTTCATGAATCGAAGAGAAACCTTATGACACTTAGATTTTATAGTGTATGAGTTCCTATCCATGTGAATTTGTCAAAACCATAATCACAAGATAAGGTTAGTGACAAATTCAGCCTTACATGGATTAAACTTGTTCAATCTTAGTTTAGTGTCACCTTGGTAGCACAAGGCCCACCAATGCTTCCAAGTTGAACTCTGATAACTCAGATGCAAATTCAACTTATTTGAAGTAGGTACAGAAATAAGAATTATGTCAACACGATAGGTTGCAAACCTTAAGTTGTGTGCTAGTGATAAATTACAGGTTTTACTCTTGATTAAATCTTGAAACTCTTTCAGGATCTTTAAGGCTCCCATTGTCCCCTTGACATATAAGTTTCCCCAGTCAAGAACCATTCCTTGACAAAACAAATATTCAAGGGATAGTGCGGATTCTTATCAAGACTAACACTTCACACAATTGGTCTTAGTTGGTCTTTGTCTCATCCAAGACATCACAACTTACCAATCTCAAATGTACAAGGGTAGAAACATTTTACTCTTATATTTGACTAGTGTTAATAAATCTTCCTTTATGTCACTCCAGGTTACAATCTTGGAGTATGACTCTAAGAATTGTTTTGGAATGAAGTATGACTCATCTTCTTGATTTTAACCAATCCAACAATTCATGACCTCTCCTCTTAGCCATAACAATGCACTAAGACGTCCTTAGAGTATGAATTTGTGATATGGTTTCATAATCATTAAGATGATCATGAAATATGATACTAAAGTACTCTCCCATCCTTTCAGATTTGAGAAACTTTTATCTTTCTGCCTAATTTGATTCTTCTTATTTGTTTTGTCATACATTGTAACCTTTCCAATGTTACAGAATTATACTTAACCTCATAAGTATAATCATATTTACTAATCTTTAGTAAATCATGACAAATCAATCTTTGTGGTGGACCTTGACCAACGCACACCCAGTGTACCTAATTCCTTAGTCCTTCAATTGACTCACATATACATGTGATCAAAGAATTAGTCTTAATTTTCAAAGATGAAAATTCTCATTCATCATACAATACAACTTGTATGATTCCAAGTTTCTGTCCAATCAAAACTTGGGTGATGAAAAACTTTCTTCATTCGGTAAATTCAGACACTACCACAAATGAAGGAATCAAATCCACTTTCCAATATTGCTATTACTGGAAACATATAAGCAACAATTTTCCACAGATGCCATTGTAAGGATATTTTTTAAAATAAATAAAATTAAAACCCCTTTTTTTTCTTTTTTTTTAAAACTTTGCGGAAAAACTTATCCTTACAGTCCACATGAAAACCTTGTTGTTATCTATTCATAAGCAATATATTATAACTCTTAAGCAACAGCTCAAAATTTTGATTACCGAACCATGCGATCGAAACCCACCTTTGCAATCAGAATCAACATATACTTACTTTAAGCTTCCTATATTTTCTTTGATTCTTAAAACATCAGCATGTAACCCATTCACATTATGTAATAAGAATCTCCAAATAGGAACTTAATAGAGTTAGACAGTGGACTTTACCCGAAGTAGAGTCAAACCTCTTGACTTGATCAACCTTATGACCTTTCAGGTGAATAGGGCAGCTTCGCAACCAATGCCCCTTCCTTTGGCAACAAAACACATGGACCCTTTGGTAATGGCACATGAGACTATCTCAGAATTTGCCTTTCTCTTTACTATTTGGTCACCCGAGTTGACTATAGCCGATCCCTTTCCATTGGGAAGAGAAATCCTTTTCTAGATATCCAATGCTACCATTGTCAATGTCCATTTAAGACTTGGGAAGTTGTTCTTTTAATCAAATTTGCTTTACTAGTGTTCCAAATCATTGCTGATTCCACAACACCAAGCAAATAGTTAATACCATTAAGGGTCATGTCATAGTCTGTCTCATAGTAGTCCTAAAGAGACTCACTATGTTACTAAGAAAGTGATTGAACATCCAACTTTCACGAGACTTTGACACCCAACTCTCCCGGCTTGTCAATATGTGACTTTATCTCCAAGATGTGAGCACACATAGACTATGCTTGCCAATAGGGATTGAGTGACTTTAAACTTTTCAAGAACTTGTGGGTGAGGGAGAATAATTGGAGGAGGTGGAGGAAGTGAAGCATGATGTTGAGGGACACCATCTTCAAGAGATTTGGGAAGATCATAATTGTCTGAACCAGACATCTATAATGGGAGAAAATCAAGTTAGTCGATTCAAAGTCCTTAATATAACACCCAATATGAAATATCAAGGCTAGGACCCAACACAATATTTTATAATTTGGAAGAGGGATGCCGTAATCCAAGCTATAAAATATTTGAAGGTAGGCGAATGACGATTCACCAATTTCCACCATGAAAAACGAAATAATTTATTAGGTTTTTAATTGGATTTGAAATTCCTAGATCTTTTGAGATTCATTGAACTTTTCGATGGCATGTTTCAATCTCGAGTGTGCCCTCTCAAATTTTGTGACTGGGATGCCGAGGATCACAAAACAAGGTGTGAATAACCATACCAATTCACTTGGTACCCTTAATATTATCACCTAATCAATGTGCCGGTTAACCACACACGCTCCATTGATCTATGACAAACATTAAGTCACCCTTCGTGATCCTTACTAGTCCAAGTTAGTGTGCCGGTTAACCACACACGCTCCACCAACGAATTGGTAAGGTACAAAGTGTGAATTCCATGGGCTAGCACCAAATTCACATTTTTCCTAAAGTAACTAAGATTGGGAATTAAATAAAAACATTTAGTTACTTTATAATAATCATTATACTTTTAATGAGAATTTAACGTCATTGTCCTACCCGTTCGGCTAACGACCCTCCACCAGTCAAGCAAGCGATGGGTGAGAGTGGACACCCATTAAGTTGCGATTTTATAGGCAACAACCTTATACCCACCTTATAGAACGGCTTCGTGAATGAGGCCTACTAACGGTAGAACGACTTATTCTTATACATATATATAATAATTAACCATTAATGTTATAAATAGTATAAGGGTTGAATTTTAACTATTAAAACTCTAAGGGTTGGAATTAAAGTTTATTAAAGTGTGTGAAACTTTACAAATTCCAAAACTTGACGGCAAGTTTTGTAACTATCCAAAAACTTTTCATTTCATAACTTATGAATTAAAGGTTCATAAAAATGAAGACTCTTCATTTTTCATGTAACTTATGTGTTTAAATGTGTGTTAAAGAAAAGTGACCTTTGGATATCCATAACTTGAGGACAAATTATGGACTCCATTAAAACACATAAATGATCACGAACTAATTCCAAACAATTCAGCAAATAATTCCTATCATCTTCTAAATTCATAAGAACATGAACATGATCATCAAAATTTCAAGAATTATATGAACACATAAAAATCATGGAATTTTGATATATGCTATTGTAAATGGATTAGAACAACCATTACACCAACTAAAAAAATTTTAAAACACCAAAACAGTTTAGGGTAATGTTTCTACTCCATTTCCAGCAGCAAAAGTTGAAATTCTGCATTCCGATCATTCTACCTTTTTTTTATTATTATTTTGCATCAAGTATCAAACAAGCAAGCCTAGTCTCTAATACCACTGTTGGGTTTTGAGCAATCTAACACTTCCTAAGTGTGCATGCAACCCTAATAAACCTTGGATCTATGTTTTTCTAAATACATGCAACATAATAATTTTCCAAGGTTCATAACCTATCTAACATGGCATGGGGAACATTTAAACATAAAAGAGTTAGATGAGATTACATACCTTTTTGATGAGATTGATTCTTTGGAGTTTGAGAGCCCAGCACCAATAATGTGAATGCCTCAAATGGAATCACAAATCACCACAAACACTTGGAAAACTTTGAGAGAGTGTACACACACTTAGAAAATCGGCCACACACTAGTGGCTATTTCATGCAACATAAGCATGCTTATATAGTGTACATGGTTAGGGTGAAACCCTAATAACCCATGACCTTTCCTTTTCCAAGGATCCATGGGTTAAAAGCTCCATGGATCATCCATGGACTTCCATCCAAGCCTAGCCCATTAACAAATGAGTGTTAGCCCACACCATATAAAACCAATAGCCCATAATCTAATTAGTCTTCCTTTTAATCTCTAAATTAATTCATAATTAATTTAAGACTAAGACTAATTAAATAACATAACTTCATATTAATATATTATAACTTATAATATATTAATAAACATATGTGTATAACTCTCATAAAATTATCCATAAATA
Source organism: Lactuca serriola (assembly GCF_051521515.1). NCBI lineage: Eukaryota > Viridiplantae > Streptophyta > Magnoliopsida > Asterales > Asteraceae > Lactuca > Lactuca serriola. The sequence continues at coordinate 166,005,699 of NC_136416.1, read as the reverse complement.
GTTCGGGTGAAGTGCAACCCAAATGGACCATGCCGGGTCGGGTCAAGTATATACCAAATAAGTTATGGACTTAGACACCTTATCCAACAATGTTATCATATGTTAAATAGGTCTCTAAGTGTGTCCAAGTCCCTACTTGACACCGAGCACCCAACCGCCGCCTTCGTCGGATCCACTTACACCAGGTGAGTTCATACCCCTGAATGAACCTTTTAAATATTTTTACATGTTTTATAGGGGGGATACAAGTTAAACATCCCAGTTATCATATCAATCACATGTGATTGATAACCCGCATGCACAAGGATTTACCACACTATAAACTATTTTACCGAGTAGGATACTATAAATGGTTTGCTAAAATGTTTTTACTTGTTCAAAACTCTTACTTATACTATTTTAGCAAAGTTCATTTTAAACAGGTTTATGAAAAGTTTCCAAAGAATTTCTAAAGGTTTTCAAACTTATTTTACCAAAGAACACGAAGTTGTGATTTTCTCAAGTATAAAGGTTTTCTTCCATGTTTTGATACTCCCTCTTAGTTTAAACTCCTACTTGATAACGCTTTCACTTCGTGATGCGTTTATACCTGTTATTGCCCCTACTTCGCTTATACTTGTAGTCGCTTATGCCTATTAGACACTCCTACTTCACTTGTTGTCGCTTCCACTTCGTGATACACTTATAATTGGTAACACTTATACTTCACGATTTGGTTATTCCACACGATTCGGTTATTCACACTGTTCGGTTATACATCACGATTCGGATATTCACACTGTTCGGTTATACTTCACGATATGATTCCACTTATTACACACTCATACTTAGTTAGATGTAGGTATGGCTGTGCTTGTATAGATGCATATAAATAATGATTGAAGGACTTAGGAAGGCTTGTCCGCCCTATTTCCTTTTCTTCGTTGAGATGTGGTCTGGTGGGATCGGATGTCCATCCGAAGGTCGTTTGATTCATTAGTTATATATAATGTATACGAGCATAGCCATATAGGCTTACTCTAGTCAGTTTAGTTATGAGTCTCTACCTCTAATTCAACACAATATATTGGAAACACACTACCCACTATTTGGGATGCATCTTTGGGACACGGCCTTCTCCGTGGTCTAGTTGGTAACCAGAGTCTCCTGTAGGGAGAGCGGACATTGTGTGTATAGATCTATACGGGATTGACACCCCCACACCCTGACTGCTAGCTACAGTCGACAGCCTACCAAGCCAATGGGTGACAAATGTCATATTCTCTAGACACTTGTAGGGCGTCAGGTACTCTAGTGTCGGTTAGTATGGTTACGAGTATCCCAGGTTACCTTATAATTCATTGCCTTAAGGTAATGGTAATTCACCAGCAATTTACACTGTATGCTGGAAACCCACTCTCAGAGTCACACTGTTTTCAGACCTTGATAGCTGTATCTTTCATTTGATACTGTCTGGGGTCTGTATTCATTGTTTTAGACCTTGTTAGTTGTACCTTTCATTTGATACTGTCTGGGGTCTGTATTCACTGTTTTAGACCTTGCTAGCTGTATCATTCATTTGATACTGTCTGGGGTCTGTATTCACTGTTTTAGACCTTGCTAGCTGTATCATTCATTTGATACTGTCTGGGGTCTGTATTCACTGTTTTTAGACCTTACTAGCTGTACCTTTCATTTGGTACCGTCTGGGGTCTGTGTCTCTTTTTGTTAGACTGAGCCAGGCGTGTCGTTCATTCGATACCCTCCTGGTGAGGCATATGTTATTTTCCTTTATATTCTCTGACTTTCTTAAAAAGTAAATCCTGTATTTTGATAATGAAAGTGTTTAAGGGAAAACTACTTTTTACCACATAACTCTGACCAGTCTTGGTAGAAGACTACTTTTTAATTAGAAAATATAGGATTTTCTGGAAAGAACTCTATTACACTGTATTCTTGAAAACTACCACTTATATAAAGTATTTGATTAAAATGTCACTAAACGCTTATGAACTCACCAGCATTTGTAAAAATGTTGATACTCGCTTTTCAAATAACTTGTATTCTCAGGTCAGCTTTAGACAGGTAAATTCCCGGAGCTGTTGATGAAGATAGCTTAGTACCAAGCTGTTCTTATATTATTACATGTATTACCTTTATGTATTGTTATGTAAACCATGTAAAACTATTACTATTAATGCAATGTTTTGTTGTACTTTGATTACTATAATGCATGTGTTGTGATACTTGACATGACGCCATCCACCCCAGAACGTTTCCGCCGTTCCGGTTTTGGGGTGTGACACTATCGCACATTTTTTTAATTTGATTCCCACTAATTCTTTATCACAAATTTTCACTGGAATCCGTGAGGTTTTGGGTAACACCAATTCGAACCCTAGATTTAGCAAAGTCTGGCATATGATTTCGCTTTACAATCCCAAAAGCAAATGAGCCTAACCTCATAGAGAAGGCCTAGTGTTCTTTCGATGTCGAAACTTCTAGTGTACATGTTCCACATTTCGAAACAAGTGATGGTTCTTATCCCACTGGGATGAACAAACCGATCGATGGATGTGACGGTTCAATATTTCACGGGTTTCTACGAAATTATGTTGATCACTTTTTATGATGTGGCGACTTTTACGGAAACCGACCCCATAACCAAGGCTACACGTGGCAACATCTGATTGGGTAACACTTTAAGTTCAATTTAGACATCGACTATAAAAGGAATTTGATGGTGTAAATTGAAGACTTTATGCAATCTGGTCAAATTTTCCCATATATTCTTCAGAGATAACTGTCTTTACACAATTCTTCCAAACCCTTACCATGGCGGCTCCAACTAACAATGTTGATCCTTCCAGCATAGGAAATGATGAGGAGACTTCTCAGCCACTGCTCATGATTAAAATTTCAAATCTTTGTTTATAGCCAGATGTCACTCAATATCCTAAACAGTTACAGATGTTGATTGAAGCCCTAAATCACTATGTTCTTTCAACTGTCATGTCGTCTTCATTATCTGTTCCTATGACCTGGTTATCCCTTGCGAGATCAACGACGGTGTTCAACAAAACAACGAAGGTAGTGAAATTCCAATTGACGTACAAAAAACTGCAAAAGCTCACCAAGCGACAGTTCGCTCAAATCATGAAGCTTCTATACACAGGTCCATTTTATGAAGTAACGAATGAACAGGTTGTTTATATGTTTAATGAGATGGGTCATCAACCACCTCTCACTGGAATTAGTGAATTTCAAAATTATGATTTTCCTTATGTGTGGAATTTCCTTTTTGGTGTTTTTCTATGATTCTTGACTGGTCGTAGTTCCGGGCATGATAAAGCGAAGTTGGAGGTGTATGAGATGATTGTAGGTCTTTACTATGATCTAAATTTTGATTATGTCACTTAGATATGGATAGATTTTGGTACATGAATCTGTCATACCAATGTCACGAATGGAGTCACTTGTGCGAGATACTAGATCTTAATTCTGAGAGATGTGTACGAAAAAAAAGGGATTTTGCTTCCATCGAAAGAGCAAAATGTAGAGTTTTCGTTGTTGCATACTCCAAAACTGGTTACAGATGTCCTAGTTCTTTTTCCGAGTGCAACTTGCATTCCTGATGCCATGTTACAAAGAATTGATCCAACAAATCCGATTCTAGTTCAATATTTGACATATGTTAACCCAAATGTTTCTGTTAGGGTCCTCTTTCCAAAGGGGGCTAAAGGTACATCGAAGGCTGATAAAGCTTCTAAGAAATCATAGAAGACTGAACAACCAAAATCTATTATGGAGCATGTGGAGAAGGAGGTTACAAAGCCTATTGAAGAAACTATGGAGAAAGAATTTCCTAAGGAGGTTGTTCCTTTGAAGTCAGGTATTCTCAAAAGAACAAAGAAGCCTGCTCATCGACCTCGTCATTCTCCTGAAAGGCCAATAGCTGAAGAAGTTTCTAAGCATGTGACTTCACCAAAGGGGATAAAGAAGATTCGAAAACCTAAACTTAACAGAAAAGGTGTGATCATTCGAGAAGTTCCTGCTCCTGTGTCTCCTGCTTCCAAGAAAAGACAAGCTCGTGAAATGGTTAAAAAGATCACGAAGAAGAGACAAAATGTAGATTCACTTGATAAAGTTGTTGTTGAAACTGCTACTGATAGTGAAAGTGAAAGGTCAGACATTTGTTATGATGATACTATTTTTGGTTCACCTCAAAGGGATTCCCCAGTCAAGTCGATTTTCGAGGAGACTAAAAATCCTGGTGGCAATGTGAATGTATCTAATACGGACACAACCACCAATTTGAGTGATCCTTTATTTGTTTCCATCCATGAGAAGGCAACTGTCATACCACTTGAAGTTTTGTTAGCTGAGTCCACTATGGAAGAGGTTCGAACTTCAGGCATCCTTGTGAGCGTATCTGATACGAACACAAATGTCACTATGGGTGAAGGGATGATGAATATCGAAGCTCTTTGTACTTCTTTTCTTGAATCATCTACTGTTACTACCAAACTTATTCTCTCTTCTACCATCGAAACCACACCACTTGATACCTTAACTTCGTTACCACCCTTATCTTCTCCAATACCATCTTCACTTCTTGCTTCGACAATTTCACCAACATTCTCCACAATCATGCATGAACCAATCACAACCCTTTTATCTTCTCAATCCACAGAAGGAGAAAGGATAGTTCACGAAGAAGAACCTGATAATGATGAAGTCATGGTTTCTTTTGCAGATATATAGTTCGATCCTGAAGAAGACAATATTCCTGATAATATGTTTATGTCAGGAAAGAAGTTTAAGATTCTCAACAACAAGCTTAACTCTTTGTTACAAATTCAAGCTGATACAAGAGGAAGAAACTTTGTTTTTGGGGTTGAAGTGGATTTTATGCTCAAATCTCAGGAGAATCACCATAATATTGCAATGGAGCAAATTGAGCAACTACATGTGGATCGATTAAAGTATCATGCTCGCAATTATGAATATGAGGTTACAAAACTTCGTGATGTTGCAAAAGAACGTCATGAAATTTTTATTGAGCAGGTTAAGAAGTTGGAAGATTCTATTAATCTTAAAGTGGTAGAGCTTAATTCTGAAATGACGAAGGAGGTTGAGAAGATAGAGAAGAATTGCTCCATTCTTCATGGCAAAGTTCATGTAATTGTTGATTTCATAACGAATCTTGTGGAATATAACAACTTGTATTCAACCAAGCTTGATGCGAAAAAAGATCAGGACTAAAAAGTTTTTGAAATGCTGGAGGAATTTTTGAACAGTCTAAAAGAATCTATGTTGAAGGTTGATCTTTCCCAACAATCTTCTGTTTCTCAGGCTTCTATTTTCAAGATGATCTCTTTTATCGAATCGAACATCAAGGCGAAGCTTGATCCCATCCTTACGTTGTCACTTCTATTACTAACTAATGCTCCACCTGCGAAGCATGTGGTGCAAGGGGGAGAAAAAGGATGTTGTGGTGTTGGTCCTTCGAAAGATACTGATAAGGGTATAGTTGTTGGGAAGGTGATATCGACTCCAATTTCGACATCACTTCCAGTTTCTTTGACAAGCACTTCTACAACTACAACATCAAGACCGATAACGAAATGAATTATTGTTGGGTCAAAATATGGTTTATACTTTGCTTTTCTAAGCATTTATTGTTTTTATTATTTGGGCCAAAAATAGTATAGGATTAATTGTAGCTTGGACCGAGCATTGGATTATTTGTCTTTTGGGCTTGGCCATATATATATATATATATATATATATATATATATATATATATATATATATATATATATATATATATATATATATATATATATATATATATATATATATAGGGTGAGTAGTGCATGTGAAGGATGAACACTAGAGGAGCTTAAGTGTGTGCATTTGAAGGTGCTCTAGAGAGAGAGAAAAGAGAGTGTGTGTTAGTGTGTGTGAATCTCATGTAAAGGATCATCATTCTATTCATTAATACATTGAGATTCATATTATTCTTCTTCTCCTTCTCTTCTATTTGATCTGACATCATCTGTTTGATTGGGATTCCGCACCATCAAACGGATCTGATTGATACACAAGAAGATTAGGGACTTGCAATTGGTATCAGAGTTTGGATTGTATCAGTCAATTTTTTCAGATCTGGAGCCGATTTGATCTTATTTTGAAAAGATTCTTGCATTTTTGGATAGATCTATGAAAATTAGGGGGGGTTGTTCTTCACGTTTTTCGTAAAAACGAGTTTTTGATCGAGTTATGGAGCAAAAATGGTGAAAAACGTCATTTTTTCGTGGTCTGAAGTTGTGCTTACAGTCTTTGAAGGGTTTACGGTCCAGAGTTTACGGCCGTAAACGTGTTTATGGTCACTAAAGTTTATGGCCATAAACGTGTTTATGGTTGCCGGAGTTTACGGTCGTCGGAGTTCGGCTCGGTGAACGGCTTGAAGGACGGCTCGGTCAGCAGTAGTTTTTGGTTCGCACCAGGTCCTCGCATCGCTTCGTCGGTCTTCGCTTCGGAGTTGATCCTCGCACCTCCTTGCATCGCGCCTCATCCTCGCAAGCAGCAGCCTCACCTTCGGTCTTCAAAAATTGAAACGGATTTCGGGGGGTGCCAGGGATCGAACCTGTGACTTCTAGTTCATCAACTCAGCGCCTTAAACAACTTCTCTAGCATCATCTTTATACCTTTCCTTCGCATTCTTTATTCAAAAACACTCCTTTTCAGATCCAAGTTTCGTAATTTTGACAAATTCAGCCAAAAATTCAATTTCTTTTAATTTTAAATTCAAATTTCAACCAAAAATTTTAATTTGTAAATTTTTAATTTTAATTTTTAACTTTTTACTTAAAATTTTCACTTTGACTTTTAAAATTTGACCTTTGACTTTAAACTTTGACTTTCTCATTTAACTTTTAAATTTTCAAATTTAGCTTTTCGGTTTGACTTTTAAGTTTGACTTTTCAAGTTTGACTTTTTAAATTTGATTTTTAAGGTGACTTTTGATGTTTATAGTCAAAGGACATTTTTAAATTTAAGTTTGACTTTTAAGCTTGAATCTTTAAATTTAACTTTTAATGGTTTTTGAGGTCTACAAGGGAATTGAAGAAATGAATGAGAGTTGTCAGGATATGTTAAGACAAAATTTCAACATGTTCGATTATATCCCTGGAGAAACCCTGGAAGCTCAGTTGCAGCGATTTACTACACTTACTACTGAAATATAGCTGGAATCTTCTTGACTAAATCTGAGATAAACAAAAAGTTGCTAAATGCACTTCCGAAATCGTGCGATATGAACGTGGCTGACATCAAGAAGACAAAAGATCTCAATCGTCTTAGTCTTGCTGATATAATTGAAGAACTTGACGCTTTGAAGTGTGGAAAAACAATGAGTTTCGCAAACCTTCCGGTCAATGAAGTTTCATGTTCTCAATCATGTGAAGTTTCATGTACACTATCTAGTGAAGATACGATTACATTTCTTCGGGAACAAATTAATTTATTAAAAAGAGAAGTTGAAGACCTGAGATATGAAGGATATCAACTTAGAAAAGGACAGAAAACCCTAAAGGCCCAGTTAGAAACAAAAATTAAGGACTTTAAAAGATTTCAGATAGAATAAGC